>NC_133409.1:85470000-85782500 GCF_049350105.2 Macaca mulatta
ATGTAGATTACACTTATATGTAGAATCTAAAAAATGTAGAATATTCTATATGTAGAATATACATGATTTCACTTATATGTAGAATCTAAAAAAATCAAACTCATAGAAACAGAGAATGCTAGTTGTCAGGGCTTGGAGGGTGGGGGAAATGGGGAGATGTTGATCAAAAGGGTACAAACTTTCAGGTATAAGATGGATGTGTTCTGGGGATCTCATGTAGAGCATGGTGACTATAGTTAATAATATTGTATTGTACACTTGAAAGTTGCTAAGAATAATGTTAAGTTTTCACACCACACACACACAAAAGGTAATGATGTGAGGTGATGAATGTGTTAACAAACTTGTTTGTGGTATTCATTTCACGATGTACAGTTACATTAAGTTTATGGTGCTGTATACCATAAATGTATACAATTTTATTAGTCAATTATACTGCAGTAAGGCTTGAGGAAAAGTTCTGATATCTATTGTTTATATAGTTTATATTATTTTAGTTTTCCTCATGTTTACTGTACTGGACTTAGAAGAAGAAAAGGTAGACTTATCCTTCCATTCACAGTTGCTCAACTTGGTGGAGGGCCGTTAAGCTTCAATTTCTTTTTACAAAATTACAAATCTGATAGACCTCCTCTTTCAGTGTGCAGAAAGTTGGTAATATGCCTGCCAATCTGTTGGCCTAGTTCTAGGACATTCCCAAGAGCAGCTTGGGCAGTCCATGCTTTGTCCAAACACAGAATAAAGCAGTGGAAGACCAAACAAAGCTGCAATGAGGGGTTGGAGCAGGTGGCACCACCTGTACCCATCTAATTCAAACCCATTTAATCTGCCACTTATATGTGAAAATCAGAGAGTGAGTCAGAGCATCAGTGAAAGGAGCAAAGTGATTGTGGCACATGCCTGAAACCCATCATGGAAGATGGGCTACTTTAAATTAAAATTAGTACTACTGGTTCTGGAAATCCAGGATTTTACCCAGTAGGCTAGAACTATTTCTATATTATCTATGCCAGTTGGAATATACTTAATCATTTGCAGTCATGGATGCCATGACATAAAGGACTTAATTAAATATTTATTCTAATTTGTTGTTACCTGATTAAAATTTTCAGTGCAATGAAAATGCTTGTAAGTCTTTAAGACTTCACCTTTGATTTACAAAACGGATAGATTGTAGATTTCATGGTTTGGGAACAACTCTCTCCATACGGAATCCTATAGGAGATTCCTTATAGTGTTACACTGAAGGAAACCCAGCCCTGGATCCTGCGTGCTGATTCCCTTCCAGCTGCACATCACCCTGACAGCTAATGAGATGTTGACTATGGTTACTTTTCTGTGAGAAAAATGAGTTAACCAAATCCCAGGAACATTTTTGTAACTTTTTTGGGGGGTGGGGTGGATTAAGAGAAGGCCTATGACATTTCAAACCACATTTGAGGCATATTTTTAAAACTTCCCATGTTTCTACTTCATGAAATATATCAGAGAATTTACAGGTATAAAAGCTTTCTTGCCAGAATGTTTCTTTTGAGCTAAATATGACTAAAATGTGGATAAAAGGTAAAAAAGTCACAATAAATAATAGATTAAACTATAAATGAATCAAATTATAACATAATGGGGGAAAATCTTGTGAATAAATACTTTAAAATTGATTTTGGGAAGCTGATAATTCATGCTGTTCTTTAAAATGAAGGAAGAAATGGCCAAAATATTTAAAACTTCTATTAACTGAATTTTGATTCAGTATTTACCATCTAACTATTTATAGTATAAATGGGTATATTTACTGCTCAGTTCCTCTAGCCAAATTATCTTCAACTCTGGAATGTGACTCAAGATTGATATAATTTTTCTTTTAGAATATATTCTCCAACTTTTCTTGAAGTTTTTTTAAAGCTTAATTCTTTAGGAACTATATGTAATTGAATTAAATTTCACAAACATATCTCAGGAGGGTTCTTTTCCAATGCTAAAAATTTGTGAGACTTGTCTAGAAATCAAATTATACTTAGTTTTTATTAACATATATTAGATTAGATTTATTCTTGCTGTTTATTAATAAGGTAATAAATTAGAAATGAAATGACAGCAAACATTTCTATTATTTGTAGGAGTGCAGGAATGTGGAAAATAATTTCTACTTGATATTCTCTTTGCAGTTTTATTTAGTTGTGTTTTCTAGGTACTAAAATTTTTCCAGTTAGAAATAAACTTTATTATTTGACTGCTGTTCAGTTACATTATCACAGGCACATGGTTTCCATCAACCTCTCAGATTAGCAAAATAAGTTGCATTATTGTCATTTAAAAATACATTTGATTCTGATATTAGTTTTTCTCTTACTCCTGTGTTTATCCTTGAGAAAACTCCTGGCAATTTCCAATGTGTGTAAGTCAAAGCCATTCTTTATAGTAAACAGGACTCCTGTTTGAGGGAAGCATCCCGAGAAGTGGGGTTATTTTAATGGACATGCTGTATTACTTTAATCTAACCCTTTCACCATCTGTTCTTCCCATAACAGTGAATGAAAAAAAAGAACATATTTTATGTTTCAGGGTTACATTAGTAAAAGAAAAAAAGATAAAAGTGATTTAAAAGCATGCATATGTTCTTAGTACAATGCAGTCTGCATCTGTGATTTTTTTTTTTTCTCATGGTTCAGACACAAATCAAGAGGAAAGCTGCTCATGCCTGATAGAGTGAAAGTTTTTCATGAAAAACAGGACTTTACCAGAAGAGGGTCTCTTTATATATTTTACAGCTATAAATGATAAAAACCTCAATGAGCTGCCAGAATAAAAATAGATAACTGTGACATCTATTGTTAGAACATCTGGCATTTTTCCTGGGCTGGGTGGTTGCTGCCACATCCGGATGAATGCAGAGCACCTGTCTGGAACATGCTGTTGAAGCAGGAATGAATCTTATGACCGTAATTAAAAGAAGAATATCTATGGGTGTACTTGTGGTAGGAGACTGTTTGAGTGATTAGAGGACATACGTAAGGGTGTGTGGGGATTAAGGGGTGTAGAGGATGGAGAAAGTCCCCTTTGTAAAAAGATGCTTGGGAACCTGAAATCTATTACTGCATAGAGGGTAGGACACCGTTGTCTTTATTATCTAAGTACAGTATATCAAAGCATGGGACAGTGAAAAGAGTAAGGGTTCTGGAATTACATGTCCCCTCTTAAACTTCGTAATTCTGCAACTTTGGGCAAAATTTTTTTGAACTTTATTTGTTATGTCTGTAAAGGGATTAATAATATTGTAAAGATGTTGTTAGCATTTAATAAAACAATGTCTATGGAATCTGCATAGTGACTAATGCATAGCAAGTGTTTTATAATGGTAACTATTGCTGTGATGGGTATTAGTTAGCATAAGAAGATAATATAGTAAGTTGCTACTTAATAAGTCACAGTTCTTTTCCTTTTTCCTAAATAACCTATTTACTAAAGGAAACAGTAATGTTTTCCTTCTTTGAACTCCTAAACTATTTTGTTTTCCTCTCTGTTCAGGTCTTTGCCTTTTCTAAATTGTATTAAAGTTATGTTCTGTTCATTGTTTATATCCCTCTTAATGTGAACATCTTGAAGGTGGGGCTGTATTTCTCCTATTACCTGGCATGCTGCCTTGCAAATAACAGTCACTCAATAAATATTAGAATGAATGTTAGAATGAATTTTTGTAAATAGATCCCATTGGGTGCATATTAAGCCCCGAGGGATGGCTCAGGCCTTTAACCTGATGAACTATCAGTCTCTTCTAGAAGGAAGGATTCTGTTATAAGCTGAATTCCAGAGGAGAGCTGGGGGACTGTGGATGTCATCTGAAATCCAGTTTTGGCAGTCATTTGAGCTCTTTGCTTGCCAGCCTCAGTCCACCTTTGGTGGATGGCATTTGGTTGCATGTTTCATGAGAACAAGAGCATCCATCATCTGACTCATATTTTAATTTGCAAAATGAATGCTTGTTTTGAAAATTAAAACTTAAATATGAAATTGAGGTAAATTAAGGTGCATAGTATTCAGAATGACAAAAAATTTTCTAAGAAGAAAGAGGTTTCAGCAAAATTAAAGCTAGATTTTCACTGAACTTTCTTACTTGATTGGCATAATCTAATGAAAATAAAGGAATCATTCAGTTTCTCAGCTTCAAATATAGGAGAAAACATTATTATCTTTTCAAAGAAAGAAGAGGAAATACTCTCTAACTCATAAAGCATGACTGTTTTACTTAAAAATAGTGTCAATACCAAGAAAGGCTAGGAGAACCATCCACAGGCTTGCATTAAACCTAACTGACCACGATTCTCCCTCCTCTCCACTCTTAAGACACGTCTTTAGGCTCTTAATCAAAGTGTAAATGATAAAAACTGTTGGTACCAAACTACTTTCCAGCTTTGAAAACTGCAGTATTTGGAAGAAAAGGCCCCAGTATTTAGATGACTGGCTAGTGGCCTGATTGCTTTCTGCAGTTGGGAATGTTGATTTTTTTTAACCCTTTAACATATATATCTTATCTTTTACCTGCCTATAAGATGGTACTGAAAACATGGTTTTTCTAGACAATATAGTCTATGGCAGAAAATAATTTTTACAAGATGGTAACCACTTCTGTTTACCTAAGTGAAAGTGATTAATCAATGACCTTTACTTGACACATGCATATCTGTACCATTTGTATTTTTTAGTGCTGTTATATGTATTATTTATTTGATTCTTACTGCAATCCTATAAGGTAGTGTGTTCCTGTTCTACAAATGGGAAAACCAAGGCCCAAGAAAAGTGATCCTTTGCACAAGTCATATCAAATGGCAGTAGATCAGGATGCGCCCATGTCTGAATCCAAGGTTTATTTGTACTGAAATTCCTGGTTGATAACTTTATATTTTCATATGCAAAATATTAATAGTCAGAAATAAAAACAAAGGTATTTAAACAATTAAATTATAGCTTTATTAAAACAAGTTTCCATTTCTTCAGAAAAATGTTGTTTAAGAAAAGGCTTTGTCCGAAATGATTGTATAAAAATAAGATATGTTTACTATATGGGATTTTTCTGATGTTCAAATATTTATTTTAAAATGATTACATACTTCAAGAAAAGTTGCAAGAATAGTATAATTGTACACTAGGTTCACCAGTGCTTAGCATTTTGCCACATTTGCCTTATCATTTTTTTTCTCTTTCCCTTCCCTCTGCCCTCATTATTATTTATTTTTTTGAACCATTTTAGAGTAGGTTACATATATCATGCCTCTACCTAAACCTTAATACATCGATGTGTATTTCCTAAGGACAAGAATAGTCTCTTATATAACCACAGCACAATTATCAATATCAGAGTATTTAACATTCATAAGATGATTTTTATCTAATCTTACAGGTGTAAGATGTAAGATTTCTCCAGTAATGTCCCCAATAGCATTTGTTATTTCCTCTCTAGTACAAGACTCAGTCCCGGAATCTATATTACATTTAATTTTCACGCCCCTTTCATCTCCTTTAATCTGAATAGTTCTTTAGCCTGGACTTTTCTTTCATGTTATTGGCATTTTTGAAGAACACAGCCCAGTTATTTTACAGAATGTTCTTCAGTTTGAGTTTGTGTGCTGCCTCTTCATGGTTAGATTCTGGTTATACATTATCCACTGGAATACTTCATCAGTGAGGTTGTGTCTTCAGAGTGTCTGTCACATCCGGAGGCACATAATGTCCATCTGCTCTGACTTGGTTGGTGATGTTAATTTTGATCACCTGGTGAAAGTATCATTTGGTTTCTTTACTGTATAACTTTTTTTTTCCCCTTCTAATTAAAAAGCAATCTGTGGGGAAACCCTTTAAGACCATAAAAATAGCCTATTTCTCAACAGTTCTTCCCCGAGATTTATCATCCATGATCATCTGTGCCCAAATAAATCTTTACCGAGGTGATTGCAAAATGTTTATTTTCTAACTCAACTACTCCCTCCGTATTTATCAGTTGGCACTCTCCTGTAAGGAAGATTCGTTTATGTTTCCCTATTTATTAGCTAGTTTGTTTATCAGTTTGGACCCATAGGTTTATTTAGTGGGTTACAATTTATTCATTACTGTCGTTTACTTTTGCTTAAGTTTTTCTGTATTTGGCCGGAGGGATTTCCTTCCAGCTGGCTCCTGTGTCGTTTTGATATGTCCCTATCATTCCTATGTAAAGCTATTCAAAACTGTGGATCTCATAGGTCTGGATATGTAGCTTTTACCTACAGAATTCTGTATTTAATTTACATAATTTGTGGTTGCCTATTTTCCCCAAAGGTTATTTAAAAGTTTTTTTTTTTTTTTTTTTTTTTTTTTTTTTTTTCGGGTCGAAGGGTTTTTTTTTAAATTTTGTTTTTAATTTCCATTTTTATGCATTGTGATCAGAGGGTGTTGTTTGTATTTCTATTCCATGAAATTTGCTGAAGTTTTCTTTGTGACCTAATATTTGCTCCATTTTGATGATTGGGCATCTACATCAAGAAGGTTTCTTCTTTATTATCAGTATTTGAAGTGATATATAGCCATACAATTTAACTGATTGATTTTCGTTTTTTTTAAGTCTTCTGTAGTCTTTATTATTTTTAAAATTCACTTTACTCTGTTACTGAGAGTGGTATGTTAGTCTTTTATTTGTCAGTGTTTCTATATCTCCTTTGTATCTCCTAAGCTTCATATAGATGGCATTGCAATGTTATTTGATGCATAAATATTCATAACATTTCTATCTTCATTGTGAATTCTGGCTTTTAGCAACATAAAATGTCTTTTGTTATGTTTGTTTTATTTACTGCTTTTTTTTAAGGCTAAATTCTACTTTGCTTGGTTTTACAATCCAAACTCTTGGTTTCTTATTGTCTACATTTGCTTTGTTTATGTTTGCCTTTTCCTTTAGTTTTAGCCTTTTGAAACTGTTTCAGGTATGTCACATGATCAGTATAGAATTGGGTTTGCTCTATAAATTATCAGAAAATTCTTTTTTAAAATTGGTGATTTAAGCCAATTCACATTTATTGATGGGTTTGATATGTTCGATTCACTGCTGTCATATTATTTAATATTTACTGTATGCATTATGCTATATTTAATGTGTTTTCTTGATTTGTCTATTTTTCTGTTTTTAATCAAATTGTAATTTTGATATATTTCTAAATTAAAATGCAGGTATCACAGAAAGTGCCCATTTACTCATTATCTGGTTTCCCCAGTGGTAACATCTTGCAAAGCTGTAGTACAGTATCAAAACCAGGATATTGCATTGTTACTATCATCATATAGAACAATTTCACTACCACAAGGATTCCTCATGTTGCCTTTTTACGACCACATCTACCTCTCTCCTGCTCCTGCTTTTGTCATTAGCCTCAGCAAGCACTAATCTGTTCTTCATATCTGTAATTTTGTCATTACAAGAATGTTGTAGAATTGGAATCATACAGCCTTTTGGAATTGACTTTTTTCACTCAGCATAATTCACTGGAGATTCATCCACATTGGTGCATGTATCAATAGTTCATTTTTTTAATTGTTGTTTTTGGTTATTAAAAATAAAGCTATGACAACAACAAAAGAAACTCAATTAAAAAATGGGAAAAGGACTTGAATAGACATTTCTCCAAAGATTTACAAATGACCAATATGCATGCGGAATGATGCTTAACATTGCTAATCATTAGAGAAATGCAAATCAAAACTGCAATGAGACACTATCTCACACACATTAGGATGGCTACCACTACTACTGCTACTACACACACACACAAAATAACAAGTGTTGGTGAGGATGTAGATAAATTGGAACCCGTTGTACTATTGATGGGAATGTAAAATGGTGCAGCTTCTATGAAAAACAGCATGGCAGGTCCTCAAAGAATTCAAAATAGAATTGTCGTATGATGCAGCAATCCCATTTCTGGTTATATACCCTAAAGGATTAAAAACAGAGTCTCAAAGACATATTTGTACATCCATGTTCATAGTAGCTTCATAGCCAAAAGGTAGAAGCAACCCAAATGTCATCAATGGGTGAATGGATAAGCAAATTGTGGTATATACAATAGAACACTCTCCAGTTTTAAAAAGGATGGAAATTTTAACACCTGTTTCAACATGGAAGAACCTTGAGAACATAATGCTAAGTGAAATAAACCAGTCACGAAGAGACAAATACTCTACAAATTTCCTTATGTGAGGTACCTAGAATAGTCAAAGTAATAGACACAGAAATTAGAATGGTGTTGTTAGGAACCGAAGGGAAGAGGGAATGGGGAGTTATTGTTTAATGGGTACAGAGTTCCGTTTTGTAAAATGAAGAGTTCTGGAAATGAATGGTGGTGATGGTTGCATGGCACCATGCATGTACTTAATGACACTGAACTGTATACTTAAAAATGGATGATAGTAAATTTTATGTTATGTGTATTTTGCCACATTGAAAAAGAAAGGAAACAATTAAAGTGGACTTGGAAGTGCAGAGAGGTAGTTGCTATAAATATTTGTGTGCAAGTTTTATATGAATATAGTTTTTATTCCTCTGGGATAAATGTCCAGGATTACATGTGGTAATTGCACATTTAGTTTTTAAGAAGCTGCCAAACTGTTTTCTAGAGTAAGTACACCATTTTATATTCCCATCAGCTTTGTATGAGTGATCCAGTTTTCCTACATCTTTGCCAGCAATTGGTGTTGTCATTATTTTTTATTTTAGCCAACCTGATAGGTGTATTGTGATATTTCATTGTGGTTTTAATTTGCATCATCCTAGTCACTAATGATGTTGAACATCTTTTCATATGATTATTTGCCATCTGTATATCCTACCCAGTGAAGTGCCACTTCATATCTTTCACCGTTTTTTGTTGTTCTTGTTGAGTCTTGGGAGTTCGGTATATACTCTAGAGGCTAGTCCTTTGTTAGATATGTAGTCGGTAAATGCTTTATCCCTTCCTATAGCTTGTCTTTTCATCCTCTTAATGGGGTCTTTTTTTTTTTTTTTTTTGAGATGGAGTCTCGCTCTGTCACCCAGACTGGAGTACAGTGGCCGGATCTCAGCTCACTGCAAGCTCTGCCTCCCGGGTTTACGCCATTCTCCTGCCTCAGCCTCCCAAGTAGCTGGGACTACAGGCACCCGCCACCTCGCCCGGCTAGTTTTTTGTATTTTTAGTAGAGACGGGGTTTCACCATGTTAGCCAGGATGGTCTCGATCTCCTGACCTCGTGATCCACCCGTCTCGGCCTCCCAAAGTGCTGGGATTACAGGCTTGAGCCACCGCGCCCGGCTGATGGGGTCTTTTTTGGAGCAAAAATTTTTAATTTTGATCTAGTTTAATTTATCTTTTTTTTCTTTTATGGATTCTGTTTTTGTTTTCAAGTCTAAAAACTCCTTACCTAGTCCTAGACCTTGAAGATTTTCTTTTATGTTATTCTCTAAAAGTTTTATAATTTTATGTTTTACATTTAAGTCTGTGAACCTTTTAAGTTATTTTTTTATATAAGCTGTGACACTTAGGTTGAGATTTATTTGATTTTTGCCTATGAATATCCAATTACTCTAGCACCATTTGCTGAGAAGTTTATGTTTCCTTCACTGAATTGTCAAAAATCAGTTGAGCATATTTGAAGTTTGTCACATTTTCTGCCTCCAAGTAATGCTGATAGTATGGGTAATGCGTGACTTAATTTGTGCTTCTTAATGACTTTATAGGTTTTGAGGGCAGAATGTGTGGACAGATCCAGATTACAGTGGTTGCCATTATCCTTCAAACTCAGAAGCCTCTAGAATGCAATAATTTATTGACCAAAAGGCAGCATGTAATTCCTAATGAAATTGTGTCATAACAGGATACTTGGAGGAAAAATAGGCATTATAGTAAAATTATAATTTTTACACAATAACTTTCTTTTTATAATTATGACAATAAAAATTTATAGACTTGGATTATTGTTCTCAATAATTATTTTCTTCCAATAACTGAGATGTAGGGACAAGCACAGGACTCAAACATTTCAACACTAAAAAGGATACCAAATAGTTATTATATTGTAAAGAGTAGTAGAGCTGAAAGACAAGTTAGATAAAGTCTAATCTAACCCACTACTGCATTTTTATGCAGTATTCATTCATTGTACCTTCCTCTCTTTCTGCGTTCTCTCTTTTCTCAAATATATAATGAATACCTGAAACATTTTGGATCAAGTAATGCGGCTGTAGTGTCCTCAACAGAGTTTACACCAAGTGCAGTTCATTTTAAAGGGATGAATGTGGCTCAGAGTTTTGATGGTGCCCACTGGTGTAAATTTATAGGTCTTGAAAAAAAAGGTTTACTGTGAGGTTTTTCCTCTGTATCTCCTAAGCAGTGTGAGGTCTTGGACTAACTGAACCACCCAACTTCTGCCTGCTTGAATATCTCAGGGCAATGCATTTGGTGTTGTTGTGGTTTCCTGCCTATTGACAAGAGGCTTATCCTTCAATTCTTCTTTGGGTACTCTTGAAATGTATACCTCCTGTATGCCCAGGTTGTCTTTTGTTGAATTTTCATTTGATTGAAGGACAGAATGTTCTTCTCTGTTGCGCCAATAGCACTTTCCCATACGCACTCAGGGAAAGCTTTTCCCCCTCTTAACAGGGCTCAAAAGTCTTGACTGGAGTACCTCAGAAATAGACCTAGTTTATACTTTTATAAAAACAAGCAGAATCTGGGCAACTCCTAGCTTGGAATAACACTGATGGTCTGAGTTTCTCTGAGGCAAGCACATGGATGGTACTCTCAAGGAACACATGTACATGTATAGCACTTGGATCCCCACTCAGTAAGGTGAGGAAGCGCCAGCCCTGCTTTGGTGAAAGTGAAGGTGGTATCTTGTGAAAAGAGAGTCTGGGTTCACTGGGAGAAGAGGATGATGGCATGTGGAAGGCATGATATAGGATCCGAGTCCCAGGATGCCTTGATGTCTCCTATCCTACAACCCTGCAGGGAGAGAAGGTGGATTTTCTAATTTTTTTTCTTGATGGAATATAGTGATAGACCATATGTGCATGTGGAAAATAATTAAAGTAATAATTAGAAATAGCAAAGGAAAAATTTCGACCTGGAATTTGCACAGGACTCTGTTCTGAGCATGCCATATTGGCATACTTTGGAGGTTCCCCAGAGGAACCTGTGTAGTTCATCTCTCTGTCCCCAAGAGCCCTCGGCTGAGATGCCTCTTTGTACTGAAATGGGAAGAGGCAGGATTCTTATTCCCACAGGGTGGGCCTACTGGTAAGGGGAAGGTTTGTTTTGTCCTGTGAAGTTCTCATCGTGGGTGACAAGGGAACAGCAGTGGAGACTAGGAATTCTTCTTCTTCCCTCCACAACACCAACATGCCCACTCCTGTTTATTCTGGGGTAAGAAATAGAAGTCTAAAATGGACTTGTATTTTGGTTCCTGGGACTGTGAAACAGTTCCTGCTCCTTCTTTGCAAATCTCCCTAACATTGGATCATTTTTTCTCTCCTTTCTTCCTTAACAGTGTTTTATCTGAAATGTAAAATCATGGTTTTAAGTGCAGGCTTTGAGACCAGATAGACTGTGAGGTGGCTGTGGCATCTTATTAAAACTTGTAGTAATGTCCTTTTTTCCTCTATTAAATGGAGCTGTATTATGTTCAGGTGGTTGTGAGGATTAAATGATGAAATGTATATGGAATGATTAGCATATTGCCAGACACATAGTAAGCTCTCAATAAATGGCATCCATCATTATCATAGTAGGTAATCTCTTTACAGTACCTAGAATTGTTTGGCACTAGGCAACCCAAAACTGGTAAAAATTATTATTATATTACTGATTTTAGTGGCTCATGAGGGCCTTCAAACTGAGCACACTTTTGAGGGAGATCTACCAAGCATTTTATATTTTCTTTCAAAACCTGACCAAATAGTCTGGGAGTAGATAAGCCATTTAATTCCAACAAGGCACAGCAATGCCTGTAGTTTGTTATTTTCTGGTGACCCTATGCATATTTCAAGTTTTATCTTCTAAACAAGAGGCAAATGCTAGTGAATAGGCCCAGCTCTTATATGGGACAAGACTTCTTAAGAGTTACATTGCAATTGAATTATGTAAGCACTTATTAACTATTCTGCCATCTCTCCAGCAGGGCCTTCAGAGAGTTAACAGTCAAGTTTGAAGATTAAGTTTCAGGACATTGGTGCCTTAAACCTTAGGTTTTTGTTTGTTTGTTTTAATTAAGAAAAAATGTAGGCTGGGTGTTGTGGCTCATATCTGTAATCTCAGCCCTTTGGGAGGCTGAGGTGGGAGAATTGCTTGAGCTCCAGAGTTCAAGACCACTTTGGACAACAAAGTGAGACCCTGTCTCTACCAAAAATTTAAAAATTAGCTGTGCATGTTTGCACACCTGTGATCCCACCTACTCAGGAGACTGAGTTGGGAGAGTTGCTTGAGCCCAGAAGATGGAGGCTGCAGTGAGCCATGATCACGCCACTGCGCTCCAGTCGGGGACAGAGCCAGACCCTGTCAAAAACAAAAAAAAACAAAAAACAAACAAACAACAACAACAACAAAAAACGTAGAAGGCAAATAGAAATAAAATATGGAACTTACTTGGAATCTCTCTTTGGCAATACTGTCAGGGTAGATGAAGAACCTGGGTTTGAATAATCTTCATTCTGTCACCTGCTAACACTGTGACTTTGGGCAAATCACTTTCTCTCTCTGAGCCTTAGCTTCTCTATCCATAAACTGGGGATACTAATAGCGCCATTAAGGGTTTCCTATAGGAGCTACGTGGATAGTTCATATAAGGCACTTCATTCAGGGCCTAGTACTTCAGTCGATGGTTGTCATTATTATTTTTATCTCCTGCTTTCAGCAGCCAAAAGGATTTTCTTTGGAAGCATCATAATGAATTAAGTAATTCCAAGTTAGGTGTGCACACCTAACTAGGTGTGCACCAAGCCATGATGCCAAAGCAACGCTTATTTTGACGACCTCAGGACAATTAGAACTTAAGGATGCTTGTAGAGTAAATAAAAGCTGTTTTTTGTTTGTTTGTTTGTTTTCGCTTACTGATTGATCGATTTTTGAAATGAACTTTTCTCCCCTACTCGATTTCAGTATTCGGGATTTCACACGGAAAGATCGGAATCTGATCATGACAGCCAGTGGGGCGGAAGTCCCTTGACCGACACGGCCTCTCCGCAGCTTCTGGACCCCGCCGACAGGCCTGGCTCCCAGCACGATGCATCGTGCGCCTACAGACAGTTCTCGGACCGCAGCTCTCTCTGCTATGGCTTTGCGCTTGACCATTCCAGGCTGGTGGAAGAGAGGCATTTCCATACCCAGGCCTGTGAAGGAGGCCTGTGTGAGGCAGGCAGGTACTTCCTGGGAACGCCGCAGGCCGGGAGGGAGCCCTGGTGGGGCTCTCGCGCAGCCTTGCCCCTGACCAAGGCCTCCCCGGAAAGCAGAGAAGCCTATGAAAACAGCATGCCTCACATCGCTTCAGTCCACAGGATCCATGGTAAGAGCAGGCGAAAGGGTTCCCGAACTCCAAGCTTTAGGCCCTGGGCAGGTTCATCATATTGTGACACTAGAGTGAATGACCAAATAGTTCTCTTCTTTGATTTACAAATCAGAACCCATGGGATTTTTTTAAAAAGTTCACTCTGTTATGAATTTTGCTAGTATTTGCCAAATACATTTAGTTTTGACAAGTGAATAAAAAGATTCCTATTTTAAACATCAGAAAGTATTGAAATTATGTAGTTTATTATTGAATATGTCTATTGAATTCGTAGTGTGTACGCATTTACATTCCTCTTGCATTATTTTCTTTTGTATTTGCATGCTTCAAATGTGAACTTGAACAGTCTGTAGGCTCATTTGGTCATAGCAGTGTTTCTGAATGAGGGCACTATTGATATGTTGGAGACGGCCAGTCTTTGTTTTATGGACAGTCACACATATCACAGATGTTTAACCTTTCTGGGCATTAAATGCCAGTAACTTCCCGTTCTTTCCCCATCATTATGACAACCCACAATGATGATCCCGTGAGCAAAGGATGAAGCAATATGTAGAATGCACTGGAATTTTCACCTTGGGATAATTATACAGCTTTATAAACACATTGAAATGGGCACCATAGCTAAAGCCTTGATTGTTGCTAATGCTTCCCTTTGTTCATTTCAAAGTAAACTGGTTAAGGAGAGTTCATTCCGTCCATTCCAAGGTTGGGTCCAGACCGGTCTTTGGAATCCTTCCTATTTCATTAAAAGCCAGTGACATTAGGATTGATCTGAAGGCCCCAATACTACTACTTTTGTCTTTAGAATGAGAAATGTGCTAGGCAATATTCTTTCCATTAATAAACCTTCCTGTCAAATACCACTCAGAAGCTGAGTAATTTTAATCTGTTTCTATTCTTGCTTTCTATTTTTCTGATTTTACTTTGAGTATCCCTAGTTTGGTCGACTGGTAATGGAAACCCAGAGCAAAGGGCAATTACTTGCCAAAGAATAGAGTTAAGTGAAAATCCTGGCTTAACCTACAGGGTCTGGAGGAAAATATTAGAAATAAAACAAGAAGAAAAGAGAAAAGGAAAGCAATGAATAGTGTGATCCAGGCTTTCTCTGCTGATTAGGCAATTTACAGCTTTCATATATTCCTACTTGTTTCTCTTCTCTCTTTTTATATTGACTTCAGACTGTTTTGAGAATAATTTGGTTTATGGAATATACTTTGGATGCACTACTCCTCCATATTTTATTTCTTTCCTTATTGTTTAAAAAAAATTTTTTTTTGAGACAGAGTTTCGCTCTTGTCGCCCAGGCTGGAGTGCAGTGGCGCAATCTCGGCTCACTGCAACCTCTGCCTCCCGGGTTCAAGCAATTCTCCTGTCTCAACCTTTCTAGTAGCTGGGATTACAGGTGCCTGCCACTATGGCTGGCTAATTTTTGTATTTTTTAGTAGAGATGGGGTTTCACCATGTTGGCCAGGCTGGTACTGAATTCCTGACCTCAGGTAATCCACCCACCTGGGCCTCCCAAAGTGTTGGGATTACTGATGTGAGCCACCTTGCCCGGCCTTATTCTTTACCTTACTTCAAAAACAATCTAAGGTACCTGAGTTACTATATGATTACCTGTGAAGCTGAGATGTTTACCACCAAATTTGATAAGATGGTATTTATGTTTTATTTGGGCAAGATTGTATCTATACCTATAGTCTTCATTTATATCCATCCATGCTTACATATATATCTATGTGAATAGATGTATATTTTTAACCTTCAAATACTCTAAAAATGAATATTAGAGCTTTATTGTAACTGTACTTAAGATATATTAGGGCTTTATTTTAACTCTACTTAAGATATATTTAGCAATATTAACATTTTAGGTTATTTATTTGGAAGTGAGAGAATAGTTCAGCCTATATAATTATTTCCCTCAAATCCAATTGAAAACATTTTCCAAGCATCAATTTAACGTGACAGTGCTCTAGTGAATAACGTAAACCAAATTCTATGCATCCTCCTCTTATTTCCTGTCAGAAAAGTCTAATAACATACATCCATAGAGAAGTATAAACACACTTTACCATTTTGCTAATTGTAATTCACAACGAACAAGGTTTATCTTCTAAGAAACTTGTTATAAACTTGGTCTGCATTTAAAATTCACTGATTTTATATGAATCCAGTACAGAGAGTTGACACTCTATCATGTGAGCCTGTGCCTATTTCAAATATTGGTGCACATATTAAAAATGAAAGATATAAAGTTTATTTCAATAGGAAAATGAAATATATTTATTTTTGAGGGTGAATTCTGAGATCACTTACTTTGGACTTTTTCTAATTTCTAGGGCGAGGTCATTGGGATGAAGATAGTGTGGTCAGTTCTCCAGACCCTGGGTCGGCCAGTGAATCAGGTGACCGATATCGTACTGAGCAGTATCAAAGTAGCCCACATGAACCCAGCAAAATTGAAACTCTTATAAGAGCCACCCAGCAAATGATTAAAGAAGAAGAGAACAGATTACAGCTAAGGAAAGCCCCCTCAGACCAACTGGCTTCCATTAATGGGGCAGGGAAAAAACACTCCCTCTGTTTTGCAAACTACCAACAGCCCCCACCAACAGGTGAAGTCTGCCACAGCTCTGCTCTTGCCAACACTTCACCCTGTGACCACATCCAGCAGAGAGAGGGAAAAATGTTGAGCCCCCATGAAAATGACTATGACAACAGTCCCACCACACTATCACGGATAAGTAGTCCCAATTCGGATCGCATTTCAAAATCCAGTTTGATCCTAGCTAAAGACTATCTGCATTCGGATATATCTCCTCATCAGACAGCAGGAGACCACCCTACTGTCTCTCCAAACTGCTTTGGCTCTCACCGGCAGTATTTTGATAAGCATGCTTACACATTAACTGGATACGCCCTGGAGCACTTATATGACAGTGAAACCATTAGAAACTATTCCTTGGGCTGTAATGGCTCACACTTTGATGTAACTTCCCATCTAAGGATGCAACCAGACCCAGCACAAGGACACAAGGGAACATCTGTTATAATAACCAATGGAAGCTGATGTTTTGCTGAAATATTTTGTTCTTTAAGGATCTTTGAAACGTATTTATAGTTTAATACCCCATTACCAGCATTTACTATGCCACAGAGTGTTAGAGAGGGTAACTTAAGTTACTGGGTATTTGATACGTGTTCCTATAAAATCAAAGAAAACATAGCACTAGCATTCAGGGTTATACACAGAAAATGAAGCTAAATTGAATACACAAATTTCCCCTCTAATTATATGGGAACCAGAAGAGATAAATTTTGAACAGAAAAATATTCATGTAGATCAAGTGTGCATATATACCACGTGAGAGGACTGATGAATGACAACATTGCATTGTGACTATCCAGTGATCCTCATACACACAAACTATTACTTACAAACTGCGGTATACATTTTACATATGGAAATACAGGCTATGTAATGTAAATACATAAAAAATGGGTAATTTTCTTGGACTCTATCACACTAAACTTCTTTTTTTTTTTTTTCTTTTGAGAGGGAGTCTCGCTCTGTCGCCCAGACTGGAGCGCAGTGGCCGGATCTCAGCTCACTGCGAGCTCCGCCTCCCGGGTTTACTCCATTCTCCTGCCTCAGCCTCCCGTGTAACTGGGACTACAGGCACCCGCCACCTCGCCCAGCTAGTTTTTTGTATTTTTTAGTAGAGACGGGGTTTCACCGTGTTAGCCAGGATGGTCTCGATCTCCTGACCTCGTGATCCGCCCGTCTCGGCCTCCCAAAGTGCTGGGATTACAGGCTTGAGCCACCGCGCCCGGCCTAAACTTCTTAAAGAAATTTCTGTTCCCAAAATAACTGAGAAAGAGAGAGATACATCTTATAAACTGACTTCTTTGTGGTTTCAAATCAGCCAGCTCATTTGGTTCAGGCATAAATTAGAGAAATGGTTCTGGATATGGTGCAAAAATGAGTTTTCAACTGGTATCCATTATAAAAAATCAGGAAGAGGTAATTTTTCACCTTGCTTTTCAGTTAGACAAGGACGAGGATTGCACTGACATGGCGCTAAGGGTTTTTCTAAGTAAAAACACTGAGATGTTGGGACGCACATCAAAAACCTGGTGTGCTCAATTGGAAGAAGTTCTATGAATATGGAAAGGCCAGAGGCAGAGTGAAATAAAATGATATCTCAAAAGACACAATTTAAAGGCTCAGCATAAGTAAATGAGATATTTGGGGTTTGCTTGGAAAACCAACTAAATAAAAAAATTCAAACCAATTCGCCCAGAAAAAAGACTGATACATTCAAAAATAAAAGGAAAACCAGTGAATTGCTACATGACAGCAGCGTAAGTGTTTGAAAACGTTTCAAAGCACGTATGTGCCAGTGTAACAACATGTGGAAAGCCTCAGGCGAGGGTCTAAGATGAAAGCTTAGGCTGATAGACAAGTAGTTAAAAGCTAAGAGCAGTACTCTGAAGGAATAGGCAAAATGTTTATTTTCCTTATTGTTGGTAAACAACAAACTTGGTCTTACATCTGTGTGGTATAGTAGAAAGGCAGCTGACTAGATCTCTGGATTCTAATTTTGGCCCTACCTATAACTTAATTTTGCGATCACAGTTGTATCATTCACCATGCCTGGGCTCTAATTTCCTGGTTTGTAAGGCAGCCCTAACGTTCCATGTTCTGTGATAGAGCAGAACTGAACTTATTACCTAATTAACTCTCTGCTATGAGTTGTCAAGACTGATCATTCTGGTTTTTCTGTACACAGAAGTTTAGATGCTTTGTGACTTAAGCAGGTGTGTGGGCTCCTTTAGGCAGGTTACAGTTAACTTTCTAGATTTAGCCAAAATGTAGTTGGTAGAAATTTATGACAAGGAAGAAAAATATCAAGATTTATTTAATGCACTATTCTTTAGTAATTAAAGCAAAATGATATAAGTGATTAGAGAAATTTCATAGATAATATTTCCTAGGAGTCTCATGCCCAAAACTCTTGCCATATTTAAGGAGGGGAATGTACTGGAAGAACTTAACATAATTTTGGAAACAGAACATGAAATTGAATACTCAGGGATTAGTAGTATATTTTCATCATTTAACACACAGTTCTTTGACAGTCCATAGGTAGGTGACAATCTGAATGATAATATGAAAGATGAATATTGGGTTGTTTGTGTATGCAAGAAGAGGCTACATAAAATTAGATAATGTTAACATTTGTGCTGTAAATGCAAAAAAGTGCAAGTAAGTGAGAAAGTTAGTGGTTATATATATTTTCAAAAAATTCAAAGTGCAGTTGACCCTTGAATAACATGGGTTTGAACTGTGCAGATTCACTTATATGTGGTTGTTTTTTTTTTCCCAATCAAATGCAGATCAAAAACCCAGTATTTGGAGAAATGTGAAACCCGAGTACACAGAGGGCTGATGTTTTGTATAAACGAGCTCCACAGGGCCAACGGCAGGACTTGAGCATGTGAGAATTTAGTTATATGGGGGTGGTCCTGGAACCAACTCCCTGTTTATACCAAGGGGTGACTGTACAATAAAAACTAAATTTTGAATGATACAAACAAGAGTATTTAGTAATTTTGAGAAAATTATTTATGAGAAATCCTGGAATACATCAAATGGAGTTTTGATCAGTTTGCAACATGAAGTAATGTCTTAAGAATGCTAACGGTTTTGTAGAATTCTGTAGATTGATAAATGTTTGGAAGACAAAAATATTTGATGAATGTGGTGTATTTTGGAAAGATAATTTTCACAGATGGGTATTTCTGGTGGCTATACTTTCTACCAAATGTGCCAGGGACAGAAACTAAAAGTACTGGAAACTTAAGAACCAGGGAAAATGAACTGATATTAAAGAAAAGGCTGTCACTAAAGGAATTTCAGTGGAATTTTTATATGGAAGATAGTTAACTGGTGAAAGGAAGAAATTATGAATTTCACAGATGAGATGAGAGTAATCAGAAGGAATAATGGTCTTCAAAATGACATGACCAATATTTTTAAGGGAATACAGAATTAACTAAATTATATCTTGATTCAAAATTTTGGTAGATTGACCCAGTTTTAAGTACATAACCATTTTAAAATTTACTGAATGTCAATAATTTTATCGTAGCAGCTTTATTACATTACATAAAATATCATATTAACTCACTGTATTGTATAGCTTACATTTTTTGCAATATGGCATGATTATCACAAAATGACCCAAGGTAAGTTAAGACATTTGATGACAATGTACCTTCTTAATATACATGTGAATGTGTTAAAATGTGTTTATAATCTACATTATTTTGTTCTGTGCAGGAACATACTTCCTCATGATGAAAATGTCATCTATGTCTTTTAAAAATAGTATATAGAATAAATATGTTCCTGATAATTTAATCAGTTAAAATTAATGTGGCTTTAGTTTTAATTCTTGATTTCCATAACTTTGCCAAATGTTGAGACATATGAAATTTGATTGAAATAGATGGAGAAGTATGATTTTTATATCACCTTGGGGATACATAAAAATGTGCTCTATCCAATTACCGGTATAATATGTATCAGTTCATTAGGTAAAACATAACTCATGGTTTTGTAGAATTCTGCTTTCTAGTAATAATAAGTATCTTTACTGCCCATTTCACCTGCCATACCTACTTTAAAAATTTGGATGACCAAAGAAGTAAATGAATGTTTCCCCAATCTTTCTTGGGAAAATTCTGTTTAAATTGTTATTGGGAATATACAGATTTGATATGTTATTTTGGGATGCATAATATTAATGTCACAGTCACTACAGGTCAGATATTTAGGTGTGCTTCAGCTCCACAAGTCTTTTGTCATATTATGCTCGTTTAACTAAACTGTAATTGCCTGATAAAAGATAATATGACAGTGCTGAGGTGTCATTCAAAATGAGACCAGATGCAATAAATGATTGCCTTCAGCATTTGTACAGAAAAACCACTTGCTCTTTCTTGGTTATATTTTATAGGGCTAGATTTTTCCATTGGGTACTATTCTTAATTCACTCTATACCATGTTGTCACATGCTGCCTCTGGGTAAAGAATCCCACTTAAAATAAACTTTAGGGGATCTTCTAAAAAAAGATAATATGCTCCAATTTTTATTTCTCCTTCTTATGGGGGATGAGGATCAATTATAATACAAGACCATTTGGAAAATATGCATAGACATTTTAAAGTGAAATACAAGACTTCTGCCTTCAAGGTCTAAACCAAGTAAGTTTGATGGACGGCAGCACAGGTAAAGAAACCTTCTGAATACACATTTGATTTGTATAGCTCTTCTTTCAAGAGTAGGATATTACTAAGATATTCAGTGCAATCTATCAGTCCTAGTAGTATTTGGAAGTGACAGAGTGAATGCTGATATTTGGAAAATTGAGCATTTGACCATTTTGGGGTTACTCACCTGGCCTAGTGGAATAGCTTACACTTTAATACAACCAAATGAAGTCTTTCTGATTTAAAATGTTTGAATGCCCAGATCTGGTTCCCTAGTTCACTCAAATCATAGATGTAGACATACATCCTGTTTTCATAATGATTTTTAAAAGAATGTAAATCCTATGGTTCTCCAAGTAAATGATTCAACTTTCATGTAAATGGCAAGTTTTTGTGAATAGGGATTTATGTCCAAGACAGAAAAATCTATTGAACCAGTTCTTACTGTGGAACTTATTGTGGATAAAACATTAGTTATCTTTCTAAATTTTAAATGAATGACAGAACAGTTATGGACACATGCAAAAGGTATCAGACATAGAAAATATTCTTGGGGGAAATTTCTGTGTGGTGCTAATTTCTTGCAAGGGTTATATGGATAGTGCTTAACTCAAAAAGTGAGAGTGTAGTCATTGCCAAATAGGGGTTTGTTCAGAGTTCCTTCTCTAGGACT
Source organism: Macaca mulatta (assembly GCF_049350105.2). Taxonomy (NCBI): domain Eukaryota; kingdom Metazoa; phylum Chordata; class Mammalia; order Primates; family Cercopithecidae; genus Macaca; species Macaca mulatta. The sequence goes on from NC_133409.1 coordinate 85,491,509, forward strand.
GTATGCAGAAAGCATACAAACACACACACACACACACACACACACACACACACATACACACACAGACAAAAATATGATTTTTATATCATATTCATGAAAATGTGCCATATCCAATTATAACACACACACACACACACACACACACACACATAAATAAATGATGGTTCACATAAGAAATCCTAATTGCTAATTTTAAACCAAACATTTACAGTTTTGTTTATTGCAACTTTGCTGCATGGGACTTTGCTTTCATAAATCTATATGGGGTTGGGGGGAATTTACCCTAATTTGCTGACCTGGGACACATGTAATCATAGTTAAATTTACACCCAATAACCCTGATGTGTTTACATTTCAAAAGAAAGGAAATTGGCCTGGAAAAAATTTGGAAGTACTGTAATTTTTTTTTCTTTTTTTCCAAAGGGAAATATTTCAAAAAATGAAACATTATGAGTAGACACTTCAAAAAAGATAAAATATTTTACATTTGTTTTTTGAATAATGTGCTATAAAAAGGATTATATTTGTGAGAAAAGATACTGATCACCAATATTTCAAACACCATGTTGCAATGTATAGTTTTTAGTGACATTGTAGTATAAAGCTGTAATTTGAAATTTTACTTTGGAATGTAAAGTAGAAAATATTAGCTATGTCAATGATATCTTGCAAAGTGTTCCCATTTATAATTATTTATATTGTAAATAGTTTTCTGAAGTAAATTCAAAGTTAATGTGCATAAAATGTATTTATTATGTGAGGAATTTTTTGGTTTAAAATATAGTTACCAATATGCAGTTTGAGTCTGAGTTATTCATTGAAAGAAAAATCTCTATAGGACAAAGAAGACTGTCAACCAAAGGAGTACTATAAAGAAACAGGAACCATTTTAGCTCTAGATTCTATTGGAATGGGTAGCACTAAACACACACACACACACACACACACACACACAAATATGTACACACACACATACTGTAAGAGACCCGGGAATAGAAGCATATACATATGCACAGCAACTATTAAATAATGGGTCTGTTTTTTATTAGACGCTGGAGAATGGTTTTCCAACGTTTCATTAGGACAACTTACGCAGGACTTCTTTGTTAAATAAAGGAGAAAATTTGAAAGTAAAGATTACGTTTTTAACGCCTACATGAAAAGAAAACCTAAAATATTGAGATTATTTAATTTGTTGTCATTTAAAAATATTCTCTGAATAATTTTTGTTTTGGAATCCAAAGTAGTTTAAAAATTCAGAATGAAGAATTAAGGTTGAACAAAAACAGATTGCCAGGTAGCAATCTATTCTATCTGGCAATCTATTTTTTTCTCTTTTAAGCCTTTTCATAATGCCCAACGTGCTTTTCTTTTTCTCCTCTGAGAATTTCTCTTTTGCCCTAAAGTACTCAGAAATTGTCAACTATTGGCCAATTTAATGAACCTACACAATATCTGTCTAATTCAATGGAAATATAGTTTGTATTTTATAAAGCATTTTTATGAAGTGAGCAAAATATCAAGATATCATTGTTATTAATATTATAGCATTTATCAGATATTTTCAAATATGATTCTTTGAAATACTTGTTTTCGGGCTTTTGCTTCTGCAAATAAAATTGTTTTCACCTATTTTATTCTCCAGAAGAACTGCACTTCCAATTTAATCCACAACTTTTATTGAATACCTATTATGTGTCCCAAATGGGATAGGCACCAAGAATCTTTCTCATTGCAGGGTGTAATAAGAAAGGACATACAATGGGTCTTTGATTTGCTCTATGTGCTTTGAAAGTATAAATTCTTTAGATAATCGTAAAAATGACAAGCACTTACTGAGCTATCATGTGCTACATGCTGAATCAAGCTCAGATCATCATAGAAGTCTGAATGAAGACCATCACAGAGGAAGATACCTATATGCTCCATTTGATTAATGAGGGAACTGAGACTCAAGGTCTCACTTGAGTAACTTAGTCACAGAGCTAATAAGTGGTGAGATGAAATTTGAACTCAGGACGATTTGCTCTAAAACTTTACCTAACTTCCTTCTGCTCTTTATATATGTAATATAATATAATATAATATAATATTTAATATAATAAATCAGCCTGCTGGGATCAGTCTGTCTCTGGTTGCCTTGGTAATCATGCAACCCATGGGTATGAGGAACTGAGGCAGCCTTCCAGGCCCACCCAGCCATCCTTTCTCAATTAACAAAATGCATGTTTCATCTATATATATACACATATATATGTATATATGCATATGTGTGTGTGCATGTATATAAAGAAAGCAGAATGAAGTTAGATAAAGTTTTCTTTTACCTAACTTCATTCTGTTTTCTTTCTATAGGCCGTTTCTTTCATATATATAGATATGCCCCTTACATACATTTTTCTTTCCTGCTGAATGAGGAATCTGGTGTTTCTTTTATATGACCATGATACCAAGAAAAGTTTAGGGCACAGTAAGCTCACAGGAAAGTTATCCTGAAAGGTTCCGCATAATATTTGACTTTTTTTTGAGACTTTCTCCATTAACAAAATGCAAATGGCTTCATTAGTAATTACAAACTGTATACATGTTTTACCTAACATTTTCAGGACATGAACCCAAACAAAAGTTTTACTTTTTCATCACAGTCATTAAATACTTTGTTTTGTTTCATGGAAAATTTTCCTTCCTCTTTGGATAAAAAACAATCAAAACTCACTCAAGCAAGAGTCAGTATGTGTCAGCAATGACTGCATTATTTAAGGGCCTGGTTTTGCTATTTCAACTACCACATTATGTATTTTCCTTATTTGAGGGGGAACTTGTTGCAAGTTATCTGACAGGAAGACTGCCTTTCTAACTGCAGATGATTCCTATAGGATATCTTTAAGCAATGATGCACGCCTGCTGGAATCAGTCTGTCTCTGGCTGCCTTGGTAATTATGTAACCCATAGGTATCAGGAACTGAGGCAGCCTCTCAGGCCCACCCAGCCATCCACTGCCACTGGCCTCTCTGCCTTATAGTGTCAGGAGGGTCGATTCTCTGTAGTACTTCTTGGCTTTTTAATAATTATACTTTATAACTTAATATGTGCTGTAGTTACTGATGGAACTAGATCCAGGGTGGGAGAAATGTGGAACAGCCCCCGCTTTGGGAATTTGTAAATAATCTCTGCTTTGTTCAGCTTCCTCCAGGCCAGGCTCCTGTGTGGGGAGTAATTCCATATGCGAATCTTACTTGAGTGTCATCTAACTAGATCTTAAAGGATATCTTGGCAGTATCTTCCAAGTCATAAGGAAATCATTCTCAGTTTCTGATGAGGCGTTTCTGAGAACTTTGTTTGAGATATAGATATATATATATATCTCAAACAAAAAACCAAACCAACCAAACAAAAAACACCTGAACCTGAAAAATCTTTTGTGGATGAAGTCTCTAGGATTCACTTGGAAATGGGTAATTGGGTCCTAACATAAGAAGAAATCATCCAGGCAGTAATTGAGGTTCATTATTCAGTGCATTTCTACATTTCTAATTTCCAATTTCAGCCGTTGTGTGAGGCACATGCCCCATTAGTTAGGCTAGACAGGGCTTGTCCATGGTAGCATGCTAAAACTATTTTTCAATTTAAAAGGTCAGAGGCATGTTTTTAATTCACATTTGCAATTCTGCTACATAATTAAGGGTTGTCGATAGCTAAGAAAAGTTTTTTCAGGGTGGGGAGTAAAAGAGATGAGCGGGCTGGCTTTTACACTGCTTAAATACTCCTTCCAGGCTCGCGGGTTCCTTGTTTAAATACCCATGTCTGTTATCTAATTAACCTTGCTAATTTCCCTACATAAAATTAAAATATATAAGAGATGCCTTGTTATGAATGACACAGAATGTCTTGTTTTTGAAATTTATTTTTCTTTTATGACACTGCTGTTCCTTCACTTAATGGAAATAAAATGGCTTAAGAATTCTGCCACTCTTTCATGCCCTCTTTAGTTGGTTTATGGTCAGGTTTCCTTCATTACGGATATTATGTCATATTCCATTGCTCCAAATTTTTACTTTTTTCCCAGGCTCCCCTTACCCTGAAGACATCATGTCATTTTACTTCAGGAACCATCTCTAAATGATAAGGTCTTAAAAATACATATATAACCATTATGCCACTCTCATACATACCAAACTTAACAATAACTTATTGTCATCCAATATGTGGCACTTTTTGAAAGAAGGCTGTGATCAGGCGTGAATTTGTTTCCTTCTGTCTCAAGGTCCTCTTGCCTCCCTTTGGACATTCTGTCTTCGATGCTTCCACAGCTCTCTTCGTCTACTCACGCTTCTCCCCCTTCTCTCATTTTTGACTCCTCTCAGCTTCTTCCCAGGATTTTTAGGTACGCCAGTGTTCTTTTAACACATGCTTACATACATGCATACACACACATGCACACACTCCCAGATGGGCCCAGCCTTCAGGCCACAGGCCTCATAGCTGCTCAGTTGCTCTTGCTCAATCCTCACAGCAGCTGTTTTCCATTCCGAGAGCATCCTAAATCCGACTCTTAGCTGAAGACGGAGTGCTCTATAGTCCTACCTTCCTGAAACGTTCCAGTATCTCTTCCCAACACTTCAAAATGTGTCTGTATCTTTGCCCTTCTTTTCTGCCTGCTTATCTCATGAAACAAGTGATTTTCCTTTCCAAGAGTAACTCGACTTCCTGTGATACTGAGGCAGTTACACTGCTAATTGTTCCCTTCTTTTCTCTATTCACTGATTCCTTTGTTTCTGCTTCTAGATATGACTCAGTCTCTCAATTAAAAAAAAAAAGAAGAACAAAAATAAGGATAGTCCTTTGAATACTATCCTCTCTCTTCCTATTACCAACAAAATAGTTCATTTATTTGTGTATTTAGATGACATGATACACTCCTTACTTTCTATTTTACACACACTCCCAAGCCTTAAGGTACAATTTTCCCCTTTTATCTTATGGTTCCCTCATGCACAAGTCATCATTAGCTCTTCATTGTCTTTCATATAGCATCCTGACCCCTTTTCTTGGTATTTAAGATTTCCTCCAATCTAGTTTCTACTGCCATTTTCTTTCTTTCTTTTTCTGAGACAAGGTCTCATTCTGTCACCCAGGCTAGAATGCAGTGGTGTGATCATGGCCCACTGCAGCCTTGACCTTCTGGGCTCAAGGCCTGTGCCACCACCACACCTGGCTAATTTTTCTATTTTTTTAGAGATGGGGTTTTGCCATGTTGCCCAGGCTAGTCTCGAACTGCTGAGCTCAAGCAATATGCCCACCTTGGCCTCCCAAAGTGCTAAGATCACAGGTGTGAGTCATTGCACGTGGCTCTACTGCCATTTTCAAAATCATCTTCCAGTACTCTCCTACATAATTTGTCTACACCTAATACACAGGTGTACTCATTTTCCCATATCACATCATTTGTCTCTGAGAGACTGGCAGTGTAGCCAGTGTGCACGTGCTTACGTGCTAAATCAGACCTAGATTTGAATCCCAGCCCTGCTACTTACTAGTGATGCAACTTTGAACACTCTGGCTTGGTTCTTTCCTTGGTAAAATGGGGATGCAGAAGATTTATATCTCAAAAAACCTTTGTGAACATTCAATGAAGCAATGCTTGTGGCACCCTCAGTATACAGCAAGTGCTCAATAGATATTAGCTATTAGTGTTACGGGTCTCCAAGAATTTACCTCCCCTTCATTCATCATTCAGTCAGTGCTTAACTGACATTTATGAAGTGCCTCCACCTACTGACTGACATTCAGCTAGTCCCAGGCCACTACAGACAAAAATCCGTGTAGCACCTGACACACAAGGTTCACAGTTGGGGAAGGTGGCGACGGATAATCTCAAATGCCTTTCAGTCCTTTCCTTCTGCGTAGATGCCACCCCTCCTGTGAAGCCTGCCTGTCGTGGCCCCCTCCTTGACTGACCCCTGTGCACTGCCTCAGGATGCACTTTTTTTCTGAACTCCAGTGTTCCCGGCCAGCTTGCCAGCTGTTTTCTTGTGCTCTCTAGTATGTTTGTGTGGGCTCTTTCATCAGCAGCAAGGCCTTCAATGCAGGGACTATTCCCTGTGCCTTCTGTTACCTTCAGCCCCAGCCCCTATAACAGCACCTGACACAGGAGAGAAACATAATGAATATGCTGGGTGAGTGACTATGTGCCTTGCAAATGGTCATGTATTTCAGATTATTTCATCTGGTCTTCAGTCAGCATTATAAAACCTCCTGTGGCTTGTGCAACCCCAGATAATCTCTGGATTGTATAAACAGGATTATAGCTTCTTCATATTTTCTTTCTTTTTGTTGTGGGGGCAGAGGGAGGTTTGCAAGTTGTTTTCAACATTCCGATTTTAAAACCTGAACAGTAATCATTCTGAGTCTCATCCATGTTAATGACTTTTACCCACAATTTGCAATCTAAAGGAGATTATATATGAGACACGTTGGCACAGTCTCTGGCTTATGGTGACTGAACACAATTGTGTTCCACCTCTTCTTCCCTCTCAAATCTACATTTTCCCCTAATTTGCCCCCAAATCTCTTTCTGCATTTATGATGCATATTCCATATTTTTAAATTGTATTCCATGACACAAATCCATTTTAAAAAACACTTTTCCCAAATCTTACTCTGTTACTGAGATAACACCACAAATTCAACCTCCTCTCATTCTTCCTTCAAATTTCCCCCCAAATTTCCCTTCTCCTGTTCTATACATCTCCCACACTGCTGACAGGGTCTTCTTCCCAAATAGTTTATATCGTACATCTACTTAGAAAGCCCTTTTATGTCCCTGTAGCAGCTGAATGAAATTTAAATCCCTTAGCCTGTCACACTGGGTGCTTTACAACTGAGCCCTAAACTACCTCATTAGCCTTATCTCCATCTGTCACCTTGGGTACCCTAGGTTTTTGCCGTACCGAGTTTTTCACTCTTCCTGCAACATGCCTTGCCTTTCACAATCCCAGGCCTTGGCACACACTGTTCTCTGGCTGGAATGCTCCACAACCATTATTTATTGGGAAAATTCCTCTTCACCCTTCAAGGCACATAGTTCTCGTGTGATGTCTAGTTCTCTTTGGGAAAGTTTTATACTCCTTTCTTGGCTCCCGCAGTGCATGGCTCATATTTCTGTTAAATATTTATTGAGTGTACTATGAGTTATAAGGTTTAAAAAATTATAAAAATAAGGGACTATTTAAAAATTGATGTAATACACAAATGTGTACAGTAATAAAGAGAATATATACAATTTTGTAACTTTTTCATTCAACAATATATCATAGGCATCATTCTATGTGAGTTCATATAGCTCTCAATTATCTTTATAGTATTTTATTGTATGGGCTTGCTATAATTCTACTTATGATAGAAATCTGTCTTTTTAACAGACATCTACTTCCTTCCAATTTTTATGTATTATTTTACATCATGTACATATGTACAATAAACATCTTTGCAAATATATCTTTTTGCATCTGTGACTAAATTTCAGTAGAATGGATTCCTAGAAGTAAAATTGCTGATTCAAAGAGTATCTTTAATTTTCATAAGTATTATCAAATTGCCCTTCAAAGACATTCTAAAAGTAGACACTCCCTTCAACAGGATGTGAGACCATACTCTTGCCCTTTAATAAATTTCATAGTTTGTTTCATGTAAGTTTTATGTATTTCTTAACTTGATTCATGGTTATTCAATAATTTTCTGAACTATTAATATCAACATGTGGATCTTTTTCTATAACTTTTTTTTTCTCATTTGGAATTGATAATGTATAGGAAAGCAATTGATTTTTGCATATTCACCTTATACAAATAATCTTTTATTGACCTCATTATTTCTGATAGTTTTTAGTTGATTCCTCTGGATTTTCTATGTAGACAGTATTTTTCAATACTTAAATATTTCTTTTTTGAGTTTTAGATTAGTATATTTAAAAAAATAGTATCATGCTTGAATTTATCAACAGAATTTTGGTAGTCAAGATGACAGTACTTTTTTCCCCCTTAATTTCCTAATTTGAGATATTCTTTCCTAATGTTGACATATTCTTGAATTCCTAGCCAAAACCTGCTTGGTCAAATTATTCTTTTAATATATTTCTGTATTCAGTGTGCTAATGTTTAACTTCAAGTCTTTTCTTCTATATTTTCCATTGTAATTCATTTTCTTATTTTTGTCCTTATTTGAATATGGGCCCTTTGAGGGCAGAAAGCATACATCACTCAGCATACAGCATACATCAGGGTAAGCACACATACATACATACCCACACCACATATAACACTAGGTACACATAGTAGATGCTAAAACGTTGCCTTGTGTTTGTGCTCTGCAGACCCAGATTCAACCCGCAATTCAAACTCTTCCTAAAAATGTGAGCAGGTCACTTGACATTGTGTCTGTTTCTTCATTTGTAAAACATGATATTACCTCTTCAAAGGACCAATGTAAAGATTAAATGGAAAAACATTTAAATATCTATGTTAAATGTTAAATATCTATGGCAGTGTTTAGAGCAGTGAAAGTAATTAAAGTTAACTCCCTTCTTTTTCCTTTTAAGATAGAAAAATAACCTGGATTTACCTGTCATGGCAGAATTATCGGGGCGATCCAAGAAGTTTTTGCAGGTAAGATTATGAGTAACTCTAAACTTTCACTCCCCCACTGCAAAATGAACTAGTGGATGTCAGTCTTCTTTTGATCACTGTCAACAAAAATATTTGTTGGGCAGATTATAATTACAACTTCAGAAAACCTTAATATAGTATAGATATCACTGTCAATTAGTAAGAAATTTATACTGAAATTATAGGTCATTCCTTCATATTTCCTACTTCAACCACATGTATGCAGATATGAACAGAAATACATATACATCTTTTTCATTTTTGCTTTTAGACTATCTCTTACATGTCCTGAAAGACTAGGATTGCTTCTGACTTATTAAGTCACCAGTTCAGCAATAAGCTTGAGAATTTTATGGTGAGAGTGGTCTAATTTGGGCTTTTTATTTTTACAAGAAGAGCAAAATAATACCTGGACTGTTTAAACCTGAAACCTTTCTCCACCAAACTTAAATATTAATGTTTTCTCATATACAGGAGAATACGTTCTATTGCCTATGCATGAAGCTGAATCAATGTCTCAGTAAAACCCTCTGGTGTCATCTCACTGAATGGTTTCAAATAGGAATACAAAGCCCAGATGAAACTAAGATGAGATAGTAGAAATTGTGACAGGGCTATTTTTGAAATGATGCTCTTAGGAAAAGCTGCTGATTGAAATCAATACCTCAAGACCCGGAATTTGAAAAGACTATTTCTGAGACCTGAGAGGGTCACTGAATAGAAGTGTCAGTTGATGGTATTCAGACCATGCAATTGCTTTCACCAAGGTGCCTCTGTGTTTACTTAAGTGACTTGTGGTAGCTGGTGGCTGAGCATACATTGAGAGAGTCTCCCTCGACTCAGGCTCAAGGGAGGAGGGGACTAGAGGGGACGTTGTCTGCGGTTTAAATGAGGAAGTCCTAGTGTGCTATATTGAAGGAAATGAATTGAACTGGATTTTCTTTTTTATTTATCCTTGGGAGAAAAAAAAATCTGTGAAAGATGTGAAGAATATAAACGTTTTAAATATTTAAAAAATTGGTGTACCCAAACCTTATAATATTCTTCTCAAACCAAGTCCTATTTAATATATTATAATTGATCAGGAAAAATTCATTTGCACAGATTCCTGCTAATGTTTCCAATTTTCTCCAAGGCACATGGAGTCATTTTCTTTTTGTTAAGTGTGAAATTTTGTTTGCGGTGATATCCTAGGGTGTGGGGTAACACAGAAGCTATTCATGCTATTTCAAGATGCTTTATATAGAAGTTGCCAGATCACTTAATTATACTGAGTAAGATTTGAGACTATTTTGTTGGGTGGGGGGAAGTGTGGATTTTAATGAAGCTATTAGTCAGTTTTTTACAGCACTAGATTGTAAATTTTAAATTATAGAAAAATTTGATTTATCTATTTTTGTATGTCAAAGTAAATCAATCACATTTCAGCATCCTTAGCATATATGGTATATCTTGGTTATTAACTTTGTTCTCTATGTTTAGGATAGTTCATTTGAATGAAAATGAATTTCTTTGTATTCCAGGTGCTCTGAAACCAGCTCTCCACTGTCCCACTACCCATGGGACTATCCCAGATTGATATGCATGTTACAGGTGCAGATGACATCACAGACAGAGGAGTAACAATACCATCCCCCCACTCCCAACCAGACTCTGTCACATGCTGCAGATTTGGACATGCTCTTCAGAACTGTAAACTTGGCCAAATTGCATGTGAATGAAGCTTTGGACATGGAATCAAGGTTTTAAAATGTCAGAAGAACAGTTTGAAAAGTGAAGTTGTCCCATCAGCTGCCTTACTCATGTAAGACCACGTTTTAAAAGGGTAGACTCTGTTGTTGTGGCCATTGTTCTAAGAACTCTTCTAGTAGAAACGCTGTGAACATAGAGACAGGTGTGAGGTAAGGCAGGGCTGGGTGATCAGGAGCCTTGGGAGGAAAGCAATCAGAAAGAGGTCTTATAAGTTGTCCACTGTGTCTGTGTGGCAACACATCTGACCTGGAATCAGAGCCCGATCCTTGAGCATTTACATTGTGAAATTACTATAGCTATGAGGATTCTGCCCACAAGACCCAAATGGAAGTTTGCCTACTAGGTCTCTATAGCTTATATACATGCCTGCCAAAAATTATGTGGATAGGCTGGAAGTCCAACTGGAAATTTTCTGCCATTTCTGCTTTTGGATATTTTGGAATCTGAAAACTCGTAAGATCATATAGCATAAATGTGACAAGTCCTTGAACTCTCTAAGTCTTAGTATCCACAACCATAAAATGGGGTAGAGTTTCTACTTTAAAGGATTGATAAGGGGATTTAAAGTAATATCTTCAAAGCATGGTAGCATAGTTTAACCCAGGACATAATTAGCTCATCACTCGATAGATATTACTTATTATGATCAGTACTATCATAACTATAATTATTATTCTCACATTGTTCTTTGGCCTCAATTCTATTTCTAGGAATAACCTGAAATCAGAATATATATGGGTACTTTTTAGTTCATGAGATTTTAAAGGGTGTTGCATCTCATCAAAAGCATTCTTTATAAAAGGAAAAAGAAAACGTTGGAATGTATGTCATAGTTTTATTTTTATTGCAGTTCTTTAGTGGAATTCCAATATTATTAAGCATGTTTTATGTTTACAGAATTATTTAGGGTATAATCAAGAATACCATAATACTGTCTTCATAAATGGGCACTGTTTAAAAACTTGGCATAATTAGCAGGAAGATATTCATAGTGTAGGTTTGACATTATTATGACTGCAATATAAATTCCACGAGGTGAAGAAGACTCAGAGAAAGAAGGCTACAGATTTATCATAGTATGATGCATTTGCAATATGGATCATACTTATGTTTTTATTTGCCACAGACAATGTAAATTAGGAACATCTGAACAAGGATTCAAATAATTTAACATCTGTAGCTCACTATAAAATATGCTGTTCTGATGCCCAGAGAGGAAAAGTAAATTTACTGTTTTCTAACTCTACTGATATGATTTGGCTTGGGGTCCCAGAGGTAGCCTCCTATCAGTGATGGACAGGGAGTTACTTTGAAAGAAAAATGGGAAAATGGCAGTAGATCACATTATTATTTCTTCCTCTTCTCCCTTTAGTAAAAAAAAACTTTCTTCTTTGGTCCAGATTATAACAATGAATAAAATCCTTTAGAGGAGGTGAAGTTTGGGGTAATGATATCTTCAACCCATTTTCCATCTTAATGTTATTTATTATTCTCTTGCTGAAATCATAAGCTTTAGGGAATGTAATTGAACAATTGAGCATTTAAATTTATATAAATATCTGAGGTTTGGTGAGGTATTCTTAATGGCTATAAAGATTTCTTCTTGGACAACTTTGCCAGCATGTACAAAGAACTGTATTGTGCTCAGAACATAAAGTTAATCACCATGGCAGTAGACAATGGAAAGAGGGCCTGCAACAAGCCTGGAAACTTACCATACATTTTCATGCTTAATCTTCATTAGACAGATGAGGAAATTGAGGCTTGGAGATTTTTAAACGACTTACTCTAGGTCACGAGTCAGACTTTTCATTTATAATAAAGACAAAATATCACAATTTGGTTATGGGTGAATGAAGCTGTGGTCATATATCAGGGTAGTGGGCATCTGCTTTTTAAATGTATTAGGAAAACCTGGACTGCCACAGGAGCTGTGTGTCCAAAAGCAAATGGAAGTTGCCAAACCGCCATGACGAGGATATTGGCACTGGGTGTGTAGGATGGATGGCCAGAGAGTTTTCAGGTGTGTTGATGAGGAAGCCCAATGGAAGATGGCACTTTCCTCATTTCACTCTGAGTGGCTGGGTGCATTTTTGAAGTGAGCTTCCACATTTTCTCATTATACCACAATTGGGGAAATTTGAGTATAAGATACAGATTCCCTAAGGCCTGAGAGATGGCCTCACTGTTGTCTAATCTGCAATCTGGCTGAGGCATTTCACCTACTTTCTGATAGTCCCACTGGGGACAGAAGGGGCTTCTTGCTGCACCCATTTAGCAACAAACAACAGCTGGGTAGTTTGGATCCAATTTAGCCACATAATTTGCAAGTGGCTCTAAGCAGACCTGAGGAATCCCATGACTTTCTCTTAGCTGTGTGTGTTGAGTTCAGAAAGTGGAAACACAACGACGTCCCTCTGGCCTCCCAGGCTACCATGAGAGCCGCAGCTTAATGCGGAACTGATTTCTTTCTTTGAACAATAATAGCAAAGCGAGCACTTCAAAAAGACCAATCCATCTCCTCTCCATAAAATGTTAATACCCTTCAATGTACAAAAAAGAGAACAAGCTTCTCACCCTTTGCATGGCAAACACCAACTGAGAAAAGTAAAAAGAACCAAGGACATTTGAATATCCTCTTTTGCAATCCATCCATTATCCGTTTATCCCATATTGCAAAAAAAGCCCATCCTCTGTGTGGCTTTCCTGTAAGCTTGAGCTTTGCTTACGCTTGGGGTTTTTCGGGGAGGGACAGGATCCTCAGTGAAGCAGCCTCCAGCCCTCCCCAGGAGGCTGGTGACATGAGGATCCAGCTCCTGGGTGTTGGCTGTGCTCCTTCATATCAAAGCCAATGCCTCCAAGTGGAATTAGGACCAGACGTTTGGGAGTGGAGATGTTGTTTTCAAGATGCATGTGAGCATGAACTTCTGCAGTGCTTGCAGCACTGTCATCTTGTCCTGCCCAATCCCCTTTCGAAAGGTTACACCATTGGGCTCTTTATTTCTCTTTGCTTTCACCAACTTTCTATGCTCTTCAGTGCCCGTGCTAAAAGCATGCAGTCACTTTCAGTGGGAGAGGTTTTTGATGAGGAGATGGGTAAGGAGAAATAGTGAAAAGTTTCCTTAGTTTCACACATGCTTTTACATGATGTGAGGGAATCAGGGACAAGTTCTTTTGTCTTGCTTAGTGCCTCAATGAAGGTAGCGAACTATGCTCCATTCAGAAGGAAACTTCGGGCCCTCTGGAGAGTAGAAGAAAGAAATTCACATTACATATTCTGGATAAAAAATGTTTGAAATAAAGTACTATTTTTAGGGAGAAATAACGTTGGCATGTCACCCTAATTATATCATAGAATCCTAGTGCAGGAGGAGATTTTTAGCCTCACCCTCTACTTGTATAATAACAATAATTAACAAATATCAGATGTGTACTACATGGCCAACCCTGTGCTGTGCTGGGGACTATATGTAATATCTTCTCAGATATTTACCTGAGCTCCTGTGAACCAAGTACTATTATTATCCAATTATATAGACCAAACCAACTGAAGGTTTGGTCTGCACAATGTAGATAATAATAGTACTTGATTCACAGGAACATATTTGCTTAAGTTCTCACTGCTAGTTAGTGCTGGGGCTGAGATTTAAACACAGGCTCTGACACAGAGCTGATGATCTGAACCACCATAGAAACCAAGCAAGGCCCAGAGCCTCCTAAGCTCACGTTCTAATCTGTGCAAAACTATTGCACTAAATTGCCACTTATACTTCTGGTGTATGAGACAAGTGGGAGAGTTTGTTGATGATATCAAACAATGTCAGTCATATATTTTACAAAAGAAAAAAATAATTCAAATTGAAAAGTTCCTGTTTTTTAAATGTGCCTAATATATGAGTCACTCAAACATTAAACTTTGTTCGGAAATTTATAACTAATATTATCAACACTGACAGTGTGTGTGGGTGTGGTGTGGGTGTGAGTAAGATGCAGGCTGGTGGGATGGAAGAGAAAAGCAATAAGGAATAATTTTAGGGTGTTAGCACACTGTGTAGGTTGGTGGAGGTACGGAGTAAGTATTGGGCCTACACAAGAAGATTTCAATGGTCTAGACAGGCCTTCTGACTTTCAACCTGTTTGTGAAGACTGAAACTCTAACACTTCTTCCTGACAGTCTGTTACAATAGGACACCATAGCCTCATTATTTATTTGTTCCTTAGTGGGAACTAGTTCGTGGTTTTTTTCACTGGACGTTACATGTTATGGAAGTAGGCAAATGGCAAATATAATAGGAACATAGTAAGTGAAAAAATGGGTGAGGGAAAATACTCAGAAAGGTAATATTCATGTAGATAGATCTCAGTTTGCCCAGGGCAGGCTTTACTGTAACCTTGTGTTTCCTTGAAATCTATCCATGTAACAAAATCACATTTGTACACAAATTAATACAAATTTTTTAAAAAGAGAAAGGTCTGGTTCTGTGAAATTAGACTGCTTCACAAAAATCTGAGTTAGTCTTTGGGTTCTTTTTGCAACAATGGAGAAATACTTGCCCATAATCTTATCTAACTGATTTGATTGATTTAATAAATATTTTGAAACAAAGATTTTTCTATAAGGACAGTATATAAAGGAAAAAAGAAGTGGTTTTTTAAAAATAATGTTTCCAAATTATGGAAAAACATGTTATTGTATTAATGACTGGGATGAGGAAAATCAGCATTCACAAGGCAATTCTGGAAAGAGGATTGTTAACACTAATTAAAACTAAAAATGATACCACCTAAACATGTACATAATGATTTTAAATTTACAAGCTCCTTTCATATGGATCTTGTTGATCCTCTCAAGACTGAGCAGATGTCACCATCTGTATTTTATAAAGAAGAAAATAAGAGAAAAATGGATGATTTGCTGAAGAGGCCACATGTGGCAAGTTTAGGACTTGAACTTGGATCTTCTAGTTCAAGTTAACGGATCATCTATGTCCTAGTGCAGGGCAAATGCTATACAAATTTTATCATGGCGAGTGAGTGGTTCAAACCTTTGTCTAGGATCCAAGAAAAAGTTCCAAGTGCATGAATAATGTTGCTTTATGCACTAGCAGGAAATTTTTTCTTTTATAATAATATTTTTTTCAGATTTAAAAATGCATTTTCATTGTAGAAGTTTAGAAATAAAGAGGAAATTATGAAATATTCACAATTCCATCATTCAGAGATAACAATTCTTACAATTTCTGTATATTTCCTTCTGGAATTTATGGATCTAGCTATCTACCTATCTATATATCTATTTATTTATCCATCCATCTGGATCTATGGATCTATCTATCTGGTTATCTATCTATCTATCTATCTATCTATCTATCTATCTATCTATGTATCTGTCTGTCTATCTATATCTGTCTACTGTGTATGTATATACTGTTTGGTATCCTGTTCTTTATATATTTGCTTGTGATAAAGAGGATCTCTAGATGACAGTCAATTGATGATATAAATAACTCTTTTGAAGGGAAAGTGAAATGTGGATGTAACCTGTAACCTGGAAAAAAGAGGAGAATGGATGAAAGTACTGCTGAATCAAACCAGTTCCTGCTCATATGATTAATAAGGGAAAAGCAGAGATTTTATTTTTCTGGTCAAAGATTAAGATGTGTGACACTCGGCATACAACTCTATGGCACACAGCAGAGGCTGCAAATCTGTAGTGTGCTCTGAGAAGTTTCTTTTCTCTACAGGCTGAAGTGCAGCGTACTTAGCTTACCTCGTACTTTAAACAAAAATGGTTGCCTAGGGCTGACAGTTGCTCAGTGTAGGCCTCTGTCTTAGTCCATGCAGGCTACTATAGCAGATTGCCATGGACCAGGTGGCTTATGAACCACAGAGATTTATTTCTCAAAGTTCCAGAGGCTGGAAGGTCCAAGATCAAGGTGCTTGGATTAGGTATCTGGTAAGGGACTTCTTCCTGGTTCATAGAAGACCATCTTCTTCCTCTGTCCTAGCATGGCAGAATAAGCAAGGAACTCTCTGGGCCTCTTTTATAATGGCACTAGTCCCATTCACGAGGGCTCCGCCTTTATGACCTAATCTCCAAATACCCTTACATTGGGGAATTAGGTTTCAAACATACGAATTTCGGCGGGGAGACACAAATATCCAGTCTATAGCAGCCTTTTTAATGGCATGAAAACCTCAAATAAAAATATATTTTTTTCAGAAGTTGGTGAAATTGTGAACAAATTAAGAATTACTGAGATTAAGAGTTTTTAAATGAAGGGTGTAGTAGTAAAGGGTTGGGGAATGTATTAGTTTTCTATTGCTGTGTAACACATTTTCATAAATGTAACAGCTTATTGCAATACTCATTTCTTATTTTTGTTGTTATTATTGAGCTCTTTCTTGCCCAAGCTGGAGTATGGTGGCTTGATCATGCACGTTCACTGGAGCCTCAACCTCCCTGAGCTCGGGCAATCCTCCCACCTTAGCCCTGCCAGTAGCTAGGACTACAGGAGCACACCACCACATTTGGCTAATTTTTGTATTTTTTGTAGAGACCAGGTTTTGCCATGTTGCCCAGGCTGGTCTTGAAATCCTGGGCTCGAGTGATCCGTCCACCTCGTCCTCCCAAAGTGATGGGATTGCAGGTGTACCCACTGTGCCTGGCTGCAATGTCATTCATTAGCTCACAGGTCTCTAGTTCAGAAATCTGGGCAGGAACAACAGGGTTCTCTGCTGAAGGCCTCACAAAACTATAATTAAGGCACTGGCCAGGCTGGGCTTTTTTCTGGAAAGCTCGAGGGAAAACTCTGCTAAGGTAATTTGGGTAACAACTTCAGCTCCTTCTGGTTGTAAGACTGAGGTTCTGTTTCCTAGTGTCAGTTTTCAGCAGGGTCCTCTCTCTACCCTAAAGTCTGCCCTCACTCCTTGGCACATATTCAAACCAGCAATGGCTTATAAAATTTCCCTCATGCTTTGAATCTCTAACTTCCTCTTCTGCCACCAGCTAGAGAAAACTCTCTCCTTTTAAAGGTCTCACTTGATTGTGTCAGGCCTACCAAAATCTCCATACCTTAAGGTCAACTGACTTGGAACTTTATACCTACAAATTCCCTTCACAGCAGTATGTAGATTAGTGTTAGTTTGAATGGGCATGGAATAGAAATCTTGGGATTAGGAAGAGCATCTTTAGAATTCTGCCTGTGTGTCACAGGGAGGTTAAAACACTGCCATTTTTATAATCTACCAAATCACGCCTTAAGTCTCCTCTGTACTTCCACACAGAAAGACTGAGAAATGTTATTGCCTTAGAAAACTTAATAGGGCCAGGCGTGGTGGCTCATGCCTGTAATCCCAACATTTTAGGAGGCCAAGGTGGGTGGATCACCTAAGGTCAGTAGTTCGAGACCAGCCTAGTCAACCTGGTGAAACCTCGTCTCTACTAAAAATACAATAATTAGCCGGGTGTAGTGGTGTGCACCTGTCATCCCAGCTACCCAGGAGCTGAGGCAGGAGAATCGCTTGAAGCTGGGAGGCAGAGGTTGCAGTGAGCTAAGACCACGCTATTACCCTTCAGCCTGGGTGACAAAGTGAGACTCTGTCTCAAAAAAAAAAAAAAAAAGGAAAACCTAATAGGAAAAGTACTTTTATTATCATATTAAAGTAACTGGTCACACAAGTGGTAAGAGAGTGTTAGGCCTCAAAGCCTCCTGTCTGCTACTGAGGCCAAGCTCTTAGGCTCCTGGAGTTACTCTTCGCTATTTATTATCTTTTCATGGGTTTGTTGAAAGACAAAGCTCATAGATACTGTATGGGGACTGTGGGATAAAGTTCATCTGTTTCATATGTTACATCATTTGACTCATATTTGAGTAACAATGTCTTGAGCCACCTAATAGGAACTAAGATCCTTAGGGCAATATGTACGTATTAGTCGTTTCCATGTGGCTATGAAGAACTGCCCGAGACTGGGTAATTTATAAAGGAAAGAGCTTTAGTTGACTCATGACTGGGGAAGTTCGGTTCAGCATGACTGGGGAAGCCTCAGGAAACTTACAATCATGGTGAAAGAGGAAGCAAGACACCTTCTTCACAAGGTGGCAGGAAGGAGAGGTGACCAGCAAAGTGGGGAAGAGCCCTTTATAAAACCATCAGATCTCATGAGAACCCATTCTTTATCATGAGAACAGCATGGAGGTAACCACCCCCATGATTCAATTCCCTCCACCTGGTCTCTCCCTTGACACATGGGGATTATGGGGCTTACAATTCAAGATGAGATTCCAGTGGGAACACAAAGCCTAACCATATCAATGTGCTAAGCCCAAGGTCCTGCTTGGGAAGAATTTCTATGTTCAGGCATGGGGCCAGCTATTGGTTTGGAATAACAAATAGTTATTTTTCTACACATAAACGACATGAGAAGTATTTAACGCATTATGTTGGGTATCAGTTTCAGGTAGTTTGTCACCTTCTAGTTATTAAGGGCTGGTCATGGTTAAGAACTTAGACCCTGGAGCCAGGTTCCCTATATTCAAATTCCAGTGTTACCCCAAATCAGCCCCTGGCCTTTGGCAAGTTACTTCTCCCAGTCTCCATTTCCTGTCTGTAAAATGGGGACAATAATAGAACCTGCCTCAAAGGACCTAGAACAACATCTGGCACATAGCAAGGACTCAGAATATGTTGGCTGACATTTTCTTACCATGAAGTATAGAAGGCTTAATTTAGTCTTATTTTGTGTTCTTTTTTTGTCAATCTTATACAGGTAGCTTGATCTTCTTGCTGAGAAATGATCGAAACGAAGTGTCTTAGACAAAAGTAAAGTAAAAATTTCTAAACAGAGCAATTTTTGCTCCTTTGTTAGAGAATAATTCCACCACCACCCTGCCCCCCGACCACCACATTGATAACTATAGTTTCTATAGAAGAAACATAATTCCTGAATTAGCTCTTACAGGATAGTACCATGGAAGAGATTGTTTGCTAGTGTATTTCCATGACCTAACAGACACAAGTTGCCTCTAGATTTGAATCACGTAATTATATTTTCCTCCTATTCTAACAGGACTACATTTTATAATACCTGTAGTGAGTTAGTATAAAGCTTATTACTCTTTACATTGGTACTCTCAATTTAATTGATTCTCAAGATCTTCTGCAAAATATGTGGAATCCCAGAATCACTTTCAAAATGAAAGCTATGTGATAGATAGAGAAATTGTGAGGAAGATCATGTTCTTGACTGGTAACACAACAGTATTTTCAGGTTACATATAATATCCCAGCACCATTACTTTATTCCATTCTCAGGACTCTCAGAAAAATAACTAAGAGAAACTGAGATGAGATCTAGGAGAAATAAGTAATAAGATTATTAGAAAATATAGAATTCAGTGTGCTTTGGGGCTTGGGATTGACCTTCCTATTACAAAGGATATTCGTTTTGAGTCAAGTAAAAGGAGAATATAAAATATATACACTAGTATGGAAAGGTTTGTGGGAAGAATATTTTACATTCTCAAAAAAGGCAATTGGTATATGATGTGCCCAAGATTTGTAAATTCATATACAATAATTAATGAAACAGCTGACAATTATTGAATATCTACTAGGTGCCAGGCTCTTTACATATACTCTCTCACTTAATGGTCATAAATGTTACATCATATACATACTATTGCTGTGATAAGTCTGTTAAGGCATTGCTTGCAGACTTGTATGTCTGCAAGGCATTGCTTCCTTTTTCCATCTTTAAATCCCAAGTAAACTCCTACCAATGCCCTTTGTGTCAAAGATGGCTAGTAAGAAGGAGAGTGTCTTGTCACAAAACCTGTAGTGCTCTCCAAAATCTATTTTCTCCTCTTCTTTCTGGCATACTATAAGACTGTATTTTCTAACCCCCTTGTATCCAGATGGGGCCATAATTAAGTCTTGGAGAATAAAATGTGGTGGACATGATGCAAGCTTCTTTTAGGCCTGGCTCCTAAATCCCCTGCATTTTCCTGAGCTTTCTTTCTGCAGACTGAATGCAGGAGATCCAGTGATGGACACCAAGGCCATAGAATATGAAGAAACTACAACTACCAAATAGGTGGAACCTAGCTCCCACATTGGTGAGTAAAACTATCTCCACACTCTGTCCTTTGACATGAGTGAGAAATACTTTTGTTGTGTTAAGCTAATTTAAATTTTGGAGTTTGTTATATTAGCTAACATTACTTATCCCCACCTAAACCAGTTAGTATAAGTGTTTATATATTTGCTAATACAAAAATGAGTCAAAATAATAAGAGTAGCAACACCTATTGTCTGTTAATTTAATGCCAAGGACTGAAGCATAGAGAGGTTAACTCACTTAACCAAGGCCACCAGATAATGAGTGGTAACACCAGGATTGAAAGCTGGGAAGAATGGCCTTGAAGTTTATGCATTTATCCATTTTGCTTTGGCATTTGTTTAGAAAACATATCGTGTTATCATTAATTTTGCTTTAAAGAAGTAAATCATGGAGTGAAGTGAGCTTCAGCTAACTTTTTGCTCTAATCATTTAAAAAAATCTTGTTATAAGTAGCTACAAGTAACTATAATTTTCATAGCTGAAAACCTCAGTCCTTAGGTCACTGAATAATTATTGCAGCACTTATAGCAATGCAAATACATATGCATCGTCCTTATAGTTTTCTTTCTCAGCTGGGCCACAATACCTCCACTGAGATATGTCATATCATGTCTACCCATTTTTTTTGTTGTTTTTTTTTATTTGGCAGGATTACTTTTTATTCCCATTAGTCCACATCTTCCATATTTCTCTCTGTACTCCAGCTATAAAAGGAGAACAGCCTTTAAAACGCCAAGATCCTGGTTGAGATACTAGAGGTGGCCTGTGTTAATTTGTGTGAATAGAGGAAATGCCAGTTAAGGGATAGCCATTCTACCGACAAAAATGCAGCCCTCTATACTTTTACTCCATGGGAATATATTATTTGTATTTCTTCTTTCTTAAGCCTCTTGTCTATTTGTGTTAGGTATTTGTCTTACATATTTGTCTCCTACGTAAAGTATGCTCACTAAAATGCCACTGACTTTAAGGAATTTTAAGTATGATTATATGTGGTCCTTGTAGAAAAACCATCTTTAAAGTGTAAAAATAAAAAAAGTTTTTTAAAAGCTAAATTAGAAACAAAAAAGATCTGAAAACTCTGGAACGTATACATATAGAAATGGTTCCTTGTGGACCATATGTTCCTCTTTGTAATACAAATGTGTCGAAAGAGCAAATATCTGCAAAAATCAACTACAAAGAATACCATGCAAGTTAATGCATATCAAGCCATTCAGTCATGAGAAAAATTTGGAGTAACCAGCAGTGGGTCCATCCAGATCCTCTCTCTGCAATGGCGATAAAATTCCAGATGCTGTGCCAGCCGTGTGTGTGGAGGCTCCAGGATGGAGATACCCCTGGGATGTGTGTGCATGGGGAGAGGGGCAGGACCAGTTCAGCACAGCCTGTTTGGAATGCTAATGGGTTATGCTTTCTGCTGATAGAGAAGGTTGGGTTTTTTTGCAAAGCGTTAAATCCTTCTCTCCTTTCCCTCCCTCCTCTATCTTTCCAGTAGTAATTCTAGCACATTCTATCGATTGACTCATTCTGGACTGATTTTTACATTCAAATTTGAAGAATATATGCTCTAACTCACAGGAACATAAAAAGGCATAATAAGGAAAGCAGTCCAAGTTAAAAAGGAGTAAGATGGGAAAGTACTAAAGGGCTACTCAAGAAGAGGAAAAGAGAGAGAGGGAGGGAAATGAGGAGCTGGTTAGTGTGGGTGTTATCTGTGCAAGGCAGCAACTTGGAGTTCCTGAACACGTAATGGACCCTTGCCTAATAATATGGCAATGTCAATATTAGCTGTGGTTTTGACTTCAGTTATAATATATTAATGTATATATAGAACACATATTGCGAACAGTGAGAACTGAGTTTTCATCTGACAGACCATCAAAGGGAATTGTGTTAACTAGCAATTTCACACATCTTCAGCTGAATGATAAATGGTGCTAAATGGTGCTGTGCCTGTACAGAATGGGATCCTCAAGGGCCTGCACACCATTAAGGAAAAAAAAACCAAATTTATTCCATTTAAGGCAGTGAATGTACTTTTTTGCATTCATATCTGTAATCCATATACAGCATATACGATAAAATCCATATACAGCATATATGATAAAAATTGTAATCCATATACAGCGTATATGATAACCAGAGTGCTTTATTAATAAGGACATTTTATTTCTAATAAGGCTGTGAATAATTTATATTCAACAAACTGAGTTTCTCTAACTCATATTCCTTCTTATTTTGAAGTGGAGCTTTTCAGGGTACTTAACTGTGATGTCTGGGGATGATGATGAGGCTCATTTGTTGAGGACCAGAGAAGGAAAGTGTATTTTAGGGCTTCCCACTGTGTCTTCTTCTCCCTCACATTCCAGTCAGGTTCTCCCCTTAGGAAGTCCTGTGATAATCATATTCAGGTTTCTGCTCTCACTGGATGCTTCTGTTCAGCCCTACAACACTCTCCTTGAATTTGTTTCTAGCCCTAGGGTTTCCTAATCTTTGAACTTTAATTTTCCCATCCCTGCTATTAGAATTTTTGTTGCCTTTGCAGTTCCATGCACAGAACTGTATAGCTAAGAGTAGACTTGTTTCGTTGAGAGTCATTGCTTTAATTGACAGCATTTGTGCTCTTTGAGAGCAATGTGAGCCCATCCATGAGAGAGCCCACCCAGGTTACTGGGAAGTGTGTGCAGAGGTAGCAACAGTGACTTTGAAAGACACAGAGAACTTTACGAGTTTTGCTTTGGAACTTCAAGATCTTCTCTTCCTTCCAACTAAGGCTAGATGAAAACTAACATTTAAGTATCTACTAACTGCTGAATGCTAACAGGGTGGTACAGTACTAGATCAAATCTCTGTACATAACAATTCTCTGCCATATGCCCCTGGTTTGGGAAATCTCTGGATCCTAGTGTGTCTATCAGAACTGGCACCAAGCTGCTATCAAGCAACTGAAACATTTTATTTTTCATGACAATTTTATATCACTTCCAGACCTTAAAACTTTTTCCATTTTACTGAAAATTCTTGGTTTATTTGTTGGCAGATCAAACGCTGTTCTTAAGTGCACATATTTTAAAATTAACTGTCCTTTAACTTCAGTGAACAAAACCTGCCTGGAAAGCTTTTCACCCCAACACAAACTCTTTTAATTCTTCTCAATTTCTATGAAATGAGGAAAAAATTTAACTCCCAGGACCTGTGGAATGAGTATCTCTCTACACGTGGTGCAGAGCATGTGTGCTTAACAGTCTACTAAGGCAGTAATGCTTAGTGTTGAGAAGTTGGTGAATTTTGTATGTTTTGAGCCTTTGTTAGTGCACTGATTTAAATTTCATTTTTAAGTTTGAGTATATTTGTTTTATGAGGAAGGTAGGTGATACCTACTAATGTTGAAGCAACATTCATGTGACTATGCAGCTCCAGGCAGCCTCAGTTTCTCCCTCTCCTGGACTCTGGATTGGACAGACTTATTATTCAGACGGTTCCAGTGTGATTTTTTTTTGGTTGAAGCCCTGGCTCTGCTGTTTTCTAGCTATGTGACCCTTGAAAATTTTCTTGACCACTCTAAGCCTCAGTTGCATCATTTGTAAAGTGGAGATGAAACTAATACCTTATCATAGATAGGGTTGCTGGATTATTAATTGAGATACTACACCTAAAAAGCTTAGAATAGTGTCTCATAACATGTTAGCAATTATTTTGAAGTGGAAACATTCACTTCAATGTGGCTCACACCTGTAATCCAGGCACTTTGGGAGACCAAGGTGGGGGGATCACGAGGTCAGGAGATCAAGATCATCCTGGCTAACACGATGAAACCCTGTCTCTACTAAAAACACACATGCAAAAAAAAAAAAAAAAAAAAAAAAGAAAGAAAGAAAAACCCAAAAACGTGGTGGCATGCACCTGTAGTCCCAGCTACTCAGGAGGCTGAGGCAGGAGAATCACTTGAACCCAGGAGGCGGAGGTTGCAGTGAGCCAAGATCGCACCACTGCACTCCAGCGTGGGTGACAGTGAGACTCCATCTCAAACCAAACAAACAAACAAACAAACAAAGCATTTTTCTTATTAAAATTTGGTTTGTGTTATCAGACAAGAAGTGAAAAAGCTTCTCATTGCATCTCCTCTGAAGTGAGATAACAATATTCCACGTACCGCTGAAATTCTGCTTTTACTATTAATTTGCTCATCATGCCTTTCCATTATTAGTGTTAGTAATGGCATTTGCCAATCTACCTACATGTGTAAAACTATAACCCTGTCTGTTTTCTGAAGTAATAAATTGCTAAACCACAGCTTCAGTACCTTCAGTGGATATTATCAGAGAGCCTCCTTCATTCATGGGCTATCTCTGGTTCTTTGGTTAACTATGCTTCAGCTTCACAGGGTGGGCTCTTGGAGGTCATTTTGATGTGCATCTTTATTTGTGCCTTTAGGCAGCGTTGTCAAGACACCTGATCTGCAATGGACCAGTCACATTTTTTCGTTCAATGTTTTGGCTTTGAAACTAGACCTCTAGTTACTTCATGTGGCTGAACATGTAGACCTGGAGGCCAGAGGCTGCAATGAGTCATGGGTGAGGAGTGGAGAAAGGCCTATCTGCAGAGAGAGAGAGAGAGAGAGAGAAAGGAAGGGAGTAGACAGTAGAAAGAAGCCAAGATGCAGTTTGGAGAGATTTGAAGAGAGCTGACCTCCAGGATGCTTCCTGGTGTGCAGTCCCAGTTGCATTCTTGGCCTTCAGTTTCATGAAGAATTCTCCATGTATATAACTAATGCTCTGTTTTCATTTAAGGTAGCAGAGTAGCATCCAGATACCTTAAAGACTCCTGGTTCTCATCAGCGATGATCTCAAATGAAGTGCACAAGTCCACTGCCACCACCCACAGGCTCCTGCCCCTCCTTTGTGGCCCTCTGTTATTCTATTGCTCTTCTATTTTTATGCAGTGAAACTCAATCTCCATGTGTGTTTCAAAGAGTTAAATTTTGTTAACATTTGGAACACAGAACGGTTCATCTGCTTTAGTTATGTAAATTTGGAATTAGTCTAATTTTATAGTTGTGCTGAATGTTTAAGAAATAATTGATTAATTCATTTATTTCTAACCAAGGTTTTGAGGGATGTCTCTAAATCTGTGAAGAATATTTGAAATGGTTTGTGCTAACTCATGTTTAGGAAAGATTATCCTTAGCAAACTAACAAAGCAACAGAAAACCAAATGCCAGTATGTTCTCACTTATAAGTGGGAGCTAAATTATGAAAACACATGGACATATAGAGGGGAATGACACACATTAGGGACTATTAGAGAGTGAAAGGTGGGGGGGGGGGGATCAGGAAAAATAACAAATGGGCACTGGGCTTAATACCTGGGTGATGAAATAATCTGTACAACAAACCACCATGACACAGATTACCTATGCAACAAACCTGCACATGTACCCCTGAACTTAAAAGTTTAAAAAAGAACAAAATGATGTAATGTTTCTGGTATCAATTGAGATAGAATTTCAGAGCAAAGGAAATCACTGCTTTGGTCTGGCTCAAAAACTGGTCCTTGAGGATGATCCACAGAAATTTCCCAACGTATGTTCGCTAGAACTCTTGTTTTCAAGGATGTTAATGGTGTAATGAATAAAGGCATTCCATGTTCAGACATGCTGTGCAATACCGAATTTAAAGAGAGTTAAGTTCTTTTCTTCATTAATTTTTTTCACAAGCGATTTTATATGGTGATATATATTGTGATTCTCTAATCTGTGTATAGTTTTGTAATTACTAAACTAATTGGCCATGGAAACTTTTTTCTATAGAGAACATCTTTTGAGACTAGTGTTCCTTGGCACATGTTATAGAAACCATCCCCACAGGGTTAACAGGGATTACATGCTGGGTTCTCGGCAGAAATACAGTTATAATTATGTATTAGTCAGACTGCACTTTGGCCCATTTCCTTGTAATGAAAAGTCATGTAGCACTAAATACTGACCATTTGCATTCCCACTGGTCTTACAGATAGGATCACTGATGTTAGAATTATAAGGCTTTATGTTTAAGAATTGCTTAAGATGTTCTTCAGATCTTGAATTCCAGTGGAATGGCTGATGCCAACCAATTTATAGACCCCCATAGAGGAATCACATCAGTGTAATAATGAAGTTTTTTCATCTCTCTCTCTCTCATGACTTCACTCTACACTCTTCAACTAATTAGTAGTCCTCACACCTCAGCCTCCTGCAAACCCTTTAAAATCCTTAGAACCAGCTCCTTGGAGAGGTGGATTTGAGATTCCCTTCTATCTCCCCATTCAGTTCTTTCTCTGCTGCCATCCCCAATGTCTTGTATGTTGACTTGCTGCACACCAGGCAAACAAACCTATAACCTTTGTTGTGTATTGTTCTAAGGGAAGTATTTGGGGAAGATTGTGTTGCATAGTGTTGCTAGGCTTGACCTGCTCTTTAACTGATTACATAGCTTTTTCACTTGTAAATGATGCTAAAAGTCCTTTGAAATTATAGGTATTTATAGAAAATCAGATCAACTTTTAGGTGACGTTGGCAATAATAAAACCATAATACTAATGACATTAATAGAAAACTGTTTCTCTACTGGGTGTCCTACAATTCAATTCAGTTCTGACACTATCTACCTGAGTTAGTGTCAAATGTCACAAGTTAAAGGGCTGAGCTCCGCAAGACTGACCCCTCACTTCAAATGCCAGTCACAAATGCCAGTAACTCAAGTCTGAGTTACCACTTGTGTTTTGACTGACCAGCTATAAATTGAGGTTTCCATGACCCCTGTTCTCAGATTTGATAATTTGTTAGAATGGCTCACAGAATTCAGGAAAGTATTTTATTTGTACTTCCCAGTTTACTATAAAGGAAAACTCAGGAACAGCCAAACAGGAGAGTCGCACAGGGCAATGTATGGGAGCTGGGGTGTGTATGTGCAGAGTTTCCATGATCTCTCTAGGGAGCTACCCTTCCAGTACCTCCATGTGCTTGCCAACCAGAAGCTCATCACATGTCAAGAGTGTTTACAGATCTTAATCTCTAGATCTCCTTCTTATTCCTGGATGTTGGTGGGAGGAAGTGAAAGTTCTAGTTCTAATCACTTGGTCTTCCTGGTGACCAGACCTATCCTGAGTCTACCTAGGGACCCCATTCCAAGTTACTTCATTAGCATAAGCTCTGACAGGATCAAAAGGGGCTCCTTATGGATAATAAAATCCATTCTTATCACACAGGAAATTCCAACGGTTTTAGGAACTCTGTGCCAGGAACCTAAGGATAAAGATGACATACATTTTTCTGTTATAGTACAGGCACATTTCAAGGGCACAATGATCACCCCTACTAGATTTCAAGCTCCTTCAAGTGTCTTATTTATCATTGAATCCCTATTACAAGACCAGTTGATGCCAGTCAAGTTGGTTAGATTGAATTATTAATTTACTAAAGAGTTAGGGTTAAATATTTCTTATTCTTTCAAAAATTACAAGGTTGTGCATTTCTTTTTCCAACAAAGGACTTCTTTAAAGCACTTCTTTTAATACAACAAAGCTGTCATTTGACTCACTCCATCATCTGTCATGTGTACCATTTAAGTTCTCAGGGATATATTGCCAACGAGTACTTTATTCTTTTATAAATTTCTTTCACATTTAGTGATGTATCTGTTATACCTTTTCTAAAGGAAAGAATGATAATTATTTTTAGAGAAATCAAGTCTTTGTTTATGCACTAATATGAGAGTCTTAAGTAACAGACTATCAATACCACAATTCAATAAAACTGTGAGATAATGTAATGCAGAACGGTTCACTGTAAGAGTTTGTTGTTCTTATATTATTTATGGAATTGAGTCTGGCAGTATGAAAACAAGCTGAGCAAAGATTCTTTAGATTACACGAGTATTCATGCTCATAATGCATATAACATACACATCGCATTTTAATTTATGGGCTTAAGGGAACAGTGATTAAGTAGGAGAGAGAAGAGCTTTTTAAACACCTTCTGGGGAGTGATTTCTATTCTTTGCTGTCACATCTCCAATTATTCTTTCTTTCAAATACTTATTCTCTTTCTTTGAGTTTTCCTGGTACAGGTGGCTGCCATTTGTAGAGCTATCAATTTTGCTGCCCCCTTTTAAAGCAGCTATTATTTATGCTAGTTCCTGCTTATCCTTCTTTTGATTCATTTAGACAAGAACAGCTACAAAACATTTTAAACAGCTTGAAAAAAAAGGTTAACTTTAAGGATCACATGTTATCATGCATAGCCTCCAAATAAAATGTTTAAGCCTGCTCCAGCACAACTCTCAAGGATTGTGACTTCAACATGCTTTTAATTTGAGCCACTCTTTTAGATGCCAGAAATGTGAGGATCAGCACCATCCCACCAGTGCAATGGCCGGCAAGGCTGTCTTGCCCAGTGGCTGAAAACACAAACTCGGTTAGAGAAAGGATTTCTTTTCTTTTTAATCTTTGAAAGTGTGGAACTTGTGTCATGCAGGATGGCTGTTTTCCTTCTGTTAATTGTTGTTGTATATTATACTCTTCCAAATCATTGGTTTAAAGTTTGTATGTTAGAACTAATGGCAGGTTTTGTAGTCTGTTAAACCATAAATTACCACTCCTTGTCTTGGTTCTGAAAGAGATTACTTAGCCATTCACAATTTTCCATGGGATGTTCTCCAGATGTGTGCCATCTGAAGTCTTCTGACTTCTTTCTCCAGTGGACTAAGCTGCCTCTTCTTGAGGAAACAAAGAACTGGAAAATATATACATCAATGTTAAAACATGCGGGCCGTCAGACAATGTTAAGATGCCTTCACACTTTCACTGAGTCCATTTGCGTTTCCTAACAATGCCCCTACTGTGGTGAGCAAGTGCCTGTGCTGTACTTACTCTCCTTTATGTATAATTTTATGCTAATCCTTGAATTGTTCAAGAAGCTTTTAACAGTCAGCTGTCTTTCTCTGTCTTTTGAGGCATCAAATAATGTTACAACTTGAAAATCCCATAGATGCAGGCAATTGTGTCTTTAAATAATTCTGGCTCGTTGGGTTTTCTAACATGTTATGTGTTAAGGATGTAGTTTTTTCCAGTCCATCCTGAAATACTGCGGGGATTCTCAATTTCAAAGCAGCCCAAAGGAGATGGCCATTAAGACAACGTGGCTGCTAATCCAATTTCCCATAATCTCAAACTCTATGCAAAAGCAAATGTTGAACCTGTAGCTGAACTCAGTCTTTTGAATACCAAACCAAGACCCATAATGTATTATCTTAACTATTTTGGGAAAGCTGATTGTTTGCAAAATATCTTTGGGTTGCCATTAGTTTGGGTTTAATCCTTTAGAAATATTCAGCGCTCAGGCCTATTCAAGCTCTCAGAGAACTGGCTCATCGCAGCAGCTCAGCTTGGCCTGTGAGATTGCTTGTGTACTTAGACTCCACTTATTTTGTTCAGGTTCACGATCAGGCGAGACAGCGCTGTCAATTCAAAAAGACATTCTTTTTTCAAACTATTGATCTCCATTGCTCTTGCAAATCCTTTAGTATTGGCTCTCAGGATTACTATAATGCTATAATCATTCTGTTAAGGATTCAGATTTGTGGTGGGCTAAAAGATGGGAACATCAAAAGGATTGAAATGCCCTTGAAGCAATCAATTTTTGTTCATCAAATACAAATGCAGAGAGGCTGCTTTTGGCTAATAATTTATAACTGAATTAATGACACATGGCTTCCTTCAGTCTTTTCTTCTAGGATCCTTTCTCTCCTCTTAAATGTTCTGATTTTCTTTTCTGCAAAGTGAATTTGAATTACATAGTGTTCTAAACAAGAAGAATGCTTTGGGAAGTAAAGCTTATTTCACTTGCTTTCAAACTGTTAAGGCAGTAGAAATCTTTTCTTTCTTTGGGCTTTAAGGGAAGGTAAAGTCTAACAGCATATCTGTTCTATTTTCCCTAGTAACAAAAAATGCACTTGTGATTTCTCTGTGAGTAACATTCTAACAGAAGCTTCCACCAGCAAAAAGGGTTTCTGTTAAAATCACGAATGCTGTCATGTGACTCAATTACTTTTGCACAAAACAATTCCAACAGACAAAAGTTTATTTATAATATGTAACAAAATGATGTTATAACCAGGGCAGGATTTTCTTTAGTATTAATAAATATAACTTACACATCTATGTTAAGGTAGTGATTAAATGAGTGAACATTTAAAATGCTGTAACAGCTTTTAAGTTACTTTGATTTGCTCTCTTCTCTCACCCTCTTCTAAGTGAGAATGCAAATGTTTATATTTTGGGCTGTGAGGCAAACTTCCAATGGGAGCACTGAATGTCTGCACACTTTCATGTGCCCAGCCAGCTTCAGAATTAACCAAGACACCTAAGAGGAAGGCTCTAAATGGGATGTGAGTGTGAAGAGCAGAATGCAGAAGAGCGTATAGAAGCCCCCCAAACCTTATGGATCTGGTCTCTTATATGTGGAAATTTTTATTATTTAGGAGAAAACTGAGTTAAAAATTTTCTTAAAATCTCAGTACATTAAAATTTAAAATTAATAGTATGCACAAAATTGTGGAGGAGTAAATTAGTAGAGAAAAAATGTTTTTTGAATATTTTAGAAGTATTTATTTACGTGTACAAATTGAGTTCCTAATTATATATTAATCTGTCTTATTTTTTATTACTTTGTCAAGTTAATTTTGCTATATCAGTTGAGTTGTAATCATATTTCGCAATGATAAAACTGGAGATGGGGGGAATGAAGAGAGTTGATTAATAGGTATAAATGTACAATTAGATGGAAGAAATAAAGTCTAGAGTTTGAGAGATCAGTTGAATGACTACATACAATATATTGTATATTTTAAAATAGGTAGAAGAGAATAATTTGAATGTTTCTAGCATAAAGAAAAGACAAATATTTAAAGTGATAGATATGCCAGTTATACTGATTTGATTTTTACAAATTACATGAATGTATAAATTGTCACACATATCACCAAAATATGTACATCTATTATGCATCAATTAAAAAATAAAATTATTTTAAAATTAAGACAATTCTAAAAATAGTCTTTAATGAAGAATTCCTAACTTACATCTTTTGCCCCATTTCATCTTAATTTTGGTTCAAATGAGTGAAAAAAAATACTTACTGAATGCCTCTTATACCATTGTTAAGTTTCCAGTGCCCAGTGCTGAGCCTGGCATATGGTAGACATTCAGAAATTATTTGTTCAAAGAATGAAAGCCGTTCTTTGTGTAGATCTTGGATATGAATCAAAACATTGCAAGACTTTGAGTCAATGTATTATTTTGGATTTCCTGGTCACACAGATTCAAGAATAGAACTATCTTTAAATGTTTTGAAAGTGTTGGTGTGTCTCAGTTTTCTTATAAGAGTGGATGAAAATTCATAAAGACACAGCTATGTCATCTTTGCCTTTGGGCAAGAAGGAAGTGAAAGCTGAAGAGTGCTCTTGAGAACTGCATGAGAAGAGAAACTTTAAGTCCTGCTTTTTGAACTTTAATAAAAATCACTTTACTTGAGGATAGTATTTTTAACTTTTCAAAGTTTGTGAGTGATATGCCCATTCCTGTTGCTGCCAATTTCATATCCTTCTAAGGACTGGTCTCAAGTCCCAGTTTCAAAATTTTGCATTGTCGGAGTCACCCACTTCCAGGTATGTTTAATTTATTACTGATATTCAGATTTGTGTTTTCTCCAGGTCATTTTTACAAAGCTTTCTATGAAGCTTATTTTTTTAATTTCCCATAGCTTTTCACACCATTGAGAGAAAGTCATGTTTTTAATTTCTTTGCTTGCCCTGAGTTTCTCAGTGTTATCTGCCTTAATCTTTGTAAACTCAGATCTGTCTAGGGCCATGGCAGAATGGTGGTTATCCCTCATGTCATGTGGTATTTATCTAGCTGCAGCAGTAATACTGTTGGTATTTGGAAATAAATACCAGGCAACTTGTTTTAAATACCTGGCACTTTTATGCAGGTGTTAAGGGTAAGAGAGAGCTTCCTATCTTGGAATAACTGAGTTATCATCTTTAAACAGAGACTGTGTGTACTACTAATGACACTTTGGACCTTAGTACATGCAGGTGTATGTGACACAGAGAGAGACTTTTGTGTGAAGTGTGTGTGTGTGTGTGTGTGTGTGAGAGAGAGAGAGAGAGAGAGAGAGAGAGAGAGACAGAGAGATTGACTCTGCCTGCTGTCCTGGGGTCAGACTACTAAGTGGCAACAACATATATAGATTAATTATCTGTTGGAAATTGGCACAATAAGAAGTGATGTTTTTCTTCCTTTAAAGCAAGAATCATTGCTTCCTGATTCATTTTTTACCCATTCCAAATACACATACAACTCACTAGAAGAAAAACATACACGAGGATGTGGTTTTTTTTTTTTTTTTTTAAGCTACGAGATGCCTATTTCTTATTTACTTATATTTATTTATTCCCCTGCGGGGGCAGCAAACTGCTAAAGGTGACTTTAACCTGAAACATGATTTCACAAAATGGAGTTAACTCTCTCATCCTAACACAGTTTCAGAGGGTGGATAGTGTTGGAAAAGTAACATTCACTCTGTAAGCCAGTGGATATTAAGCCTCACTTTCCAGGTCTATGTGACCTTAGTTTTTGGGCCCAGACCCTTGCATGCTACAAGTACCATCTAGACTCTGTACGTTTAGCAGCATTTAGTAGTATAATTATAAATAATAAATAAAACGTGATGCATTTTAAATGAAAGTCCAATGTGACCTAAATGGAACTGAACAATCTGTAAAATTGCATAGACGTCGTGTGCTTGGTTCATTTATGGCAAACATTGTGATACTCTGTCCCTTGCACATATATTTTATTTAATTAGGGTGGGAAAGAGGGAAAACTGAAAGTACTTTTTCTTTTCTAGTCTGAAGATTTTTCAACCCTTTGGTAATTGAAAACATAATTTTGTTCAGGAAAATAAAATGATTTCCTCCTAATACTAAAATATTCGGTCTTTATTATTTTTCCTTTGTCTTTCTCATTTAGAAGGAAACAAGATTTGATTTTGTTGATTAATCCAGAGAATGTTTAATGACATTTCACTTCATAAAATCAGTGTGTTGGCTTTTTCAAGTTTCAAGGAACAACAAATTCTGGGACTTCAGATGGTGGGGGGTTTCTAAGGATTCACGAGAAAGTAAGGAAGCCGAGAAGCTGCCTCCGGTTTGGAGAGTCAGATGTCAGCGAAGACTGGAACATCTTCCAGGATAACGTGGCAGCTCTACTAGTTGCACATTTCTGTGGCTCAGCCTTTCCCTTTTCCTTTTCTATCTGCTCTCTCTTCATTTTTAACCCGTGAGTCCTCTCACTGTATGTCTCATAGGATCGTCATCAGTTGATGAGGTGTCACCTAGTGTGGTACACAGCTGAGGGTATTTATTCCTCCTGCCAAAGTATTTGATGGGTTCTGGGGCTCCAAATCTAACCAGGGCTAGCTAAGTTAGCAGGGTCACAGGAAAAAGCAAGCATGGCAGCCTCTACCATGGGAGAGCAGATGTGAAAGTGCATCGTAAATTACAAATCTCTTTAAGTATTGTGAAATACATACCTACTTGTTATTGATTATATAACATATAATAGCTAATATATTAATCACAAATAGATATGAATATATTATTAATTAATATGTGTTAATAAAGATGTATATTATAGCATCCTCTACAATGCATATTACCACTCTGTGTTCTTCAATGTAATCACTGAGTTAATCATGCCTGGCAAATGTAAGCTTTCAATGCGTGTTGCAGTAATTTGCAGAGGAGTCTATGACGTTCTGCTTATCATGCTCATGCCTCTGTAAGAGCAAAGAAATGCCTCAGATATAAATGGGGTCAGAGCACACACTTTTCCAGCCCTGTAGAATTGTTGTAAGGCTCAAATCAGTTATTTTATGTGGTTTGAAAAGGTTCGACTATTACTATACACATCTAAGGAATTATTAGATACACGTTCAAAACCAGATTTAGCAAAGATTGTAAAAAAGGAAAAAGTATACTTTGGAAAGTTGTTGCTATGTTTTTGCAAACTGTGCTTAAGTTTTGAAAAGCTTATTCTGTAGGTACTTGGATAGTTTGAATAGCTCTAGCACCTGAATGTAAATACATGAGCATATTACTCATCTCAGTAGCTAGGAATAAATAATGTTTTGATTCCTGTAAATGGAAATTGCTTATCCGAGCAGGAGGAGAAAAATACTAAATCATGATTCTACTGGAAAGAGTGAGAACTCATTAAAGATAAAAGGTGTAGTCAAATGGAGAGGATAAGGAAGAGGCAGAAAATGATTCAGGTGGGTGCACAGTTAGCAGTTAGGCATGAATCAGAGAGGGTTTGGGGAGAGTAGGAAGCTTCTGTATGGAGGCCATGGAGAGTGGGAAAAGGAAACTAGTTTTAGGAAGAAGTGGTTGCTGAGGACAGCAGAGCAGATGGACAGAAAAAACCTGAGTCCTTGTTAACATAACTGACACAACTGCCTGGACTTCCTGTTATGTGAGATACTTTATTATTTAACACAGCTTGAGTTGGTGTTATTTGTAGCCTGAATAATTCAGTTAAAGCCCTTTCTCAAGGCTGATTCTTTGGCAGACAGTAAATGTGGTTTTAACTACAATAAACTGATTCTGGTTCTATCTGCAGAGAATACTCTCATTTTCGGCAAGTGATGTGGTCACCTGTATGATCTCAATTGACCTATATTGACCTCTCCAACTTAAAGGAAAGATTATAATAATGCCTGTATTGCAACATTATTTCAAGAATTAAGTGATATCATACCATGAATTCACTTTGGAAATTCTGAAGTGTCCTATGGAGGAAAACGATAAGAAATAAGAAAGCTGTCTTTCCATTGCTCTTCTCAAATATGCTTTCAGAAGCACAATACAACTTTTCCCACTTTCTTTTTTTTTTTTTTTTTTGTCAATTAAGTTAGTGATCTAAATGGTAGGGAATATATGTTTTTCTTTAAGAACCTCAGTGAGTGCTAATTTGAATGAAAACAAAATGAAATACATTATGAATATTTTTATTTTTTTCTGAATTTGGGTGTAAGTTCTTTGAAGTGCCTTACCCATAGCTGGCACTCAAATTTGTTGTTTAATTGGCACTTTCTGAAAACAGTATTTTAAACCAGGGATGGTAAGTAGATTTAATCTCATGTGTCAACTGCTACTTATTTTTGTGGATTCTGAAGAGCTGTGCTGAGAATTCTGAAGCCATGTCTGGACACAGTGTAAAGAAATACTGTGATCTACTAGTGATGTCTGTCACTGACATGGAAAAGGAACTGGAGGAATTCCTGCTCATATTAATTATCCTTATCTTAACCTAATAATAAATCACTTAAATGAAGGAAATGGTGAGTTCCCTGGAGGCCAGTTATGTTTACATATGAAGGTGAGTGGCCTCTCTGCTTATGGGGATGCCAGTCTTGCAAGGACAGCATTTTCCATTATTATTGGTTTGTGTGTGTGTGTGTGTGTGTGTGTGTGTGTGTGTTGTGTTTGTCTGTTTCAGGCAATACCTTTATAAATTGTAGTGGACACATACGAGGATAGGTTCAATCTCTGTGGGAATCCTCTTTTTACCATAGCAAATATATGTAATATGTAAATATAATGTAATAATGTAAATAAGTAAATATAATAAATATCAATTACAGTGGCAGGCAGAATTCTAAGATGAAACCCAAGATTTCCACCTGCTGGCGCCTACACCCTGTATAATCCCCTCCCCTGGAGTATAAACAGGACCTATGATTATGATGGAGGGCCACTCTTATGATTACAAAATTTTGCAAATGTAATTATGGACCCAAATCAGTTGACTATGGGAGATTGTCTTGGGTGGGTCCACTTTATTTAAATAAAATTCATTCAAACTTTGCAGGTGTAATTAAGGACCCAAGTCAGTTGATTCAAAGGGAGGTTATTTTGGGTGGGCCCAATTTATTCAAATGAAAGCCCTTAAAAGAAAGATTGGACCCTTTCTGAAAAGACAGATGCTTCTGCTAGCATTAAGGAAGTCGACTGCAGCGTTGTGAGAGGGCCTGTGAGAGAGCTACATTGCTGGGAACTGATGGAGCCTCTAGTTGCTGAGAGCAGCCTTGTATAACAACCGGCCAGAAGGTAGGGACCTCAGTCCTACAATCAAAAAAATATTAATTCTGCCAACAACTATGAGAGCTTGGGGAAAGACAGTATGGTCTACATCTAGATTGCCACCTTACATGACTCTGAGCAGAGGACCAGCTAAGCCATGCCTGGACTTCTAACTTATGGAAACTCTGAGATAATAAGTATGTGTTGTTTTAAGCAGGTAAATTGGATATAATTTGTTATGCAGCTAAAAAACCTAATGCAATTGCCGTTAAATCATAAACGACAGAGGTGAAAATGAAAGAAACAGAAAGCTTGAAAAACATAAGTATGGACTTCAAGTTTGTAAAGAGAAAAGCATGGCTTATGTTCATTCTTGTTTACAGATGAATACTGTCCCCTCAACTCCACTGGGTACATTGATTTGTCCCTTTCCCAGGTTTCTAAGCAGCATGCAGCCTACAGAATAGCTTATGATGATGTTAGGACACAAAAAATGCACTTCTGGGTCATCTAACATTTATTCATTATTTATTCTAAGAATAACATGGTAACATTAACAGAAGAAAGTAAACGGCTTCTCTTTCTACCTCTACAAATATAACTATTTTTCTATGTTTCCCTTCAATTCATGTCATATGTGAACAAAATATCTGAGATATGTATTGTACAGACACAATTTTGTATTCTTTAACATTATATGATGGTCATTTTTCACACCGCTATATGATCTTCAATGTTTTTAATCATTGAATAATCTTTTATTGAGTTGCGTTAAAATTTTCATAATCATTTTCCTATTGTTGGGCATTGGGATGATTCCTTTATAAATTTTTACTCCTGCTACTGTAAATAATGTTTATTTTTGCTACCAAAGTTAATATTTTCCTACATATGTCTTTTTCTAATGATCGCATAATGTTCTTAAGATGTGCTTCTAGAAGTGGGATTACTGGCTTGACGATATAAATATCTCTGAACCTAATTGTTTTCCCCAAATTTTGCTAAAATATGCTCCTTATAGAAGTGTGAATTGCTCTTTGTTTATTCATTTCAGGCTCATCTCGACAGATTTAGGAATTCTCTTTCTTAGTGTCTGGCCATTTAATTTTTTAAAAATCAGCTTTACTGAGGTATAACATACCCAATAAAATGTGCTCATATACAATTCCATTAAGTCTGACAATTATATATATCCATGTAACTACACCACAATCAAGCTATAAAACATTTCCATTGCTCCCCTAAATTTTCCTGTATTCCTTAGCAGTCAATACACTCCTTACCCTGGCCCCATGCAGCAACTTCTGCTTTCTGTAAATTAGTTTTTCCACTTTTACCAGAATTTCATGTAAGTGGAATCATATCATCTGTACTTTTTTGTGTCTGTCTTATTTTGTTCAGCAAAATATTTTTGAGATTTACTCATGTTGTGTGTATCAGTAGTTTGCTTCTTTTTTTTTTTTAAATTTATTTATTATTATTATACTTTAAGTTGTAGGGTACATGTGCATAATGTGCAGGTTTGTTACATATGTATACTTGTGCCATGTTGGTGTGCTGCACCCATCAACTTGTCATTTACATCAGGTATAACTCCCAGTGCAATCCCTCCCCCCTCCCCCCTCCCCATGATAGGCCCCGGTGTGTGATGTTCCCCTTCCTGAGTCCAAGTGATCTCATTGTTCAGTTCCCACCTATGAGTGAGAACATGCGGTGCTTGGTTTTCTGTTCTTGTGATAGTTTGCTAAGAAT
The DNA here is from genome assembly GCF_049350105.2 of Macaca mulatta. Classification (NCBI taxonomy): domain Eukaryota; kingdom Metazoa; phylum Chordata; class Mammalia; order Primates; family Cercopithecidae; genus Macaca; species Macaca mulatta. The sequence goes on from NC_133409.1 coordinate 85,529,983, forward strand.
GATGGTTTCCAGCTGCATCCATGTCCCTACAAAGGACACAAACTCATCCTTTTTGATGGCTGCATAGTATTCCATGGTGTATATGTGCCACATTTTCTTAATCCAATCTGTCACTGATGGACATTTGGGTTGATTCCAAGTCTTTGCTATTGTGAATAGTGCTGCAATAAACATACGTGTGCATGTGTCTTTATAGCAGCATAATTTATAATCCTTTGGGTATATACCCAGTAATGGGATGGCTGGGTCATATGGTACATCTAGTTCTAGATCCTTGAGGAATCGCCATACTGTTTTCCATAATGGTTGAACTAGTTTACAATCCCACCAACAGTGTAAAAGCGTTCCTATTTCTCCACATCCTCTCCAGCACCTGTTGTTTCCTGACTTTTTAATGATCGCCATTCTAACTGGTGTGAGATGATATCTCATTGTGGTTTTGATTTGCATTTCTCTGATGGCCAGTGATGATGAGCATTTTTTCATGTGTCTGTTGGCTGTATGAATGTCTTCTTTTGAGAAATGTCTGTTCATATCCTTTGCCCACTTTTTGATGGGGTTGTTTGTTTTTTTCTTGTAAATTTGTTTGAGTTCTTTGTAGGTTCTGGATATTAGCCCTTTGTCAGATGAGTAGATTGCAAAAATTTTCTCCCATTCTGTAGGTTGCCTGTTCACTCTGGTGGTAGTTTCTTTTGCTGTGCAGAAGCTCTTTAGTTTAATTAGATCCCATTTGTCAATTTTGGCTTTTGCTGCTGTTGCTTTTGGTGTTTTAGACATGAAGTCTTTGCCCATGCCTATGTCCTGAATGGTACTACCTAGGTTTTCCTCTAGGATTTTTATGGTATTAGGTCTAACATTTAAGTCTCTAATCCATCTTGAATTAATTTTCGTATAAGGAGTAAGGAAAGGATCCAGTTTCAGCTTTCTACTTATGGCTAGCCAATTTTCCCAGCACCATTTATTAAATAGGGAATCCTTTCCCCATTTCTTGTTTCTCTCAGGTTTGTCAAAGATCAGATGGCTGTAGATGTGTGGTATTATTTCTGAGGACTCTAGGATTCTATTGTATGGATATACCATAATTTGTTTATTCATCGGCTCACCTACTGTTGAACAGTGGAGTGATTCTAGCTTTGGGTTATTCTGAATAAAGTTGATCTATACATTTTGACACGGTCTTTGTTGTGGGCATATGTTTTCATTTTTTGGGAGTAAATACCAAGGAGGAGGATTGTTGGATCATATGAAAAGTACATACTTAACTTTGTAGAAAACTGCCAAACTATTTTTCAAAGTAGCTTAACCAATTTACATTTCTACCAGTCATGGATGAGAGTTCCAATGGCTCCACATCTTTGCCAACACTTGATATTGTCAGTCTTTTTAATTTTAAGTATTCTGGGGGTGTGAACTGGTATCTCAGTTTGGTTGGCCATTAGTTTTGATACAATCTTTTCATACAGTTTTTGGGTAAAAATAGGCCATAAAATTATTATCTACTATTGTAGTGAAAATAATGGAAAATCAGAAGCTAAAGAAAAATTATACGTTACAGAGGAACTAAAGACATTAGACTTTATCACATGAGATGATAGCATGAAGTATGGATATTTTGATTTGTTTGAAATGAACAGACTCCTAGACATCCTTTGATGGGGCCACAGAGGCAGCAGCAGTATTGTGAGCTGCTTGAGAAAGTCTGAGACAGGCAGAGTGCCAGCATTTAGCCTGTAGAAGCAGGCAAACATTCCTGAGGCTGAATGATTACTTTTCTCACTGTGCTGATAGAGGTTGCATTAATAAATATAAAATTCTACTTCTCCGGTTGACTCACTCTTTCACCTCCTAAACCTAGGAACAAAGGGGATGGAATTGAATATTTACCATTGTTGGACAATGATCTCCCCTTCAGTTTCTGCTAAGAATTTGGTGTGCTGGGATAACATTTGAATTAGGTCTGTGAGAGTAGAAAGGACAAAGCCAGACTATTGGCTAACCTGAGCAGGGGTTAAAGAAAAAACCAATACTCCTGAGTCAGCAATAATTATGCTCTTGGCCTTAAATGTGCTTCATAGACAGTCCGGGGCTTATTCTTTAGTCTAAAATCTTTGCAAAACCAATCCTGTATACTATGGAAATTAAGCATACTGATTTATGCAGAACTTGGTTAAATGTGTAGAGACATGTGGAGAACTTAAATTCAATTAGTTGATCCTTTAAAGAGAGGCATGAGATAATAAAAATGACAATATTCAACTTAGAAATTCTCAGGAAACTGGTATTATGCCCATTCTTTGAAATGGCACCAGCTGTGTGTGCTGACATATTTTGTATTAACAGAATGTCAAAAAGCTTACAACCTGAGAGAGATTTCAAAAAAAATAGTGATTTTGAGTGACTTATCATCTCTGTTAGGGGACAAAATTCAACTAGTAACTGGAAGTGTGGATGAAATTGCTGCTCTGAGTTATTTGGACCACGTCATTATCACTACTCACAAATATATTCTTTTCCATTGATATTTGTTTATATCTTCACCAAAAAGGAATTTGAAGGGACAAATTATATGTCTTGTCTCTGAAGGTTATAATCAAAGCACACAGATTTAATCTTGATCCATCCTCTGTTCCTATTGAGACTAGATTTTCAAAATTCAATCAAGTGAATAACAAATTGTACTAATATTCTCAGATTTTATGAGACATGACCTTCTCCAAGTCATCTAAATAAAGATTTACAGGTCACTTGGTTTATAGCTCCAAAGTACAGTTTTTAAATTTCAGTGCTGGGTATGTAATGCTATAAACTAATTAATTATCTTAAAAAATGCAAAGTGTGAAATACTTTGGAGATTACTGTTGCCACCAAGTATATAACTTGAAACTTATGCCTTCAAGCAATGAGTACTGTAGAGAAGACTCCAGAGAGAATTAGACCCAGAATTCTCTTATGGAGCTTTGATACATTTCAAACACTACAAATGAAAAAGAATAGCATATTGAAAATGGAGATCATATGTATGGTGTAGCTTTTCCACGGAAATTCCTTTAAATAGAAAAAAATTGGCAATAAAGTATTATTCCTTCTAAATGAGAAATGGTACCATGATACATCAGTGGAGGCCTGGGCTAAATCCAATATTGTCCATCTGTAGTAAAGAATATTATTCAGTGGTTGAAAAGAAAGTGGTAGACTTAACACACATTTACTTGGCAAGATTTCTAAGACATATTTTTAAGTGAACAATGCATGAAACAATAGTAGTATTCACATGTATACAAAACAGTCATGAAATATAACTGTGATGTGAACATACATATATGTAAACACAAGACACACACACCAAATGACCAATTGAGGTTATTTCGAGGGAAGAAAGTAGATATGTGTATATGTGTGCATATGTGCATGAACATCTATGTTTCATAGGTGGCATGGGAAGCAGTGAATTAGAAGGTAACATATTTTGTTCTGTAAGAGACTTTCAGTTTGAATATCTACAAGACTACATTTAGGTATTGCAACAAACCACACTCTAAACAAGAAGAGATATGGTTTAATTAATTAGCTGCACAGTATTTTTAGTCAGTCCAAGGTTATAGTATAATACTGGCATATATCCAAAACTGTGGCATTTCCATTGATAGCACAATTAAAGACTGTTCTGGAATCAGGTTTGTAATGCCAAAGCAATTCATTGAAGAAGGGAAAAAATGCAGACCCAATTTAATGGTATGTCTACAGGTTGTCTTACTCTCCACTTTATCCTTATACTGAGCACAGGTCTCAGAATAAAGCAATATTAGTTGAAGGAATGTTTTTGGTTTGTTGGACACATGTTTTTTATGACTTAAAATGCATATATGGAACAAATGATATTAATTAGCATATTAGAGACAGTAAGAATTTTGCTACCTGGATTAATTCAGTTTCCTCAGCAAAGATAATCACATCGAGAACATTGGCAATGAGCCTTTGCAAAACAGAAGACTGCAAGAAACCAACATGGCATCCAGTTCCACACCAAATGGAAATTCTCTGGCATGGTGATCATATCCAACCTTCACTAGATGTCACATCTGGCGTCTCCAGTCATTCCCTCATCATCGTCCACCAGCCGTACTTAACATGAAACACAAAGCAGGATCACCCACAACGTGCTTCTGGATCTCAGCCAGCCTGACTATCCTGTGGCAAAGCTGTCGGCAACACAAGATCTTTGGGGGCAGACGTGTGGAGAATGGGCGGCAATGCAGGCTGTGCACTGAGCTGAAATGGGATCACCACCAACAGCGTGGGCAGAAGAAACACTGTGGTTTAATATCAAATTATCGGCTGTGGCAGTGGACTTCTGGGAAATCAGACACCTTGGCAACATTCCTTTGTGACCGATGGTTCTGAAGGGAAAGAGAAAAATGAGCAAAGAACACTGAAGTTTTAGCTTTGGTTGAAGGAATATTAGTGGACAGATAGAGGGCAAAATAGTTTGCTCATCAATGACTATCTTTATTAAGGTCATCACCATCACCAACAATAAGTTAGTTTTAGGCATAAAGTGATTTTGTCCAGTTAATAGAGAATATGTCTGTAAATGTTACATTTATATAGAAAAAAGGTTTTCACACAGTTATGGTGTTTATGTAGGTTTAGACTCACAACTACGTCACATTTTAAAACTTTGGAAAATGATTCCATGTTCACAATTTCCAATGCAAAATGAAAACACGAACCATCTGGAAATTATCAAAATGCTATGTAAAAGCAATGATGCCATTTACTGCATAGAATCAATTTAGCACACCAATAAAAACACACACACGTATAAGCCTAGAAAAAGCAGGCTATTCTTTTCCATAGAACTTTTCATTTAAATTCTGTTGCCATTGTTGTGCAGTAAATTTTGCTGTCACACAGCTATAGCTAAAGTGCTTTTTATTTGATGTAATCCTACTGCATCATTAAAATATCAGTATTCTTTATGTTTTGCAAATATTTGTGGACACCATTAAGCAACACGAAGCACAGTGCAGTAACAAATGTCTATTTTATGGCCACTGTCAGACTATATATTGTACAATGCCCCAATATTATCAGCAATCTAGACCTAAATTACCACAACCCTAAGTCCATGAAACACAAGACACATATATAATCTCCCTTAGTCCATGTATTGAAATGTTAGAATTAAAAGCTTGGGCTATCAATTCAGGCATAAAATGTCGTTTTCCAGAAGAATTTTTCACTGAGGACAAAACAGAGAAAAGGCAAAGGAATGAAGCTAAGGGCTGATTTTCTAGAACAAATATAAACCTGAGAGAAGAGTTTCCCAAAGAGGAAACAGGTGAGAGGGGGAAATGGATGTACAAGTGGGAAAAGTTGTTCTTTTTTGGTCACTGTATTTTATTCTTAATTGACACAGACATTCAGATTTAGTAAACAATATTGCTTTTTTGGTGTTAGAGGTTTCCACTCAACTCACAATTCTACTCAAGAGAAGAGAAGGACATTGATGTTTTAAACTACGGTGAGAAATTACCCAAAACATATGGTTCATTGCAAATACTGAGCAAATAGTCTCCAAGTTGCTCAAGAATGCAGCCAGTAAAGATACAGCAGGGAATTTGTCTGAGGTTGAGTCGAAATTGGAAATATTTTGTCATGTAATTAGGCAGAACTAGTATGGGATTTGTTGTAAACACACAGTGATTCAATTTGCTCTATGACAGAAGCCTCCTAACTTACTGTTAAATTGTTTCCTTTTTCTGCTAAATTTCTTTATCACTTCTGTAAATTGTAAAAGACAAATCACCTCCAACTGCCCATACATCTCTTGGTCTTCTTTTTGTAGAGCTTTGAAGGTGATGAAAGAATCAATTTCATTTACTACAAATGATGATATTAATCATAAGAGGTTGTCAGGACTCATAATGGTGAATGGGTCTAGTGGAGTTGAGTTGGTAGAACATTTTGACCTATTGTAGTTTCCTTCCTCATTGTGGTCCTGGACAGTAGTGGTTGCAGGGATAATAGGGAGCTGCTGGATCTGGCTTCCAGAGAGACAGGCAAGGGAGAGAAAAAGATAAGCACATTTAAAAGCAAATGTTGACTTCCGAATGTACTTGTATTCAAGCAGTAAGGGCAAGTCATTAGTAACCATGAAAGAGATTTCAAACTCTCTTTCTGAACTATGCAGATCGAATGCACATAATCTGCTTCCTAAAACTACTCTGCTATGCAGTGTTTTTATTTTCGATGAAGTCAGTTTATTGCAAATTTCAGGAATCTTTTTCAACTGAAGAGGTGTATCCTCCTCTGACACAGGTAGCCTCACCCATTAGAATATTAATTTGAATTGACTTCACCCCACGAAGCATTTCTTAATATGAGTGCCAACTTAGAAGTTTGACTTTTACTCCATCATAAGTCAAGTTATTGGTATTGACAAAATTTGAGACAAAGGTCTAAGATGCCTTGATCAACAACTCTGATTTAATAATAAAAAATTTGCAGATTTAGTTGGAGAATATTTTTCTCATGTGAGATAGATTGCATTGTAGAAGAATTAAAGTGGGAATCATAAGATTTATATCTCTAAGTTAAAATGTAATTTTTGGTTGATAAAATTTTGATTTTGGGTTAGAATATGTTGAAATAAAGAAATAGATCTTTATTCATGAAACTAACCAGAATTAGGATCTTTTTGAAGAGTTAAAAATAAGAAATATAATTATGAATTATTTTAATTAAAAATATTTAAAATATGTTCAGATAAAGTAGGCAGATGTTAAAATTTCAATTTGAAGAGATTTCAAAACCAAGTATAAAATTGAGACATCTTTCTAACTTCAGTTGTTTTTGGAAAATTCAAATCAAACGTTTTGGGAAGAGAGTTTTATTTATTTTCATGTATTTATGATACAAAATAGATGTGAATGTTAGACTATCAATTTTTTAAAAATTTATATCTTTTACCTAATTTCTGTATCTTTTTATATTCAGTCTTAGCAGTGGTAAATGGAAGTCGGTTTTTTAGACTGCTTTAAATAGTAGTTTATAAAACAAATTATAAGTCTTATAATTAGCTTAGATTTTATCGGAATTGTCTCTCTTTTAAGGGTTTTTGAAATTTTATTTATTCCATTTTTCATGGGACCTACCTAGAATTATCTGAAGAACTCTCCTTCACTTTTTGTGGATATTTGGATGTCATATATGTGGATATTTAGATGTCATTATAAGTCATTTGAATTAGTTACAGGGACTTGAAACAAGCCACATGCAGTTGGTGAATTTATTTCAAAATAATGTTTATTACAAAATGTAATAAGGCAATCATAAAAATAATGTTTACATTTTTAATAACAGAATTCTAATGTTAGAATTGAATAGCTTCTACATTATGTTTTTAAGTGGAAAAACATTATAAAAATGCTTGTGCAAGGGTAGGTGAGTACATGTAAATGTGGGTACAAATATATATGTGTGTTTCTGGATGAATGTATTAAAAATTTTAAGACAATTTCAGAAGAGACTAAAACGAATAGCGGTGAGAGGAAGAGGATGATTTTTACTTTTCATTTTATGCCCTTCTGAGCAGTTGGAATTTTTTATGTGTGTTCTGCTTTTGTTTTTTAAAGCCAATGATGAAGATAAATCTGCTAGAATGAATTGTGTGCTATTTCTGTTTCCTTTATACTTTTCTGTGTGAATTATTTTTGGTTAATAAATGTTTTATAGTTAAAAGAATTTAAACAAAACAAATATTAAAATTAACTTACTCAGCTTTTAGGGACAGGCCAAAGAGTGATTACATATGGTCAAAAATATATTTTAAATTAATTTTGTTGATTTAGAGTCACTTCTTGCTATAAAGTTTCATATCTGGATATTTTCATGTTCAGAAGTTTGCTTGAGTTACAGTTTTTGTCTTTTCCATTGACATTTTAATGAAAAAATTGCTATTGAGAATTTCTGTGACATTGCTGAGTTGCCACTCACTGGTTTGGAAACTCCTCACTGCCAGGTGGAAGTGGAATGTCTTATAAAAGCCTATAGGGATTGCCTGTATTCAGTGTTCTTTTAGGAGATAGGATTTTCTCTACTAACATGGTTTCATTTGGAATTTTTTGTTTGCCTGACCTATTCTGATCTGACTTTGCATGCAATATGATAAGTCTGCAGTAGGCATCAAAGTGTCTTTTGGTTATAAACATCCATTTGGACATAATGATGTATATTATTGTTTCTTGCCTTCCTCATTTCATAGTTACACTTTTAGTACTTGGAAGAATATTGTTTAATTTTGCCATACACGGAAATATGACTTTTTTTGGTATCAAAATGTCAACTTTCAAAGATAATATTTATTTATTGAAAGTAATTTTTTTTTTTTTACTTTCAAGCTATATTCTGCCGCTGGCAAATGCGACAGAATTATACAGTTCTAGCTTGTGTCTAAAATATGTCAAAACAGTCAGTTTAATCACATAATCATTTAAAACATTGTCAGAGAGTTTTAGTTAAAACAATTTGTGAGTAGAATATTCCTATTTTTAAGAACTTTTTCTGGTATTCCATTGAAGCAGTATTAAAATGTGTAAATAATAAGACATTTTCATATTAAATCTGTATTAACAATAAAAAGTAAAATTATTATTTAAACTTATTTCTGTATCAGAATTCAGAAAATAACTAACGGGAAAATTTCATGTCATAAAGATAAGGACGCAGTAAAATTGTTACTTGGATTTTTTAAGGTAAAGATTTGTTTTAAGCTTACAAATGTTATGAGGTTCCAAGATATATATATATATATCTTGTATACAATATTTTGTTATTGTTGTCATAAAAAGCCTTTGTAAAATAATGAACATATCAAATTTTATTTCAGGTTTATTTTCCTACACATTTTAATGGAAAAATTTACATAGTCTTTCTGCTTTCTTTAGAACCATATGTCACTGTGTTATTTATACATCTAATAATTACTATCAGAAATGCAAGAATATTTTCCCCAAAAGTGAAAATTGAAGGTCATTTACCATTAAGTGTAATATCACCAAGATTTTAAGAAACCATTATTTATTCCCAATCTTAAAAGAAGTCTAGCTCTCCGATTGTTGGAAATGGCGGTAAGAGTATTGGATCTCCGAAAATTTTATTGGACAGACAGGAAAAAATCTTGGTACTAAGTTCAGAGGAGGGAAAGCGTTTTATGATTCAGGGAATAGAAATTTACTTAATTTGCACATCATTTTAATCAAGCACCATGCAAATCAATTTTGAAGATAAAATAATGGTTTTTATTCTTAAAAAAGAGTCAGATTCCTGGAGCAGCATTGTCAGCATTGTTTTAATTTTAAATCAATAATGGGTTTTTATATTTTCAAAGACTATGCTATTATATTATTGAGGCAGCAACTTACTGACTTAAGTTTTTAAAAACCTGTTAGTGGGTTCCAAGATGGCCAAATAAGAACAGCTCCAGGCTACAGCTCCCAGTGTGAGCAACACAGAAGACAGGTGATTTCTGCATTTCCAACTGAAGTACCCAGTTCATCTCACTGGGGCGTGTCAGACAGTGGGTGCAGGAGAGTGGGTGCAGCCCATCAAGCAAGAGCCGAAGCAGGACGAGGCATCGCCTCACCCAGGAAGCACAAGGGGTAAGGGAATTCCCTTTCCTAGCCAAGGGAAATGGTGACACACAGCACCTGGAAAATCAGGTCACTCCCACCCTAATATTGTGCTTTTCCAAGGGTCTCAGCAAACGGCACATCAGGAGATTATATCCTGTGCCTGGCTCAGAGAGTCCCACACCCATGGGGCCTCCCTCCTTGCTAGCACAGCTGTCTGAGATCTAACTGCAAGGCATCAGTGAGTCTGGGGGAGGGTTGCCCGCCATTGCTGAGGCTTGAATAGGTAAACAAAGCAGCTGGGAAGCTCGAACTGGGTGGAGCCCACCACAGCTCAAGGAGGCCTGCCTGCCTCTGTAGACTCCACTTCTGGGGACAGGGCATAGCCAAACAAAAGGCCAGCAGAAACCTCTGCAGATTTAAATGTCCCTGTCTGACAGCTTTGAAGAGAGTAGTGGTTCTCCTAGCACAGAGTTTGAGATCTGAGAACGGATAGACTGCCTCCTCAAGTGGGTCCCTGATCCCTGAGTAGCCTAACTGGGAGGCACCCCCCAGTAGGAGCAGACTGACACCTCACACGGCTGGGTACCCCTCTGAGATGAAGCTTCCAGAGTAAAGATCAGGCAGTAACTTTGCTGTCCAGCAGTATTCACTCTTCTGCAGCCTCTGCTGCTGAAACCCAGGTAAACAGGGTCTGGAGTGGACCTCCAGCAAACTCCAACAGACCTGCAGCTGAGGGTCCCGACATTAGAAGGAAAACTAACAAACAGAAAGGACATCCACACCAAAACCCCATCTGTACGTCACCATCATCAAAGAACAAAGGTAGATAAAACCACAAAGATGGGGAGAAAAGCAGAGCAGAAAAGCTGAAAATTCTAAAAATCAGAGCGCCTCTCCCCCTCCAAAGGAACCCAGCTCCTCACCAGCAATGGAACAAAGCTGGACGGAGAATGACTTTGATGAGTTGAGAGAAGGCTTCAGACGATCAAACTTCTCTGAGCTAAAGGAGGAAGTTCAAACCCATAGCAAAGAAGCTAAAAACCTAGAAAAAAGATTAGACGAATGGCTAACTAGAATAACCAATGTAAAGAAGTCCTTAAATTATCTGATAGAGCTGAAAACCATGGCACGAGAACTATGTGACAAATGCACAAGCTTCAGTAACCAATTCAATCAATTAGAAGAAAGGTTATCAGTGACTGAAGATCCAATGAATGAAATGAAGTGGCAAAAGAAGTTTAGAGAAAAAAGAGTGAAAAGAAACAAACAAAGACTCCAAGAAATATGGGACTATGTGAAAGGACCAATCTACATCTGATTGGTGTACCTGAAAGCGACCGGGAGAATGGAACCAAGTTGGAAAATGCTCTGCAGGAGATTATGCAGGGGAACTTCCCCAATCTAGCAACACAGGCCAACATTCAAATTCAGGAAATACAGAGAAAGCTACAAAGATACTCCACAAGAAGAGCAACTCCAAGACACATAATTGTCAGATTCACCAAAGTTGAAATGAAGGAAAAAATGATAAGGGCAGCCAGAGAGAAAGGTCGGGTTACCCACAAAGGGAAGCCCATCAGACTAACAGCAGATCTCCTGGCAGAAACTCTACAAGCCAGAAGAGAGTAGGGGCCAATATTCAACATTCTTTAAAGAAAAGAATTTTCAACCCAGAATTTCATATCCAGCCAAACTAAGTTTCATAAGTGAAGGAGAAATAAAATCCTTTACAGACAAGCAAATGCTTAGAAATTTTGTCAATACCAGGCCTGCCCTACAAGAGATCCTGAAGGAAGCACTAAACATGGAAAGGAACAACTGGTACCAGCCACTGCAAAAACATGCCAAAAGGTAAAGACCATCAATGCTAGGAAGAAACTGCATCAACTAACAAGCAAAATAACCAGCTAATATCATAATGACAGGATCAAATTCACACATAACAATACTAACCTTAAATGTAAATGGGCTAAATGGTCCAATTAAAAGACACAGACTGTTACACATAACAAAGTTCTCTACCAACAGTAAAAATATTAGAAGCCTAACAGAATAATATGACTGTTCAAAATATATATATATATTTTTTTTTAATTTTTTATTATTATTATACTTTAAGTTCTAGTCTTGGATCTGGGGCCCGGGGGGATGCCAAGTGGAACTTCTGACCCAAGACTGTGGGTCTGCTGAAACAGCTTCTTAACCCTTTCCATTTGGGCTTGGATCGTTTCTTTGCCCTTTAGACATGCTGATTTAGCCACATAAAGATGAAGCAACAACTCAATATGAGAATTTAAAGAGTATATAATGACCATATCACCTCTGACTAATAGTTAAAATTCCTAAATAAATTTCTAGTCATTAAAAAAAAAAAAAAAAGACACAGACTGGCAAATTGGATAAAGAGTCAAGACCCATCAGTGTGCCATACTCAGGAGATCCATCTCACATGCAGAGACACACATAGGCTCAAAATAAAGGAATGGAGGAAGATCTACCAAGCAAATGGAAAACAAAAAGAGGCAGGGGTTGCAATCCTAGTCTCTGATAAAAGAGACTTTAAACCAACAAAGATCAAAAGAGACAAAGAAGGCCATTACATAATGGTAAAGGGATCAATTCAACAAGAAGAGCTAACTATCCTAAATATATATGCACTCAAGACAGGAGCACTCAGATTCATAAAGCAAGTCCTTAGAGACTTACAAAGAGACTTAGACTCCTACCCAGTAATAATGGGAGACTTTAACACCCCACTGTCAACATTAGACAGATCAACGAGACAGAAGGTTAACAAGGATATCCAGGAATTGAAGTCAGCTCTGCACCAAGCGGACCTAATAGACATCTACAGAACTCTCCACCCCAAATCAATAGAATATACATTCTTCTCAGTATCACATTGCACTTATTCCAAAATTGACCACATAGTTGGAAGTAAAGCACTCCTCAGCAAATGTACAAGAACAGAAATTATAACAAACTGTGCAATCTCAGACCACAGTGCAATCAAACTAGAACTCAGGATTAAGAAATTCACTCAAAACCGCCCAATTACATGGAAACTGAACAACCTACTCCTGAATGACTACTGGGTACATAACGAAATGAAGGCAGAAATAAAGATGTTCTTTGAAACAAATGAGAACAAAGATACAACATACCAGAATCTCTGGAAGACACTTAAAGCAGTGTGTAGAGGGAAATTTATAGCACTAAATGCCCACAAGAGAAAGCAGGAAAGATCTAAAATTGACACCCAAACTTCACAATTAAAAGAACTAGATAAGCAAGAGCAAACACATTCAAAAGGTAGCAGAAGTCAAGAAACAACTAAGATCAGAGCAGAATTGAAGGACATAGAGACATAAAAATCCCTTCAAAAAATCAATGAATCCAGGAGCTGTTTTTGTTGAAAACATCAACAAAATCGATAGACCACTAGCAAGACTAATAAAGAAAAAAAGGGAGAAGAATCAAATGGATGCAATAAAAAATGATAAAGGGGTATTACCACCGACTCCATAGCAATACAAACTACCATCAGAGAATACTATAAACACCTCTATGCAAATAAACTAGAAAACCTAGAAGAAATGGATAAATTCCTGGACACATACACTCTCCCAAGACTAAATCAGGAAGAAGTTGAATCCCTGAATAGACCAATAACAGGCTCTGAAATTGAGGCAATAATTAATAGCCTATGAACCAAAAAAAAAAAAAAAAAAAGGTCCAGGACCAGATGGATTTACAGCCGAATTCTACCAGAGGTACCTGGAGGAGCTGGTACCATTCCTTCTGAAACTATTCCAATCAATAGAAAAAGAGGAAATCTTCCCTAACTCATTTTGTGAGGTCAACATCATCTTGATACCAAAGCCTGGCAGAGACACAACAAAAAAAGAGAATTTTAGACCAATATCCCTGATGAACATTGATGCAAAAATCCTCAAAAAAAATACTGATAAACCAAATCCAGCTGTACATCAAAAAGCTTATCCACCATGATCAAGTGGGCTTCACCCCTGGGATGCAAGGCTGGTGCAACATACACAAATCAATAAACTTAATCCAGCATATAAACAGAACCAAAGACAAAAATCACATGATTATCTCAATAGACGCAGAAAAGGCCTTTGACAAAATTCAACAGCCCTTCATGCTAAAAACTCTCAATAAATTTGGTATTGATGGAACGTATCTCAAAATAATAAGAGCTATTTATGACAAACCCACAGCCAATATCATACTGAATAGGCAAAAACTGGAAGCATTCTCTTTGAAAACTGGCACAAGACAGGGATGCCCTCTCTCACCACTCCTATTCAACATAGTGTTGGAAGTTCTGGCTAGGGCAATCAGGCAGGAGAAAGAAATAAAAGGTATTCAATTAGGAAACCAGTAGTCAAATTGTTCCTGTTTGCAGATGACATGATGGTATATTTACAAAACCCCATCATCTCAGCCCAAAATCTCCTTAAGCTGATAAGCAACTTCAGCAAAGTCTCAGGATACAACATCAATGTGCAAAAGTCACTAGCATTCTTATACACCAATAACAGACAAATACAGAGCCAAATCATGAGTGAACTCCCATTCACAATTGCTTCAAAGAGAATAAAATACCTAGGAATCCAATTTACAAGGGATGTGAAGGACCTCTTCAAGGAGAACTACAAACCACTGCTCAATGAAATAAAAGAAGACACAAACAAGTGGAAGAACATTCCATGCTCATGGATCTGAAGAATCAATATCATGAAAATGACCATATTGCCCAAGGTTGTTTATAGATGCAATGCCATCTCCATTAAGCTAACAGTGTCTTTCTTCACAGAACTGCAAAAAACTACTTTAAAGTTCATAAGGAACCAAAAAAGAGCCCGCATAGCCAAGACAATCCTAAGCCAAAAGAACAAAGCTGGAGGCATCACGCTACCTGGCTTCAAACTATACTACAAGGCTACAGTAACCAAAACACCATGGTACTGGTACCAAAACAGAGATATAGACCAATGGAACAGAATAGAGCCCTCAGAAATGCCACACATCTACAACCATCTGATCTTTGACACACCTGACAAAAACAAAAAATGGGGAAAGCATTCCCTATTTAATAAATGATGCTGGGAAAACTGGCTAGCCATATGTAGAAAGCTGAAACTGGATCCCTTCCTTACACCTTATACGAAAATTAATTCAAGATGGATTAGAAACTTAAATGTTAGACCTAAAACCATAAAAACCCTAGAAGAAAATCTAGGCAATACCATTCAGGACATAGGCATGGGCAAGGACTTCACGTCTAAAACACCAAAAGCAAGGGCAACAAAAGCCAAACTTGATAATGGGGTCTAATTAAACTAAAGAGCTTCTGCACAGCAAAATAAACTACCATCAGAGTGAACAGGTAACCTACAGAATGGGAGAAAATTTTTGCAATCTACTCGTCTGACAAAGGGCTAATATGTAGAACCTACAAAGAACTTAAACAAATTTACAAGAAAAAAATCAAACAACCCCATCAAAAAGTGGGCAAAGGATATGAGCAGACATTTCTCAAAAGAAGACATTTATGCAGCCAACAGACACATGAAAAAATGCTCTCATCATCACTGGCCATCAGAAAAATGCAAATCAAAACCACAATGAGATACCATCTCACACCAGTTAGAATGGTGATCATTAAAAAGTCAGGAAACAACAGGTGCTGGAGAGGATGTGGAGAAATAGGAACACTTTTACACTGTTGGTGGGACTGTAAGCTAGTTCAACCATTGTGGAAGACAGTGTGGTGATTCCTCAAAGATCTAGAACTAGAAATACCATTTGACCCAGCCATCCCACTACTGGATATATACCCAAAAGATTATAAGTCATGCTACTATAAATTCACATGCACACGTATGTTTATTCACAATAGCAAAGACTTGGATCCAACCCAAATGTTCATCAATGACAGACTGGATTAAGAAAATGTGGCACATATACACCATGGAATACTATGCAGCCATAAAAAAGGATGAGTTCATGTCCTTTGTAGGGACATGGATGCAGCTGGAAACCATCATTCTTAGCAAACTATCGCAAGAACAGAAAACCAAACTGCATGTTCTCACTCATAGGTGGGAATTGAACAATGAGAACACTTGGACACAAGAAGGGGAACATCACACACTGGGGCCTGTCATGGGGTGGGGGAAGGGGGAGGGATAGCATTAGGAGATATACCTAATGTAAATGACGAATTAATGGGTGCAGTACACCAACATGACACATGTATACATATGTAACAAACCTGCACGTTGTGCACATGTACCCAGAACTTAGAGTATAACAAGAAATAAAAAAATAAAAAAAAGAAACCTGATAGTGAAAAACATATGATGTTGATTTACCTTTATGTTTATTTTAAACAAAAGGTAGCATTTTTGAAACACCTGTAACTTGGTTTGCATAATTCCTGTGACAATAATTCAATACTTTTCACATGAATATCTTTCTAAGTTATACTTTGAAAGTACTGACAGTCTGATTGAAGATTTTTTCAAGGAATAATGCATCAATAGAAATTTTTTTTTTGTCTTTGCCTTATGGTCACAACTCCCTGTCATACAATTTACTGAGAATATTTCCATACTATAAACAGATTTTTTTAAAATCTGGATTACTGCTGCTGCTGCTGTTGCTATTACTACCACTAGATAATCATCAAACAGGTACATCCACTATGTGTGGTGTGTTACATGTATCATCTCATTTAATCCTTACAACAACTGTGTGAGACAGAGACACTGATCTAATTTTACAGATGAAGAAACTGAGGCATAGAGAGGTTAAGTGATTTTGTCACCATTTCACAGCTAGTGAATGGGCGGTGCTGGGATTTAGAACCCAAACAGTCTGACTCCAGAGCCCCTGCCTTAATTTTTGTAGATATGGGATAATCTATTCGAGAGTTTGAATTTCCATTTTATGGTAAGTTTCTATAATGTTAGGATTCAATGAGCAAAAAAGTAAAATTCTGAAACATGATCTTAATTATTTAATATTATTTTTCTCTCTAGGTAGGTTTTAAATTTACCAAAAATAAATAAATAAAATTGTGTGACCTCTTTAGATTCAAGAAAGAAGCAATAGATAACTTACTGGGCCATGCTTGTACAACAGAGACGAGTCTCTTTTTTTTCCTTTATTTATTGAAAGCCTACTTTATGCTCACTTTGCGTGATCTATTGGTATCTTAAGTAAAGGACGCTACTCATGCTCTTGGTTCCTCAGTTTGTTTGGATAATCAGAGGAGTAAAGAGATAATTATATGCATTATGAGCAGGACTAGATCAGAAGCAAATTTAAGTTTACAGAAAAGGATCACCTATCTTGGGGTAGTGACAGGAAGTAAGCAGCCCAGGAGGACTTCATAGAGGAGGTGCTACTTGGGCAGCATAAAATTTGAAGGATGTACAGTTGTCCCATAGCATCCACTGAGGATTGGTTCTGGAACTCCTTCCCCAGTACCAGGACCACCGCTTCCCACAGCAAAACCCGCAGATGCTCAAGTCCCTTACATAAAATGGGATAGTATTTGTACCTAACCTACATATATCCTCCTGTATATTTTGAATCATTTCTAGATTACCTATAACACCGAACACAATGTAAATGCTATGTAAATAGTTGTACTGTATTGCTTTTTAAAATTTGTACCTTAAAAACATTTTTCTGAATATTTTGACCTGAAAATGTATATAGAGCCTGCAGATGTAGAGGGCCATCTATCCAGAATATTTCTTCTGGTAGAGAAGGGATAAAATGAAGGGCCTTGCAGGCAGAGGAATACCACATGCAAGGGCACAAAGACATAGAACCGGGTGTGATTTGGAAACTGCATGACTAGAGCATGGAATATGAGAGCGCAGGAAATGAAGCTGGAGAAATAGGAACTGAAAATAAACTGCTTTGTGGACTCTTCCAAGGACCAACAATTTTAACTGAGGACCTAAAATTTTAAGATTTTAAGCAGAGGAGAAACATAATTAGATTTGCAATTTAGAAAAATCAACATAATGAAGCATTTAATACAGTGGGGCAAGACTGGAGTCAGAAGATGATTGTACATGATTGTAATAATCCTGGTGAGATATAATTAGAACTTGAGTTAAAGCAATGGAAATGGAAACAAAAGAGAATAGGTTTTAAAACTGCTTAGGAGATGACTACATGATTACTTAGATATCTCTCGAAGGTAACAACTAATCTGATTTCTGTTACTGTAGATTTGTTTTGGTTGTTTTAGGATTTTAGATGAAGTCATACAGTATATATATGTATACATTTTGATCTAGGGCTTCTTTTACTCAACATTTACGTTATTGAATGTAGCATTACTTCATTGTTTTCATTGCTATAATTGTGAGCATATATCACCTGATGTAAAAATATCACAATTTATTTAGCCTGTCTACTATTCATTGACCCTTGGGTTGTCTTTAATTCTGTGTTACTTTAATGGTGCATGAATATTCTTGTATTTTTTTGATGCACATATATATGCATTTGTGTTAAAATTGCTGGGTTATAGGTTATAAGTATGTTCAGTATTAGTCGATACATCAAATAGTTTTCCAAAATGATTGTATTAATTTACACTCACATCAACACTGATTAAGGAATCTAGGTGGTCCACAGAATTTTCAAACCTTTAATTTTAGACAAACTGGTGGGTATGTTGTGATATCTCATTGTAACTTTATTTTGAATTTTGATGATGATGTTGATAGCTTTGTTGAATTCTTGCTGGCCATTTGGATATTCTCTTTTGTAATGTATCTGTTCAGTTATTGCTTATTAAAAATTATGTTGCCTATCTTTTGCTGATTGTTCCTGGAAACTGATTTTATATTTTAGATATAAATCCTTTGTTGGACATATGTTGAGAATACCTTCTAATTGGTGACTTGCCTTTCCTTATATTGTTGTTGTAATAAACAGAAGTTCTAAATTTTAATGAAGTCTATTTTATTAATATTTTCCTTTATGGTTAATGCTTTTTGTATCCTGTTTAATAAAGATTTGTCTTTCTTAAGCCAGAAGACATCTTTGTATTTTTTCCTAGAAACTTTATCTTCTGGAGTCATCTTCTGACTCCAGAATTATTAATTCTTTAATAATCTGGAATTAATTTTTCTTTATGTTGTTAGATAGGGGGTCAAGTTTCATTTTTTTATTCACATAGGTATAGCCAGTGGATCCAGTGACATTTATTGAAAATACTCTCCTTTCTCCATCACAATGCAGTATCACCTTCATCATAAATCAGGTGACCATGTATCTGCAGGTTTGTTTCTGGACCATTTTGTTCCATTTATTTGTGTAGCTTTTTGCCAATACTGCACTATTTTATTATTGTAGATTTATGATGTCTTGATGTCTGGTTGTATATGTTCTCTAGTTTTTCTTCTTCTTAATCATTATTTTTGTATTTGCATTTCTATATTAAATTTTGTAATACTCTTGTAAGCTTCCCAGAACATGCTAATACTAATGTAGTTTGTTGTCTGTATTCATAAAGGAAATAACTAGTCTTTTTCAGTATGGGACTGGTAGAAACAAAGTTTCCCTTCCAATTTCACATATCTCCTTAATTCTAACTCCAGGTCAAGAATCTCTATCTAGCCACAGATTTAACTGCTTCTTACAAGTTTCTTGCAATTTACTGCATTTCCACTGTGTTCAGGTCAAAGTATTTTCTAATTTTCATTATAATTTCACCATTGGCCATTGTTATTTAGAATAATATTATGTAAATTCTAAATGTCTGCTATTTATTTTTAGTTTGGTTATAATTTAGACTGATAGCATACTCCGTGTATTTCAACACTTTAAAGTCTGATTGATTCGTTTTATAGCCTCTTCTGGGAAATGTTTCTTGTGTACTTGACAAGTCAATGAGGTTTATTTGGTTAATCAAGTTGTTCAAATCTACAGATTTAGTGTTTTTTTTTTTTTTCTGTTTCACTGAGAGGCATGCAAAATATCTCATGATGGGTATAGGTTTATTTATTTTTTCTTTAATGAGTTTTTGCTTTACTTGTTTTGATGTTCTGTTACTACATACCTATAGATTTTGGATTGTTATGTCTTCCTGAAAAATCAATTCTTTTGTAATTATAAATATCCTTCTTTATTTCTAATAACACTTGCTTTTCTAAAGCTTACTTTGTCTGATAATATTGCTATAGCAGCTTTATTTAACTTGATATTTGCATGGTATGTTTTTTCGTTCCTGTACTTAGGAATGTGTCACCGTGCTTAAGGTATGACTCTTGTGACTATTATATATACATATATAATACTTATATCCACATTCTATATGGGTCTATGTATATATCCATATAAACATATTAGATTGGTGCAAAAGTAATTGCAGTTTTGCCATGAAAAGTAATGGCAAAAACCACAATTACTTTTGCACCAACATAATACATATATGATACTTACAAGAGTTCTTTATACCTTAAACATAATGATACAAAAAGTCTCACAGTATATTTGTATGGTACGATCTAGTCAACAAATATTTATATAATATAATCTAGTTATATATGTATATGATACAATCTAGTCTGACAATCCTTGTCTTTTAGAAGAGATATTTATTCTATTTATGCTTAATATAATTTCTGACATATTTTGGCTTAAATATTTCAATTTTATAAGCATTTTCTGTTTGTCTCACTTACACTTTTCCCTGTCTCTTTGTTTTGCATTTACTTATTTTTACTGCTTCATTTTTTTCCGTATTTTAGTTTGTTAGCAAAACATTGCTTAATGGTTAATCTAGCCTATAACAAGCACCTCTATATTATGAAAGCCTGCCTTAAATTAAGTTCTAATCAGGCTCTGATTTTCTATATAATGCAAGGACCTTAAACACTTTAATTTCATCTACTACCTGTCCTACATAAAATTGCTATCATATATTTAACCTCTACATTTGTTATAAAACTCACAATACATTAGTGTTACCACTTTAAACAACCAAGTAATCAAGTTTTATTTAGTATCAGCAGCATGTTTACCATTTTCCAGTGCTTCTCATCCCTCCTTGCATTACCATACTTCCATCTGAGATAATTTTTATTTTGCCAAAAGAACTTAATTTGGTATTTCTTTTGGTTTAGACTTGCTGACTATGAATTCTCTTAGGTTTTGTTTCTCTGAAATCATTTTTATTTTACCTTCTTTCTAGAAGATTATTTGCACCAGTAATAAAATTCTATGTTGACAGTCATTTTTCTTTCAGCTTTGACTTTTATTGTTTTTGTTAAAAACTCAGCTTTCAGTCTTCTTGGTACCTTCTCTAAAAATAATATCTTCTTTTCTCTGGCGACCTTTAAAATTTCTCTTTGTCTTTGGTTGCCCAGATGTTGTTCTGTTTGTATATATACCTGTATGGGTTCATAAACTTCTTTGAATCGGTGGGTAAATTCTTACCTAGCTATATCTACAATATCGCTTTTTCTTTATTCTCTGTCTCTTCTCCTTTTGAGACTACAATTACATGTATATTATCTATGTTCTATATGTCTCTTACTTTTTTTGGTATTTTAATCCTTTTTTTCTGAGTATCAATCTTGATCTTTTAACCTGACCAATGTACTAGTCCTCTCTTTTGGTGTATCTATCCTATAGAAATTATCTTTGAGTTCTTCTTTTTAATTGTATTTTTCAGTTGCACAAGTTCCATTTGATGCTTTTGTTGTAGATTTCAGTACTCTGATAACACACTCCGTTTATTTATATTTTTTCCTAGAAATACTGCTAATAATTATTTTAATGTCTGCTTTATATAACTTTGATATTTGTATTACCTCTCAATGTACTTTTATTGCTTGTTTTTTCTCTTGATTTCAGTCATGAGGTCCTGTTTTATTTCATCACTGGAATTTTTTTATAGAATGATGTACCCTGTGACAAAATATAGAGGCTTTGGATAATGTTATCTTCTTTCACAGAGGATTTAAATTTCTTTTGGTAGGTTGGTTGAGTAAGAGAAAATAACTTTGATCTGGTTGAGGCTGAACTGTTTCCAGTTTGTCCTTACTTCTATAGAATAGACTTTCAAGAGATCTCAAAAAAGACCGGACCCTTCTTTGGTGAGCCCTAAACTCCAGTTTCTGTCTCCCTAACACAGTAAGAGTGTAACAACTCTGTGCTTAGCTTTTTAGTCTTTTATTGATGCTTTCTGCTTGATCTATCAGAGATCCACCTTGCATGTTTTACATTTTAAACAAACTACTAGTCATGCTTCTCTGTGGTTTCCTTTCTCTGGAATTTTGATCTTTCAAGTCCTGGCTGTCTTTGTAGCTTTGAATTCCAACGGTATACTGCTGTTTCTCTTTGGCTTTTTCATCTTGCCGTGTGATTGACAAATGCCCTGCAGGTGAAAACTGCTGTGAACATAGGCCTCACATCAATATGCGTCCCTTGGCTCAAATATTGACTGCCTTGGTTTGGTCTTAGATATTTTATAGTAACATTTTCTGGTATTTTATCAGTTGTTATAATTCTTTTCAGTGGGAGAGTTATTATCCTATCCTGGAAGTGTTGGTTTGAGGCACCTGTCCAGATGGGGATGTTCAGTTGGCACTATGAGGTATAAGAAAGGAATTCAGGGGTGAGGTTTATACTGAAGCCAGGGATTAAGAGTCATCGTAATACAGAGGTTCTAGAGTTTATGGGATGGGATTGAATGAGTCTTTTAAGGAAAATGTGGAGTGTGCTAAAACACCTGAGGTGGTAATCTTGATAAATACCACATTTTAGAGCTGAGTAGGGCAAAAGGAGTGGCTGTAGTTGTTAGAAGAAATCCAGAAAATTATAATGCCACCGATAGTAAGAAAAAATTTCAAGAAAGTTTGGAGTGTCAATCATTCAAGAAAAGTCAAGAGAAGAAATAAAAAGTGTCCATTGCATTAAATGGGAAATTTATACATAATATTGGCTAGAGAGATTTTAGAAGTCAGAGGGCAGTATGTTAAAGAGGAGAGTAAGTGGAAACAGTGAATTCAGACATATTTTGAGAAGTTTAGTTATAAGAAAGAGAGAAAGGGAAAGGCTTTAGTATTCGTACAGGCTGAAAGGGAAGTACCACCCGAGAGTGATAGGTGTTGCCTAAGATCCATGACGGTAGTGGCCACATCTGTATTGTGCTTAGTAGCATCTTTAGCGCTTAACAGAGGGCAGGGACATGCTTGGCATTCAGTATTTTGTGTCGAATGAAGGACTTAAATGGAGCTAATGAAGACAAAGTTGAGACAAGGGATATCCAATGAAAGGAGATCACCAAGAATTTGTTGGGTGCAGGGGTGGAATACAGAGAATTGAAGGAAGAAACCCTTCTACTAAGTTAGAAAAGGTGCAAATGAGGAGAGGTAAAGGTGCACATACATTTATAGGTGTGTGAATAGGGGCAAGTCGTTGAGAAAGTTCTTGTTATATTTTCTCTGGGAGGGAAGAAGTTAGAGTAGTGGAGGATGCTGGGATCAGAGGGCTGGCTATGTCATTGTTTGAATATAACAGAGAGTATGAATCCATGTTCCTGACTGACAGTTGATTTACTTCTTCCTTTCTTCTATTACAAACACATCTTTACTGAACTCCCTTGTACAAGTCTTCCTGTCCATGAAGTTCTTCAATGGTATTGGTAGAATTTCTAGGTGTGAGTATCTTCAATATTACTTAATCTTGCAGAATCACTTGTTAAGATATTATGAATTTATGATGTACCCATGTCATATTTGTGTGAGTGTGTGTGTGTGTGTGTGTGATTTTTCAGTCATCAGCCCAGAGTTTGGAAGAGAGAAAGCAGGTATTTGGTGCCATCTATAGTTGACGTTTTATTGAAAGTGTGGCAGAGAACATGGGTCAAGAAAGTTAAATGGTAAGAAAGGAAATGAGGATTGGCGTAGAAAGATAAATTGAAAAGAAATGGAGGTTCGAGGAGTTGAAGATTGCAGTGTGGTCAAAAGCAAGTATACGACAGAACAGGAAGTTCTAAGGCTAGGATAATGTGATTAGAGTGTGGAATATTGTTTAAGATTTTGACTGTACATCAGTTACAGTAATTACAACATACAAATCTCTACAGCAGAAATAAAGTGGAGATGAAGGTGAACAGACTACAATATTAACAGAACTGGGAAGACTGGGTGTTAAACACATCACAATTACCATTAAATTTGTCCAGGATAACAGTTGGATGTTACCCTAGATTATGTCACACATTTTGAAGGATCTTTTTCTGCCAGATAGCAGATGGAATGCAGACCCTGTAAATGCAGTACAGCAGCATGTGATCTTTACCGAAAGAAGTTGGGAGCAGTCTTTATTTTGGCAGAGAGAAGGCTTTGGAATAAGGAGTGCTTGGAATTAACACAAAGGTGTTAAGATCCAATGGTTATTGCATATGCTCAGTCTGGTAAGTGGTCAGGGCTGAGTTGGAACAGATGGCAAAGAAGAAGGGACTGCAAATAACTATTCATGTCACATTTTACTCTATAATTTGATGTTCTGGGATCAGTGGACATCAGTTGCTCAGCTGGGATCTCCATGACATATTTCTATGCTTGCGAACACATCCTACCCAAAAGCTGTTGATGCTACTAGTAGAGAGAGAAGCTTGAGAAGATGAAAAGTAAATGACTTTATGAAGATGGGACTGTCAAATATGCTTTATTCCCTCTGGTAATCCGCAAACAGTGGAAAGTCACTTCCCACCCTGGAGTAATGGTAAAGTCACCAAGCCATATAGTACCTTAGTATCTGAAAACCGAATTTACCAGGCAGTCGGGGAAACTGCCCAGGTGTGTCATTTTGATTATAAAGCAACACATGAGTGGTGGGGCCTGCAATCCTAAAGATGGTTGATTATTCCAGGTAGATGTTGAGGAATCACATAGCTCTATCATTCCTGCTATTTTATATTGTTACTGAATCTTCTCTCAGTCCAGGCCAGCTGTGTCACAAGTTGTATCTCTTATCTCTACAGTACTAATTTACTTGACTATAGACCAATTTATCTATCATTTCTTCTTGCCTGAAAGTGGAAAAACATAGAAACTGTTACATGCTCTCAGCTGGAGAACCTGGAATGCTTTTTTAACCCATTTGCCAAATGAACAGATTCATTTCTCACTTGGTTGATCGTTAGAATAAACTCTGTAGTTTGGTGAAAAAGTATTTTGTTTAAACCCTCTGAATTCTCTTTGTCTCTGAGATCTGTCTTTTAAGAAAGAAACTCTGAAGTTTAGCTATAGAGATGGACAAATGACTGGTTATTATTAGTTCTTACTGAACTTTCATCCTAGCTTATAGGTACTGATTTTTTCAGTTAAAATTTATTTATTTTAGTTTTTTATGACAAGATCTTGCTCTGTTTCTGAGGCTGTAGTGCAATGGTGTGGTCACAGCTCACTGTAGCCTTAATCTCTCAGGCTCAAGCAATCCTCCCACCTCAGCCTCCCAACTGACTGGGACTACAGACGTGCACCACCATGCCAGCTATTTTTTTTTTTTTTTTTTTTGGTAGAGGTGGGCTCTCACCATGTTGTTCAGGCTGGTCTCAATTTTTCCTTCTTGTACTACCAGCACAACTTTGTCACACTTTTTGGGTAACTGTGCCTTATACTTCTTTGCAAGAAATACTCTTGAGTAATGCATTGGGATGGAATTTCCAAAATTCTCACATCCTTAATTTCTTTTGTTGTTGTTGTTGTTTTGTCCCAACAGCACCTAGGGACAAAATTTAAAATCTTTAAAACGTTTTTTAGACATGAAGTCTTTGCCCATGCCTATGTCCTAAATGGTACTACCTAGGTTTTCCTCTAGGATTTTTATGGTATTAGGTCTAACATTTAAGTCTCTAATCCATCTTGAATTAATTTTCGTATAAGGAGTAAGGAATGGATCCAGTTTCAGCTTTCTACTTATGGCTAGCCAATTTTCCCAGCACCATTTATTAAATAGGGAATCCTTTCCCCATTTCTTGTTTCTCTCAGGTTTGTCAAAGATCAGATGGCTGTAGATGTGTGGTATTATTTCTGAGGGCTCTGTTCTGTTCCATCGGTCTATATCTCTGTTTTGGTACCAGTACCATGCTGTTTTGGTTACTGTAGCCTTGTAGTATAGTTTGAAGTCAGGTAGCGTGATGCCTCCAGCTTTGTTCTTTTGACTTAGGATTGTCTTGGAGATGTGGGCTCTTTTTTGGTTCCATATGAACTTTAAAGCAGTTTTTTCCAATTCTGTGAAGAAAGTCATTGGTAGCTTGATGGGGATGGCATTGAATCTATAAATTACCTTGGGCAGTATGGCCATTTTCACGATATTGATTCTTCCTATCCATGAGCATGGTATGTTCTTCCATTTGTTTGTGTCCTCTTTGATTTCACTGAGCAGTGGTTTGTAGTTCTCCTTGAAGAGGTCCTTTACATCCCTTGTAAGTTGGATTCCTAGGTATTTTATTCTCTTTGAAGCAATTGTGAATGGAAGTTCATTCTGGATTTGGCTCTCTGTTTGTCTGTTACTGGTGTATAAGAATGCTTGTGATTTTTGCACATTAATTTTGTATCCTGAGACTTTGCTGAAGTTGCTTATCAGCTTAAGGAGATTTTGGGCTGAGACAATGGGGTTTTCTAAATATACAATCATGTCATCTGCAAACAGGGACAGTTTGACTTCTTCTTTTCCTAACTGAATACCCTTGATTTCTTTCTCTTGCCTAATTGCCCTAGCCAGAACTTCCAACACTATGTTGAATAGGAGTGGTGAGAGAGGGCATCCCTGTCTTGTGCCAGTTTTCAAAGGGAATTTTTCCAGTTTTTGCCCATTCAGTATGATATTGGCTGTGGGTTTGTCATAAATAGCTCTTATTATTTTGAGGTACGTTCCATCAATACCGAATTTATTGAGCGTTTTTAGCATGAAGGGCTGTTGAATTTTGTCAAAAGCCTTTTCTGCATCTATTGAGATAATCATGTGGTTCTTGTTTTTGGTTCTGTTTATATGCTGGATTATGTTTATTGATTTGCGAATGTTGAACCAGCCTTGCATCCCAGGGATGAAGCCCACTTGATCATGGTGGATAAGCTTTTTGATGTGTTGCTGAATCCGGTTTGCCAGTATTTTATTGAGGATTTTTGCATCGATGTTCATCAGGGATATTGGTCTAAAATTCTCTTTTTTTGTTGTGTCTCTGCCAGGCTTTGGTATCAGGATGATGTTGGCCTCATAAAATGAGTTAGGGAGGATTCCCTCTTTTCATCAGAGTGAACAGGCAACCTACAGAATGGGAGAAAATTTTTGCAATCTACTCATCTGACAAAGGGCTAATATCCAGAACCTACAAAGAACTCAAACAAATTTACAAGAAAAAAACAAACAACCCCATCAAAAAGTGGGCAAAGGATATGAACAGACATTTCTCAAAAGAAGACATTCATACAGCTAACAGACACATGAAAAAATGCTCATCATCACTGGCCATCAGAGAAATGCAAATCAAAACCACAATGAGATACCATCTCACACCAGTTAGAATGGCGATCATTAAAAAGTCAGGAAACAACAGGTGCTAGAGAGGATGTGGAGAAATAGGAACACTTTTACACTGTTGGTGGGATTGTAAACTAGTTCAACCATTATGGAAGACAGTATGGCGATTCCTCAAGGATCTAGAACTAGATGTACCATATGACCCAGCCATCCCATTACTGGGTATATACCCAAAGGATTATAAATTATGCTGCTATAAAGACGCATGCACTCTTATGTTTATTGCAGCACTATTCACAATAGCAAAGACTTGGAATCAACCCAAATGTCCATCAGTGACAGATTGGATTAAGAAAATGTGGCACATATACACCATGGAATACTATGCAGCCATCAAAAAGGATGAGTTTGTGTCCTTTGTAGGGACATGGATGCAGCTGGAAACCATCATTCTTAGCAATCTATCACAAGAACAGAAAACCAAACACCGCATGTTCTCACTCATAGGTGGGAACTGAACAATGAGATCACTTGGACTCAGGAAGGGGAACATCTCACACAGGGGCCTGTCATGGGGAGGAGGGAGGGGGGAGGGATTGCATTGGGAGTTATACCTGATGTAAATGACAAGTTGATGGGTGCAGCACACCAACATGGCACAAGTATACATATGTAACAAACCTGCACGTTATGCACATGTACCCTACAACTTAAAGTATAATAATAATAAATAAATTAAAAAAATATGAAAAGGAAAAACAAAAAAAAAAAGAGAGAAAGAGAGAAAGAGGGAGAAAATGAGAAGTGTTGACAAGGATTTAGACAAGTTGGAACCCTTATGCACTCAGAGTGTGAATGTAAAATGGGTTAATGGCTACGAAAAACAGTAAAAAGCTTCCTCAAAAAGAATTAAAATAGAATTTGCATATGACCCAATAATCCCACTGCTGGGTATTTATCCAAAAGTAGTTAAATCAGTATCTAGAAGATATATTTGCATTCTAACATTCACTGCAACATTATGCACAATAGCCTAGAAGAAGAAATAATCCAAATGTCCATTAAGAAATGAATGGATAGAAAAAAATGTGATACCTACATATAATGAAATATTATTCAGCCACAAAAAGAAATTCTGCCGTATGCTATAACACGAATGTACCCTGAAGATATTATGCTTAGTTGAAATAAGCCAATCAAAGAAGGGCAACTACTGCATTATTGTACTTACATGAGGTATCTAAAGTAGTTAAACTCATGAAAACAGGAAGTAGAATGGTGATTGCCAGAGGCTGGAAGAAGGGGGAAATGGGGGAGTTGCTATTCAACAGGTATACAGTGTCAGTCATACGAGACAAAAATGTTCTAGAGATCTGTTTCACAACATTGCACTTGTAGTAACAATTCTGTACTGTACACTTATAATCTGTTTAGAGAATAGATCTTATGATTTTTACCACAATAATAAAAAAATTGGACAACAAAAAAAATAAATAAATAAAAAAAATAAAAGGTTGTCTGACGCCCGTAATCCCAGCAGTCTGGGAGGCCGAGGTGGGTGGATCACGAGGTCAAGAGATCAAGTCCATCCTGGCCAAGATGGTGAAACCCCATCCCTACTAAAAACACAAAAAATTAGCTGGGTGTAGTGGTGCATGCCTGTAGTCCCAGCTAATTGGGAGGCTGAGGAGGGAGAATCGCTTGAATCTGGGAGGCAGAGGTTGCAGTGAGCCGAGACTGTGCCACTGCACTCCAGCCTGGCAACAGAGCGAGACTTCGTCTCAAAAAAAATAAAGTTGGTTGTCTGTTTGCTCCCCTCACAGCTCTGTTAACCCCTCTGACTGTGGTGACCCCCAGGCATCTTCCACAAATAACCAGGCCTTTGTATTCACAGATGTTTTTTAACTTAGCACTTCTCTGGTCACAATGTTAACCCTCTAATTGTATTTACCATTTTTAGGTAATGCTTTTATTTCGTTATTTTATAGGTAGATTTTGAGACAAAATTAGAATATATATGAATATATCTCATTTGACAAAGAATGTTTATAAACTTCACCTACAACAGTCTATACTCATAAAACAACTTCTGTAGCAATCTACTAGAAATGTAATCATTGCCAAGAGGTGTGGCTAGAGAAAAAGGATTGAGAGGAAGGAATCTAGCAAGTTAGAATTTTCTCTTCAATTCTTTTATTTATTTTTCGAGTTTCCTTTAGCAGCATCCTTAAAGCTAGAAAATGACTGGTTGTCACCATGTGCTAGTGAGTAATTGTGTGAGAAGTTTGTGAATTGTTTCAGTGACTATGTTGGGTGGCTGCAAATAAGACATGTGAAGAAAGGATTTTCACTGTGTAACAACCAGGTAAGTTCCAAATTTCCTCGTGGTCAGAAAGTGTCCAGATGAAGGAAACGAATGATAAGTGTTCCATGGTAAGAAGGTTTGATCACGGTCTGACCACTCCAGGCTGAGCTCTGTGCACTAGGCAAAGGAGGGCAGGCTGGAATGTGGGGGGAAAAATTGACTTCAAAAGGCTCAGAAGACTTTAGTGGTGATCTTATCTGACAACGCCCCTCTCCAGCCTTTATTCAGACAAGGGCAGGCAGCTTTATGAGTGTCAGTTGGTTATAGCAGTTCCTTGCTGATATAAGGCAGCGTCCTGCTTAGGGGCCAGGATCATACAGTTTCATTAGGCTTTTCTCATTGCTGTAACTATCTCTTTAGGTTTACTATGAAGAGGGATTTTAACCAGGAAACCACATATACACTCTTACATGCTTTCCAAAGCTCTGGGACTTTGTAGTAGAGCAGCCTCATTCTATGTATCCTCTGCTATAGGAGAGTTGGATGTTGGGCAAGCCAGACAGTAAACTTCTTGAGGACAGGACTGCATATACTACCCACACTGAATTGTTTTGTAAAGCACAGAGCCCACAGAGCCTTAGAACAAATAGGACTCTGTACCTTGTTGATATTGTTCACTGAGAACTCGTAAACCCACTATTAGGTAGGTACCATTCTTATGTCCATTATGCAAGTGAGAAACTGACGCTTAGAGACGGTAAGTAACTTACCTAAATTAGTAAATGGCAGGGCTGCAGTTCAAAGCCAGAAGTCTGCCTCCAGAGATCGAATGCTTAACTACTCTGAGATTTGTTAAATTAATTTTGAACATTTTAATAAGAGAAGAAATTGCTGCTAGGACAAGAGAAAATGCTTTCTTTAGGATTTTACTTACAGCTGTAAGTACAGCCAGAAAACCTAAAGCTTCCCCTGATGGGGATGTCTAACAGACCATTTATATAGTACTTATGAAAATGATTGCAATAGCAGATAAAATTTTTAACAATAAACAGAAAAAGTTGTATAATTTGTTATTGATTCAAATAGTTAATTTGAGAAGTTACTTATAAACTGCTCCTTTTCAAAAAACAAAAAAATCAATAGGGTTTCTGAATTCCTTTCAATTTCTTTTCTTTTTTTTTTTTTTTTTTTTTGAGACAGAGTCTTGCTCAGTCGCCCAGCCTGGAGTGCAGTGGCACCATCTCTGCTCACTGTGAGCTCCGCCTCCCGGATTCACGCCATTCTCCTGCCTCAGCCTCCTGAGTAGCTGGGACTACAGACACCCATCACCCACACCCTGCTAATTTTTTTTTTTTTGTATTTTTAGTAGAGACTGGGTTTCACCATGTTAGCCAGGATGGTATCGATCTCCTGACCTCATGATCCACCCACCTCAGCTTCCCCATTTATTTTCTTTTTCCCACATTGCAGACAGTTTGAATTTTTGTAAAGATTTTGAGTTAATTAGCACACATTTACATAGAGCCTTCAGGAACAGGGCAATTGCTACTTGCTAGGGAGTAGAAAAATAAAGATGAAAAGTCTTGATGCCAAGGAGCTCCTAGTTTCACAGGAGAAGCATAGGATTCAGGCCAGTGGTATGAGAGTGCAGAGAGAATGAAGAATGCCTTGGAGAGAAGGGAATGGCAATAGATGTATAAAGAAATCAGGGAGAACTTCCTAGAAAAGGTAAGTCTTGAGTGTCAATTTCAAGCAAGGACTAAATGTGAATTGGCAAAGCCAAACTTATTTTTTATTATTTTAGGGCCCAATGGAGGTGAGAAAAGGTACACTGAGTATAGACACCTTAGAACAAATAGCAGCAAACTAGAAAGGAAAAAGAGCTGTGGTGGGTAAGTAAATGGTTCTTTTATAGTTTCTTATGGAATCTAGTTAAAGAAAAATGAATGCTATGTTTGTCAAGTTTTAATATAAGAATTATTTTGGTTGCAATTGATAATTTAAAAGTTTAATTTTAAAGTAGGGAGGGAAAGAAGAATGCATTGATTCACTAGTTTGGTGTACCTAGATTCAGGGGCGCAGATGATTGGATCTCTCTTCATCCCTCATTCTGCTCATCTTTGTATTAACTTCTTTTAGGCAGGTTCTGTTCAGAAGGCAGTTAAGACGGCCCCCAGAAACTCCAGACTAACCAATAGAGCCTCACAGCAACTTTAGCAGCAATACAGCTTGTTTTTTCTTGAGAGTGTCTACAAAATTTGAAGGGCGACTCTGATTCATCTGTTTGAGTCAGTTACCTATGTCTGAGTGCTCCCAGAGGGATGGAACATTCTGATGGGCTAAATCTAGACCCAGGAAGGGTAGGATTACAGTCAGCCCCAACCAAGCTACATGAACTGAAGTAGATGTGGTACCTTTAAAGAAAAAGTAAGGTCCTATTACCAACAAACAATGCCCAGCAGGCAATAAACAACACATATTCACAGCAATAGTACCTTTTCTTTCTGTAATATTCCCATATAGTATCTTATTCTGATACAGAAGAATAAGGCCAATTTAGTGTGTGTGTGTGTTTGGGGAAATGCTTCAATGCTTCAGGACATTGGCCTGGGCAAAGGTTTCTTCAGCAAGACCTCAAAAGAACAGGCAACCAAAGCAAAACTCAACAAATGGGATTTTTATCAGGCTAAAAACTTCTGCATATCAAAGGAAATAATCAATAAGGTGAAGAAGAAACCCAAAAACTGGGAAAATATTTGAAAACTATTCCACTGACAAGGGATTAATAATCAGAATATATAAGAAACTTAAATAATTCAACAGCAAAAAATAAAATCCAATTAAAAATGGGGAAAAGATCTGAATAGACAACACTTAAAAGAAGACATCCAAATGGCCAAGAGATATATGAAAAAATGCTCAACATCACTAATCGTCAAAGAAACGCAAATCAAAATCACAATGAGATATCATCTCACTATAGTTAAAGTGGCTAATACAAAAAAAAGATAGTAAACAAACGCTGGTGAAGATGCAGAGAAAGGGGAATGCTCATACACTGTTGGTGGGAATGTAAATTAGTACAGCTACTATGAAAAACAGTATTCAGGCTCTTCAAAAAACTAAAAATAGGCCAGGCATGGTGGCTCAGCCTGTAATCCCAGCACTTTGGAAGGCCGAGGTGGGCGGATCACGAGGTCAGGAGATCAAGACCATCCTGGCTAACACGGTGAAACCCCATCTCTACTAAAACTACAAAAAATTAGCCAGATGTGGTGGCAGCTGCCTGTAGTCCCAGGTACTTGGGAGGCTGAGGCAGGAGAATGGCGTGAACCTGGGAGGCGGAGCATGCAGTGAACCAAGATAGCGCCACTGCACTCCAGCCTTGGTGACAGAGCGAGACTCCACCTCAAAAAAAAAAAAAAAAAAAAAAACCCACTAAAAATAGAAATACTGTTTTTTTCCAGGATAGTGGACCAGAGGCTTTTAGTGTACCTCAGCCATTTGGAAATAGCAAGACAGTGCATAAAGAGGAACTCTGTGAGCTTTAATTCAACAAGGAAAATAGGAATCTACCAGAATCATGAAGGTTATCCCAGATCCTGGGGAGAAGAACACCAGAAAACAGCCCCCATGATGGCATCTGGCTCATAAATAGATCCTGGTAGAGGGAGGTCCTCTCTGCTTCACACCCAGGCAGATCTCCAGGCATTTGGAACACCCACCCATCTGGTTTGGCAACCCAAGCTGGCCCATTTTTCTTGGACATAGATCATGGTGTAGCTGGTCCCTCTCCACACCATACCTGGGCAGATCTGTAGGCATTCAGAACACTTGCCTGAATCAACAGCCTGAGCTGCCCCACCCTTCCTGTGCAGAGGCCCTGGTGCAGAGGAGCCCTCTCTGTTCCATGCCTTGGCAGATCTCCAGGCTAGTGGAGCACCTCCTGTCCTGGATTAGGAGTTTAGGCCACTCCCTATCCCCATGCAGATAACTTGAGGCTGAGGAGGTTTCCCAGCTCCACAGCCTAGGCATACCTCTAGGCACTTGGTGGCCACCCACTGGATTCTCCTTCAGTGCAGGGTCTTGTGCTTACTGTCAGAACATCTGTAGGCAGACCTGCTTGGTCCATTCCCACCCATCATGGCCCCCACACCTTCCAGGACTGAGCTTCTGCAAGTAAACAAGCATCAAATATATATCCAGTCATTTTGGCTGCAGCCAGCTCTTACCTAGAAGTGTTCTCTACTGGTGTATAAGTCACACAACATAGGCCAACATGAAACCTGTTGAAAGAAGTACATAGGGCTATAGAAGCAAAGCTAAAAGACCATACCTAGCATTCTCTACAGTTGCAAATCCCAGGGAGTGGGGAGAAGGGGGAAGGGAAAAAATCCTCACAGTAATATTATAGGGAAAGAAAGAAAAAGAAAAAATCCTACCTGCAAGAAAATAATTACAAAAGTTAGAAGTGCCAACATCTCCAAATGAGGAGGAACCAGAGTAAAAATTCTGGCACCATGAAAAATCTGATTGTAGTGACACCACCAAAAGATCATACTAGTTCTCCAGCAGTGGTCACAGACCAAAATGGAAACTCA
Organism: Macaca mulatta; assembly: GCF_049350105.2. NCBI lineage: Eukaryota > Metazoa > Chordata > Mammalia > Primates > Cercopithecidae > Macaca > Macaca mulatta. The sequence continues at coordinate 85,564,080 of NC_133409.1, forward strand.
GTAATGACAGACAAAAAATTCAAAACATGAATTGTGAGGAAGCTCAACAAGATCCAAGATAAGGTTGAAAATAAACACAAAGAAACTTCTAAAGCAATCCAAGAAATGAAGAAACAGATAAACATCTTTAAAAGGAAATTAATTAGAGCTTCTGGAATTGAAAAGCTCACTTAAGGAATTCCAAAATACAATTGGAAGCTTTATCAATAGATTGGACCAAGCAGAATTCTTTTCTGAAATTCTTTTCTAAAAAGAATTTCAGAGCTTAAAGACCAATGTTTCAAACAAATCCAGTCAGACAAAAACAAAGAAAAAAGAATTTAAAAAGTGAACGGTCTTCATGAAATATGGGATTATGTAAAGCAACCAAACCTACAACTTACTAGTATTCTTAAGAGAGAAGGAATAAAAGCAAACAACCTGGAAAACATATTGGAGAGAATAATTCAAGATAACTTCCCTAATCTTGTTACAGAAGTAGACATCCAGATATGAGAAATGCAGAGAACACCTTTTAGATACTATACAAAATGAATATCACCAAGGCATGTAGTCACCAGACTGTCCAACTAGAGAAAAAGGTCAGATCACATACAAAGGGAACCCTGTCAGGTTAACAGTGGACTTCTCAGCAGCAACTTTACAACCCTTTAGAGATTGGGGGCTTATTCCGCATTTTTTAAGAAAAGAAATTCCAACTAAAAATGACATATCCTGCCAAACTAAGCTTCATAAGCAAAGGAGAAATAAACTCTTCCAGGCAAGCCAACGCTACCATAATTTTTTACCAGTAGTCTAGTCTTACAAGAGATACTGAAGGGAGTCCTAAACATGGAAACAAAAGAATGTCTGCTACCAGAAAAACACACTTAAGTACATAGCCCACACACCCTATAAAGCAACCACACAATAGAAACTACAGAGCCATCAGGTAACAACTTCAAAACCTATCCTATCGTGATTAACATATCACTATTAACCTTGAATGTAAATGGTCTAAATGCCTTACTTAAAAGACACAGAGTGGCAAGTTAGATGAAAAAGCAAGACCCATTCAATTGCTGTCTTTTAGAGACCCACCTTACAGATAAAGCCTGGAAGTAAAAAGTTGGATAAAGATCTACTATGCAAATGGAAAGCAAAAAGGAATAGGGATCACTTTTTTTTTTTTTTTTGAGAGGAGTCTTGCTCTATCGCCCAGGCTGGAGTGCAGTGGCGCAATCTCGGCTCACTGCAAGCTCCGCCTCCCGGGTTCACGCCATTCTTCTGCCTCAGCCTCCCGAGTAGCTGGGACTACAGGCGCCCGCCTCCACGCCCGGCTAATTTTTTGTATTTTTAGTAGAGACGGGGTTTCACCATGTTCGCCAGGATGGTCTCGATCCCCTGACCTTGTGATCCGCCAGCCTCGGCCTCCCAAAGTGCTGGGATTACAGGCGTGAGCCACCGCGCCCAGCCGGGATCACTATTCTTATGTCAGATAAAACAGACTTTAAACCAACACAGTAAAAAAGAACTATTAAAGAAGGGCATTAAATAATGAAAGAGAATTCAATTCAACAAAAACTTCACTATTCTAAATACATACATACCCAATATTGGAGCACCCAGGTTCACAAAACAAGTACTTTTAGACTACAAAAACACTTAAATAGACACACAATAACAGTGAGGAACTTGAACACCTCACTGTCAGCATAGATAGAAAGCATTGTAGCAGAAAACTAACAAAGAAATTCTGGACTTCAACTTGACACTTGACCAATTGGACCTAATAGACATCTACAGAATACTCCACAAATCAACCAGAGAATACACATTCTTTTCATGTGCACACAGAACCAACTACAAAATGGACCACGTGCTTGGCCATAAAAGAAGTCTCAATAAATTTAAAAAACTTGAAATCATACCAACCATATTCTCAGATCACAGTGGAATAAAAATAGAATCAATACCAAGATGATCTCTCAAAATCACATAATACATGAAAATGAAACAACTTGCTCCTGAATTTAGGTAAACAATGAAATTAAAGCAGAAGTCCAAAAATTATTGGAAATAAATCAAAACAGAAACACAACATACCAAAATCTCTGGATTGCAACAAAAACAGTGCTGTGAGGAAAGTTTATTGCATTAAACATTTATCTAAAAAGTTAGAAAGATCTCAAATTAACAATCTAACATCACACACAGAGGAACTAGAAAACAAGAACAAACTAGCCCCAAAGCTAGCAAAGGGAAATAAGTAACTAAAATCAGAGCAGAACTGAACCAAATTGAGAACCCAAAATCCATACAAAGAATCAATGAAACTAAAAGTTGTTTTTCGAAAGGAAAAACAAGATCAGTAGACTTATAGCTAGATTAACTAACAAACAAACGAAAAAGAAGCTCCAAATAAGCACAATCAGAAATGACAAACGTAACATTGCAACTGATTCCACAGAAATGCAAAGTATCCAGAAATACAAAGTACCAGAAATACAAAGTATCCTGTTATAAACACATACACGAACTAGAAAATCCAGAGGAAATGGATACATTCCAGGAAACAAACAATACTCCAAGATTGAATCAGGAAGAAATTGAAACCCTCAACAAGTCAATATTGAGTTCCAAAATTGAATCAGTAATAATAATAATAATAATAATAATAATAATAATAATAAAAAGGCTACCAACAAAAAAGCCCTGGACCAGATGGATTTACAGCCAAATTCCACCATATGTACAAACATGAGTTGGAACCAGTTCTACTGAAACTATTCCAAGAAAACAAGGAGGCGGGACTCCTCCCTAACTCATTCTGTGAGGCCAGCATCACCCTGATACCAAAACCTGGCAAAGACATAATGAAAAAAGGAAACTACAGGCCAATATCCTTGATGGACGTAGATACTAAAATCCTCAACAAAATGTTAGCAAACTGAATCCAACAGTACATCAAAAATTTAATTCAACACTTTTAATCCTAACGCTTTGGGAAGCTGAAGTGGGCAGATCACTTGAGCCCAAAAGTTCAAGACCTGCCTGGGCAACATGGTGAAACCCCATCTCCATAAAAAAATATACAAAATTAGCTGAGTGTGGTAACATGCTCCTGTAGTCCCAACTACTCTGGAGGCTGAGGTGGGAGGATCACCGGAACTCAGGGAGGTTGAGGCCACAGTGAACCATGATCATACCACTGCACTCCAACCTGGGAAACAGCATGAGACCCTGTTGCAAAAAAAAAAAAAATAATAATAATAATTCCCAGCACTCATGTAGGCTTCATTCCTGGGATGCAAGTTTGGTTCAACATATGCAAATTGATAAATATGACTCACCACATAAACAGAATTAAAAAAAACACTATATGATAATCTCAATAGTCATGGAAAAAACTTTTGATAAAATCCAACATCCCTTTATGACCAAAACCCTTAAGAAATGAAGCATTGAAGGAACATGCCTCAACATAATAATTGCAATTTTTGACATTCCCATACCAACATCATACTGGATAGGCAAAAACTGGAAGCATTTCCCTGGAGAACTGAATCAAGACAGGGGTACCTACTTTCACTATTCCTATTCATCATAGTACTGGAAGTGCTAACCAGAGTGATCAGGCCAGAGCAAGAAATAAAGGCATCCAAATAGGAAAGGAAGAAATCAAACTATCTATCTTCATGGATGCTATGATTCTACACCTAAAGACTCTGCCAAAAGGCTACTAGAACTCATAAATGTCTTCAGTAAAGTTTTAGTATACAATGTCAATGTACACAAATCAGTAGCATTTCTATGCACCAATAATGTTCAAGCTGAGAGCCAAATCAAGAACACAGTCCCATTTACAATAGACATACACACACACACAACCTAGGAATACATCTAACAAAGAAGGTGAATGATCTCCACAAGGAGAACTACAAAACACTGCTAAAACAGATAAACAGATAGAAAAACATTCCATGCTCATAGGTTGGAAGAATCAACATCATTAAATGGCCATACTGCCTAAAGCAATCTATAGATTTAACACTATTCATATCAAACTACCAACATAATTTTCCACAGAACTAGAGAAAGCTATTCTAAAATTCACAGGAAACCAAAAAGGAGCCTGAATAGCCAAAGTAATCCTAATCACAAAGAACAAAGCCAGAGGCATCACATTACCTGACTTCAAACTACACTATAAGCCTACAGTAACCAAAACAGCATGGTACTGGTACAAAAACAGACATAGATCAATGGAACAGAATAGTGAATCCAGAAATAAAGCTGCACACCTACAGCCATCTCATCTTTGACAAAGCTGACAAAAATATGCAACGGGGAAAGAATTCTTTATTTCATAAATGGTGCTGGAATAGCTGGCTAGCCATATGCAGAAGAATGAAACCATACCCCTACCTTTCATCATATATAAAATTAACTCAAGATGGATTAAAGATTTTAATGTAAGAACCAAGCCTATAAGAGTCCTAGAAGAAAACCTAGGAAATATCTTCCTGGACATTGGCCTTGGGAAAGAATTTATGACTAAGTTCTCAAAAACAATTGCAACAAACACAAAAATTGACAAGTAGGAGCTAATTAAAGAGCTTTCGCACAGCAAAATAAACTAACAACAGAATAGATAAACTACAGAATAGGCAAAAGTATTTGCAAACTATGCATCCAACAAAGGTCTAATATTCAGAATCTATAGGGAACTTAAACGACTGAACAAGCAGAAAGCTAAATAACTCCATTAAAAATGAGCAAAAGACATGAACAGATTACTCTCAAAAGAAGACATACAAGTAGCCAACGAACATATGTAAAAATGCTTCACATTACTCGTCATCAGAGAAATGCAAATCAAAACCATCATGAGATACCATCTCATACCAGTAAGAATGGCTACTATTAAAAGGTCAAGAAAACAAGAAATGTTGGTGAGGCTGTGGAACGAAAGGAATGTTTGTACGCTGTTAGTGGGAATGTAAAGTAATTGAGCCATTGTGGAAAGCAGTTTGAAGATTTCTCAAAGAATTTAAAACAGAGCTACCATATGACCCAGCAATGCCATTCTTGGGTACATATCCAAAAGAAAATACATCATTCTATCAAAAAGACATATGCACTTGCATTTTCATTTCACTGCCATTCACAATAGCAGAGACATGGAAATCAGCCTAGGTGCCCATCAATGGCAGACTGGCTAAACAAAATGTGGTACATATACGCCATGGAATACTACACAGCCATAAAAAAGAACAAAATCATGTCCTTTGCAGCAACATGGATGGAGCTGAAGGCCATTATTCTAAGTGAATTAATGCAGGGAGAGAAAACCAAACACTACATGTTTTGACTGATGAGTGGGAGCTAAACATTGAGTACTCATGGACATAAAGATAGCAACAACAGAAACTGGGGACTACTAGATGGTGGAGGGAAGGAGGAAGGCAAAGGTTGAAAAAACTATTGGTTTCTATGCTCAGTACCTGGGTAATGGAATCATTAATACCCCAAACCTCAGCATCAGGCAATATACCCATTTAACAAAACTGCATACCTACCCCCGAAGCTAAAATAAAAGTTGATTTAAAAATATGATCCAGCAATCCCACTGCTTGGTATATATTTAAAAGAAAAGAAATTAGCATATCAAAGAGATGTCTGTATGCCCATGTATATACTTTGACATTCAGAAAAGTCAAGATTGGAATAAACCTAAGTGTACATCAACAGATGAATGGATAAAGAAAATGTGATATATATACACAATGGAATATTAGTCCTCCATTAAAAAAAGTGAAATCCTGTCATTTGCAACAACATGGATGAACTGGAAGACATGTTAAGAGAAATAATCCAGTCATATAAAGACAAAGGTAACATGTTCTCACTTATATGTGGGAGCTAAAATGTTGACCTCATGAAGGTGGAGAGTAGAATGGTGGCTACCAGAGGATGTGAAGGGTAGTGGGGAGCAGGGATGAGGAGGATTTGGATAATGGGTGCAAAAATATAGTTAGATAGAAGGAATAAGAGATAGTGTTTGGTAATACAACGGGGTGACTACAGTTAACAATAATTTATTGGATAGTGAATTAATGCAATTTGGAATAAATAACATAATTTGTTGTATATTTCAAAATAAGTAGATGAGTAGATTTAGAATGTTCCCAACCTTAAAGGAGTTATAAATGTCTGAGGTGATAGATACCCCAAATACCCAAATTTGGCCATTACACATTGTATACTTGTATCAAAATATCACATGCACCCCATAAATATGTACAACCATTAGGTATCCATAAAAATTAAACAACACAACATTTGGACAGAAAATAAAATAGTTTTAAAGACACCTGAGTTCTTCCTGTATGCTTTTCTTCTTGTCTGAAATGTGGCTTCTACCTTCATCCCCGTCTCTAAGCTGGGTAACATCTATTCATACTTTATGTCTCAGCATGAATGTTATTTTTGCAGGAAAGTCTTCCTTGATCTAGCAAACAGGTTAGCGCCTCTCTTACACATAGCCCTCAGTACTTTGTTTTCACATGTCTGCCACAAGTCTTGTTCTTTAGATTTTCTGTGACATTTACTTAACTATTTGTTTTTCCTGACCATTTTACAAGCTCCATGAGGACAGGCAATGTAACTAGGTTATTCACTATTGATTTGCCAGTGCCTAACATGGTGTTTGGCAAAAGTGGGTACAAAAATATCTGTTGAATTAATAAATAACCCAAATTAAGCTTTAATAATCTGAAAATTTGGTTAAAATTTAGAAAAAAACTCACCAAACATTCTCCTTTTTCTGTTAAAAGCCATATCTAACAACTGAGTACCAAGGGCTTGGCACCCATAAGATCTGTGTTTTTGATAAGATTTACAGTAGTTTGCTTTTTTCCTTAAGGACATTGCAAGTCTTAACACTAATCATGTTTTTCTCATTTACTGGAATTCTAGGAAGGTGAAGGATGAACTTTGCTCAATTCATTAAAAATTTTATCATGCACTTTTGTAAACTGAAATACCCTTCAAACCCAAATAGGGTATAAGGAAATAATAAAGAGTAATAGTATTTACTTTCTGGAATTAAACTCAAAACCAGAACAGGTATTTGGTATCCTATAGTTATCTTTGTTAAGCCCATGGTGGGTATCTGAAAAGAGGTGAGAGTAAAAGAGAACTTGAAGGGACTGTAATTCTTGCACTGGGGCATATTTTGGCTTGAAAAACTGTAAAGCTAATTACCAGAAGAAGAACTAAGTTCATTTACGGTGGATTATACTCCAGAGAGATCGCCTCCCATTTGCTTTCAGAACATTTGCTATCAATAGATTTATGTTCCTGAGGTTTGTGTACTCTGCCTTACACTGTAGTTACGGATGCTGGTGAAGATGTCAGGAACCTAAGAATGAAGTGTGTGGATCAGGGCAGCAGCTGGTTTGCCATCCCTTCTTTTTTCTAAGATTCCTCCTTTTAAACTAATTTCTGTAGCACCCATTTAAAATGGAGGCAAAGCGTGTACCATGGAGATAAAAACCAAAGTTACCCCCACTACAGGATGGGTCTGATAGCCATGCACTTCTTTTGGAGGTGAGGTCCCAAGAATCAGGTCCCGTAATCTTGATTATCACCAGATTTCTCTGAAGTTACCTTAGGACCTTGAGGTAGAGGAAGGAGAGCAGAGTAAGTGTGTTCCTTGAACATTCTGATTAAGCATGAGACTTTCATGGAAGGGTCATGTTGAAACAATGTGCTTCTTGTGCTGGGTTTAATGGAGAAGCTTCCTGTGACACGTTTTCCTAATTCTATTTCTATACTAGTTTTAAAGTATATTATTAAATTAAATCAGTTTTGTTGAAATACTGAAATTGCCTTGATGATTCTTCTGGCTGGCAAACCAACTTACTTGGTTTTGTGAAAAATAAAATATTATAGTTCTGTACAGAGTAGATGGTATAGTGGCATTCAATGTTAAGAAAGAAAGAGTTCCTTCTCACCCTCCTTTTAACCCATGGCCTAGTAGGTTAACACATTTAAAAAGACTCAAGCAAGACTTGACCTCAAATAATCTTTACAGTGTTCCTAAGAAGTTAAGTATAAGTAAATTGTAACATATGGGATTCATTTTCAAAAAAAAGATTTTGATTCTAAATTGAGTATTTTAAAAAAATACACTTTAGATTAGAGCAAGTTTAAAATAGCTAGAAGCAAGTTCAAGATATTTGTTGAAATAGTCTCCCTTTTCTACTTTTATTTATACTCAATATGTCCTCTCTCACCCTCCCTGTCCATTGCCCAAATTTCAGTCAAGAATGGGCAATATAATGGGGTAAGACCATGTCCAAATAGTATCTAAACAACGGGATGAAAATAGTGAGAAATTTGTAAAAGCTTTTTTGGCATTAGAAAGAGAAAAACAATTAAAGAAGCTAGTGGTGGTAGTCTGGTAATTGGGCGGGATTTTAAAGTATTTTTCTCCTTCTTGGGCTCTAAGTCTACTGTCTAATTTCTCTTTGTTTAATAGAAGTCAAAGGACTATTTCTAATTGGATAAGTTCCATGAGGAGGGAGAGGAGATGATAATTGTCTTTCACTGTTGTTTGACTTCAGGAAAAATAGTTGTGGAAGAAGACTCACAGACAGAACCATAACCTAAGAAAGTTTAAAACAGAGGATAGGAGTAATTTGAAAATAAAAAATTGCATTAGTGATAAATTACTTACTGAATACAGCAGGTGATAATCCTCACTATTTGGTAAAAGATTGGCTCTATCCCCATCTGCCATGGTTGCTGTTCTTAGTCTATTCACCAAACTGGCTTTGTCATTTCTCCCCATACTTACAAGATTTCTTATTTCTGCAGACGAAAAGAAATGCTAGAAAGAGCTAGAAATTCTGATCACAACTTGAGGATTCTAGGATTAAAATTTCAAGTCACTATAATGATCACTCATCAATGACCATGAAGAGCATTTCCTCATCAGAGAAATTTGCATATTCAGCTTAAAGATTTGGCAAGCAGATGAAAAAAGGTAATTGTGGCAGACGTACTCCCAGGTGGCCACCAATGAGTGATGCCCTTGTATAATCCCCTCCCATTGAACACACAGGGAACCTGTTATTTATTTCTAACCAATGACAATTGGATATCACGCTCATGAATATGGTTATTTATATGAGAGAATGAATGACATCAAGGACCGAAGGACAACCTCCAGTCAATAGCCAGTAAGAAGTCAGGACCTTCGGTTGCAAAGCACAAGGAAATGAATTTTGCCAACAATCTGAATGAATCTGGAAATGAATTCTGCCTAAGTTGAGCCTCCAGATGAGAACACAGCCTAGTCGACTCCCTGATTGTCACCTGGTGAGATGCTGAGCAGAGGACTCAGTTAAGCAGTGCTTGGACTCCAACATACAGGAACTGTAAGATAATAAGTGTGTGTTGTTTTAAGCCATGAAGTTGATGGTAATATGTTTGTAGCATGGAAAGTGAATACAATAGTTGACTTGCTCCAGCCACGCCTCCCAAAGATAGGCTGCTCTATTATTTCTCTCTTGATGATTGCAAAAGATCTTATCACTTCCTTGGAAACATGAAAGAAAACAAAACAAAACAGAAATTCATATCTTAATAAATTAGTTTGCCATAAATAGAAGTAATGCTGTTAGTAGACTTCCTTGAAAGTGGAGAAAGCATTTAATAAGAGAAATATATTAAGAAGCTGTGAAATAACTCAGTTATAAGGAAGTTTAGGATAAATAAAGGAAGACAGTTATCTGATAAATTAAAAAGACTTAGAAAGCTAGAAGACTTTAGTAATTTTTTTGGAAAATCAATATATATTCTATGTAGGGTAAGTTATAAGCTCAACTAAATGTACTAACACACAGTCCATGATAGTTCTCAGTGACTAGGGTTTTTTTTTTCTTTTTAAGTAAATTATCTTAATAGTTTATTCACAGCATAATATTTATTTCATGGGTATTCATAATTGACTATCAACTACATTTTGAAATCTGTTGAATTTGACATTAGTTTCCTTGGAGCCAATGTTCTGTATTCTTTCTTTTACTTAGCATTTACTTAAAGCCTTTTTGCATTCTCCTTTCCTTGCTACCAAATTCAGCTCTGATAAGGTGGTCTGGTATCAGGAATCCAGTTTGTAAGTCAGAGCTTTATATTCTCAGGACAATTTGTACTTTTAAGACTTCTCTCATTCATTCATTCATCTGATGCATTTTTTTGTTGAATATTATCTAGATGTCAATATGTTAGATGCTGGGAATATATAGCTATTGGCGAGAAAAACAGACCTTGTTTTCATTCACCGTCTAGTGAGGAATAGGAACATTAATAAACTAATATCAGAAATTACAGTCCCCAAACAACATGGGTTGGTGCATTTTGAGGTTAGCCTCCTCTGTATCATCAATACTATAATATCTCTTGGCCCAGAGGGACCTACTCTTGCCCTGAATAGACCTACTTTTTGAAATCTATGCACAGACTGCAATGATTCTATGATTAATGTATTGTTGAAAAGAGCATCTTATTTATTTATTTATTTATTTATTTATTTATTTATTTATTTTTAATAGGACCATTGCATATACTCTCTGAGTACTTCAGAAATGCTGGCAATGAAAGCATGATCTATCTGTGGCAGAGGGGAGGCACTGGGTAGCAGAAAATGGGAGCTAGCTTCAGAGATTCTTGCTCACTGTAGTGGAGGAAAATTCAGTGCTGAAAGAGAGACTAAATAGCAACACCTTCATCATCAATATCATCAGCTTAGTTTCCCTGAATAAACACTCACACAGATAGGAGCTGTTTTTGAGGTAGGATAGGTTGGTCATTGCTAATGAGGTCTGAAATCAGTTCTGAAAAGATTAATCTGATAACAGCTTGGAGTTTGGGGTCAAGGTGGTGACAAAAAGAAAAGAAAAAGAAAAACGAAACCAGTGTGTATAGTTTATCTATTGAGCCTAAGATGTGGAAGAGAATTATCGATGGGATGAGGGGCTAACATATCCCATACGTCTCTTCATATTTGTTATTCTTTTAAAAATTATTTCTGACTCGGCATGGTGGCTCACGCCTGTAATCCCAGAACTTTGGGATGCTGAGGCGGGTGGATCACCTGAGGTGAGGAGTTCGAGACCAGCCTGGCCAACATGGAGAAACCCCATCTCTACTAAAAATATAAAAATTAGCTGGGTCTGGTGGCAGGTACCTGTAATCCCAGCTACTTGGGAGGCCGAGGCAGGAGAATCGCTTGAACCCAGGAGGCGGAGGTTGCAGTGAGCCGAGATTGCGCCATTGCACTCCAGCCTAGGAGACAGAGCCAGACTCAAAAAAAAAAAAAGTATATATATATATATATAAAATATGTATACATGTATATATAATATGTATATTATATATATTCCACTGTCATTCTCACCATCTCACAAATGCCTGTATTTTTTTCGTTGTTTCTGTATGTTTTTGGCTTTTTTGTTCCTTACTTCAACATTTAATAGCTCACTCATATACCTTTGAGATAACCTATTAATAAACTGAAATTAATGGGTAATTGAAAAAGTAACCTACTGCACCCAGGATTCTTTGGTGTGTAATAAATGTGGAAAATGCTGATGATAAATCTAGACAGTTTTCTGATAGCGTTTTAAAAATAATGTATAAGAAATAAAAGTAAAATCGGTTATATCATACCTAACTCATTTTCCTTCCTATACTTTTTGTGTTTGACCTGTTTCTAGAATTTGAATTTTTATGCCATTAGAAAAAACACAGTATTAATATTTAATACATAGAAACCATAAGTTAGCAACATTTATTGAATATTTTCTGTGTAAAAGGTGATATGTACATTTTCCTAGGTAAAGATAATTACCATGACAAGCTTTAGTTTCAAAATCTTATCAGAGAAAATTTCAAGTTGTCTATTATTTAAGATCAAATAATACATAGGTGTGTATAAATGTAGAAATAGAAAGTGATTTTTATATTTCAAGGTGCTCCCTTTTTCATCACTGAAATTTTGAATCTGAGAAACAGAATAGTATTTTAGCCTATATCCCTGATTGAGTCAATAAGTATTTATATTCCTCCAACAAGAAAGTCACAGAAACAGGTCTGAGAGGGGGAAGTGTGAAGGCACCATCTCTGCTCCCTGGAAAACTACAGTCTGCTAGGGCTGATGGGACTCATTACAGATAAAGCAGGCTCTAACGCAGCATGTGATAAATGCCACAAGAAAGGTACAAATTGTGGGCTGGGCGCGGTGGCTCCCACCTGTAATCCCAGCACTTTGGGAGGCCAAGGCGGGTGGATCACTTGAGGCCAGGAGTTCAAGACCAGCCTGGCCAACATGATGAAACCCTGTCTCTACTAAAAATACAAAAATTTGCCAGGCTGCACCTGTAATTTCAGCTACTTGGTGGGGCTGAGGCATGAACATCCCTTAAACCCGGGAAGTAGAGGTTGCAGTGAGCCAAGATCGTGCCACTGCACTCCAGCCTGGGTGACAGAGTGAGGCTATCTCAAAAAAAAGTACAAATTGCAAGGAAGGTACAAAAGGTCCTGGAGGTTTCAACAACAACAAAAACATTCCTTCTGGTTGTAGTGTCTGAACAGAGCAAGCATCTGAGCCTGACCTTGAGGGATGGATAGTAAGAGATAGTGTGTGGGGACAGAGTAGCATTGTAGGAAGGACAGATGAGCAGTAACGGAGGAAGTGTGAGCCTCTCAGGGGAAATGAGAGCATGCCGAGATGACTGTGACTGAGAAAGATGGATGCGGAAACCACATTGATCATCGGAGCAGGGAAGAGACTGGGGATCAGTGGTCTGTTAGAGGCAAGGACAGGAGTTGGGGAGAGAGTTCACTGGGTGGCAGCAATGATGATGAGAGTGGATGGAAGAGATCCCAGAGAAGGGATCCACGGGACTTGGCACCCGAGGGCACTGAGAAAGGAGACTGAAGGAGTTGAGGGTGGTTGAAGAGTTTTGAGAGAATGTCAGAAAGAGAAGTGTATCTGTGGGGAAGGGAGATTTCAGTTTGGCACAATAGAATAATTGGTCCTTAATTTTTTATTAGGAAAATAATAGATTTTATTATGATGTAAAAAGAGATAGGGTAACATTACATTCCTAATGTGTCACTGTCAGAGAAAAGTTCCAAATTGGAATTCCACAGCAAGCACTGTGGGTGGTGTCGTGAAATGTTTATTTAGAAGACCCCTGGGAAATCAAGAAGAACTGCTCTTTCTCTGGAAACCTCCTTGAACTGGCTGGCCCCGCTCCATCCTTTAGCTCTCCACTTACAGGGCTTGTCCTCAGAGACCACTTCACCCCAGTGGACCTGACTGTTCTTGAGTGTAGCTTCCTCATTGCACCTGTAGCTTCCTTCATGACACTTGCCACACTTCGTATTTATAGTTGTATGATTGTTATCTGCCTAAATTTCCACTGAAAGCTTTAGGGTAAGAAATTTTTTAATTAAAAAAACTAAAATGTCACCAATATATGCTCAAGATACAACATATGCTGGCATTTAATAGAACAAATGAATACTAAATGGGTGTGACAATCTGACCAAGAAGGTTTTTGCAGCTCAAATGAAGATGTGGCTTACTGGAAGTTTCATACAACATGGCAAAGCCTGTAGGTATTTACAGATCAACTAGAGAAGGAACAGGCAAAATAATGTAAGTTTGTGGAATGTTTACTTAAATTTTTTTCTGACATCAGCTCTCATTTGACCTAATGCACAGAGTGTTACTTTGTTTGGCCAAATTAAATTCCTTTAGTGAGTGAGGGATTACTCACTCCTTTCCCTCACCTTCCCTTCAAAGTGAATAGGGAAACAACTCCACTGCTAATATTGGCTCTCATGGAGGTTGCAACAGAAGATGATTCTTAACCTGGGGGCTGCAATCTATATGCACATCCAGGACTGTCTGCTGACTGTACGCATTCACAAATATGTACTGATAAGCTTCAAATAAGCAGATGTTGTGGTTAATAAAGCATCAAAATATCTTCTTAATCAAGAAACATTTTGAAAGATTGGTCCCCACAGTAGGTCATATTGTTTAGGGTGAATTTTGACTGCGTGACTTTGAGCAGCTATTTAAAATTCAAACTTATGAGATAATGCCAACATTTTCTCAAAGTAATTGCATATGTTTATCTTCTGCCAGTGGTGAATGAGAGTTCCCCTTGCTCTACAAAAATTTAGTTTTTTTTTTTTTAAAGTTTCGCTAAGTTTGTGGGGGTAAAACGGTATCCTATGGTGACTTTAATTACTAACGATGTTGTACATATTTTAAGATGTTTAATACATTTATTAGTTATTTAGATTTTCTTACCTGTGGATGTCACTTTATGACTTACGCTCTCATTTTCTACTGGGTTATCTATTCCTTACTGACTTATATGAGAATGGTTTTGTGTATTATTTTTGGTATGAGGTTAAAGTAGTATTTCTAGTATATATCTTTTTCTTTTCTGTTTGTGTGTATTGCAAAACCTTCTCCAAGTTTGTAACTTGTTTATTTTTTTCCCACTCTATGGCATCTTTTGGTAAAAAAAATTATTATTAATTTTTCCTTGGACAAATTCACCAGTCTTTTCTTTTATGGTTAGCACATTTTGGGTCTTAAGAAATCCTTTTGTTCTCCAGGTCATAAGTGCATTATCTTTTGTTCTCCCTACAAGTCTGACAGGTTTGCCTTCTGTATTTAACTTTTAATAATCCTAAAATTATAAGTTTTGTACACCTACCTTCATTGTGTTGTTTTTATATTTATGCAGCAGGTGCCTATGGCTGTCAACTGCCATCATGTAAGTTAGGACACATTACAACAGATGTGCCAAATAAGAATACTCTACAAATCAGAGCTACCAACTTTTCATCCTGGGGAAGATTTGCAAGCTCAGCTCCAAAATGCAACTTGTGACTTCTTGGAAAGCAACAGTTCATTATTTCAAATATTTTAAAAGCTGCACGATAATTTTGTATTTCTTTTTTTTTAAAGAGGTTTAATATAGTGTTTAATGTTACATTTACAAACTTTGGGTTAGTATTTTCATCATGTAGACAATGTTTATAGTGATCAGCCCACAAGCATAAGCAGAAGAGCCTTGACTACGACTGCTAAAGATACTACGATATGTTTTCAAGTTACTTATACTTTTCCCCTAGGCTATTTCCTAATTGAAAATTAAAAAAGATTAGAGACAATTACATGTTTGTATCAAAAATGTTATTAATTCATCAATTTTCGGTATTTTTAGTCTTTAGATGGCTAACTTGATCTTTTATCTGGAAGAAAACATTTTGTAACCATGTGAGATAAAGGAATGACTAGAGGTGACACTATGAGAAACATCATCTAGAAATGCTAGATGACAGTAAAAGTAGCCGATGTTGATGAGAGGTGAGCAGCAACTTCTGTTCCTAGTCTTTAAAAGATTTTATTTTAAGGCTGTTAATAGTGACTTTGTATATTTTATCAAATTCAATGTCTAGGGGTCTCATTTTTATATGGTAAAAATCCCGCCTTACGTGAACTAAGAACAATATATTCAAAAAATTGTCTGGAATTTTGTGTTTGTTCTCTATGAAATGTCTAATTATCCAAAATCTCTCAAACCTTTTCTCTTAAAAAGATACTAGGGCAAAGTTTTAAGGATGTCTAGTCTCAATGGGAAACTACAAAAAAAAAAGGCTTTAGCTTTTTCTAATATGATTTTTTTCTGTAAGAAACAGTTAAATACATGATTTTTTTTCCTGTCATTTCTTAAGGGAATAAAAAAAGATCCAAATCATATTGACTAATACTAGTAACACTTGCATTAAATTGCATCGACATTGGTCTTCCGTTTTATATCTGTGTCAAATTAAGTGATAAACTTACATTACATCAGATTCCTGGCCCTGTGAAGATCGAGGGCAATCTTATATGAAACTGATGATTTATTAATAGTTTCCAAAGGTGGATTTAGGCTATCCCAGATATTAAGCAAATTTAGAGAATGCCTTAGTTATTTTCTTGAGCTTTGTTTTAAAAATATGGACTGAGAGCTGAGCGTGGTGGTTTGTATCTATAATCCCAGAGACTTGGAAGGCTGAGGCAAGAGGATCATTTAAGGCCAGGAGTTTGAGGCTGCAGTGAGCTATGATTGCCTGAGTGACAGAGTGAGACCCTATTTCTAGTAAAATAAAATAAAATAAGAATATGGGTTAAAGGTAGTATCGTTTGGTTGAAACAATACAAAATAGTAAATATTCAAGGGTATCAGAATGAAAAAGAGGTAGTGTAATTAAACTTAATCCCAAGTAATAACTATCCAGGCCACTGGCCTGCTTTTAAACTGAGAACACACCTGCTTTCCTTTGCATCTTTTGCCAGAATGTGTGTAACACTTCAAGCTGGGATTTCAAGGACAGTCAATACAGATTACTGTAGAATCTTATTTATATGACATCCTGGGTGTTCTGAGAAGAACCTGGGAAGCCTATGCAATAGTTTATAGACAAGTGGGACTTCCATATTAGGCTTTGCCTTGGCTGTGAGCATGATATGGGCCCCTATTGCATAATCCCTTTTGATGGAGAGGTACCTCTTGCAATGAAAGTCAAATGCATTATTTTGGCTACTCAGTCTTCCCAGCTGCCACATGTCTTATTTTATGTCTAGTGGGCAGCTGGTTACAGCTGCCTGGAGAGTTTTATTCATTAGAGTCTTTTGGTGAAGTCTGGTGCTTCTGGAAACTCACATCATGGGTAATAAGGTGTCTCCACAATGATGCTGATGAGAGAGTCCAAGCAGCTTTGGGGGTTTTCAGAGGACTCCCCTGACTGCAGAGGGATTCTGAAGCCTCAGTTTCCAATCCTGATCCAAATTCCATGTTTTGTGGACTAACCATTCATTCTCTTCTAACTTTACTATTTTTTTTTTTTTTACCCCATGATCTTGATTATCCTACGTCTATCTCTGAGTCCTCAAAAATAGTTAGAAATATCGATGCAGGGGAGAGACATAGGATAATGGCCTTCTAGGGTAATGCCTCTGCAGAATGACTAGTATTTTGGCACTATTAAAAGTGTGTGCTCTTGAAAGATCTTGTTACAAGTCTTGTTTCCAAGTTGTGTAGGAGATCCAGTGACAGTACTGGATCATGTGAGGGAAGTGTATTGTGGACAACAGAGCCACAGGTGAGGAGGAACAAGCAAAGCAGTTCTAATGCTTACACTGGATTGATTTCTGAAAAACAAAGTACAACACAACAAAACAAATTTATTTCTTATTTGAGTCCTAGTGTGTGCGCATGGCATTTGTTGGAGCAGTCAGACCAAACCTTCACACCGATAATACATCTTTTGTGCTTTCTTTCCCTTATGAGAAATTAGCATTTATCTATCTATTAGAGGTGTTTTGTGGTATAGATAGGCGGAGATGTTGATAAGTCTTAAAACCTTAGAGTAGGGCACAGCACTAATCTATCACCTAATGGAGAAATCTCCTTTACAACTGTCAGTGTAAGTGCCCACCCTCTGCTGGAATGCCATCACACTGCTTGAGGCAACGCCGTATGCCATAGGCAGACAACATAAACTGAAGCTGGAAACAGAAAGGACTCCTTCGACTCCTAATACCCAAATTAACTTTCAAACTTTATTCATTATTTTCTTCTCTTGAATTTAAGTCTGTCTCTTTGTAACTTCGTTTATTGGTCCTAGTTTTGTCCTATGCAGGTACATAGCAGAGTGTGCATCCCTTTCCATAGGATATGTAAAGAAAGAATGTGTTATTTTAATAATAAGGAATACTTATTAAGTACCAACCATGTGCTTAGCTCTATTCTCTGCTTACAAACATGGCCTCATCCAAACACTGTAATCCTGTTGGATAATTCCTATTAATGTCCTGATTAATTTAATATTAGAGGCAGCCGAGTCAGGCTCTGAACTCTGGCAGTTCCATGCCAGAGCCCATACTGTACCACTTCTCTTACATTGCCTCTTCTTTTTCTGTACCACTTCTCTTACCTTGCCTCTTTTTCTTTTTAACCCTCTGAGATCTAGACATCACCTCCTGTCAGTAAGTTATCCTACAACAGAGTCTTCATCAATTTCTCTTGTTCATCCATGGTCATTGTTATTTGTCTGGCTTGAGGTCCTCCTCCTCCAGGTGGTCACACTGGTGATGCACTCAGTCAGGTTGTAGATGAGCAGGTAGGCCAAGCATGTCACTCCTACTATGCATAACATTGAGTCATTAGTCAGCCTTTTTTGGTCTTTTCATTCACTGTCTCCCTCGGTAAGTGAGCCTTTGTCAAATGTTTGCAGATTCAAAAAACGTAGTTTTCTTCTTCCTTTGTTATCAGAAAAAAGTGCATTACATTTTTGAAAAAATTCTAATATTATTTTCCCTCTATTACAGATGGTTTAGCATGTACATTTTAACTGAAAGTCCTTGGGACTATTAAGCACTTCAAGAAGGTAAACATTTTAGGAACTATAATAATATGCTGAACTTAGAAAGGACAACAAGCAGCAAACTGTAGAAAACAATGCAGCTATTCCATCCAGCTTTAGTAATTAGAATAATAATGGTACATTTGAAAGCTTTCACTTGTTTTCCTCCATTCCATTTAATATTGCTATATGATTCTTAACACTTTTAGACAGCATACTATATCCACATATTAAGATCGTTTTGTCAAAATACATTAAAGGTGGGCTTGACTCACAAACTAACTTTTCTTATTTTATGGATAATGCTCATTCTTGTAGTAGATTTCTGCTTCTTCTCTGTATCACTGTAACTAACTTTCCATTTCAATTCAGGAAGATCGAGGAATCCTAGGTCAAACCTGGTGAAAGTTCAAATATAAATTGAGTTGAATCAGGTTGAAATCAGCCAGTAGAATGAACATAAACATAAGAAATTGTCTTTCCTGATATTAAATATTGTACTATGTTCACATCGAAGTGTACATTTTGTAGGAACTTTAGAATTCAGAAATGAAATCATAATTTGGTTGCTCCTCTCATTAATTAGATACCAGGTGTACCCTATGCAAGAAAACACACGTTGGATATCATAGTGTCTGCTGTATTAGGTTAGATAGCCTTTTATATCATATGACATTATGAAAGGGAAAGAGGAGAGAGTGTCAAGAAAAAGGAGGACTGCTGGGTGAACCACTCAATCCCCCTCTAGCCCAATCACATTTAATTTAATACATTGAGATCCCAATCACATTTAAAACTAGGATCTCTCTAAGATTGTAGGATCTCTGGAAGGGAAATAAAAATAAATGCCACCAAATAACAGTGCACCAATTTTCTTATCAGCACCTGATGTTTGAGCCAATCGTAGTTGAGAATTTTTTTATCTTCATTATAATTCTGAGAGGCAAGCAAAATTGTTATAAGACAGCTTATTTCAAACGTCTCAGGGGCATTTGTGTTAAAAGATACCTTGTGCAAAAATATTCAAAAGTTAGATATGGTTCAAATAGTTTTCTTTACTTCCAGGTTTCTCAAAACCTTTAATACGGCAATGCACATTGAGAATCCAGGGGATATCGGAGTTCCCTAAACTTATTTGACAGCTGAATCTTTAAATTTTTTTCTGAAGAATGCCATGCACAAATTAATATTACATGGGATACACTTTTAAAAATGTCCTTTTGAAGACTCATTGGATAGCTGCAATGTTAAAATCAAACATGGTAAAATTTGTTCAAAATGAGATTTAAAATAGATTAGGACTTAGTTATATTAATGACATGAGTTATTAATTCTTGCACAATATTTTATAGATAACTCTAGAAACTCTGAACACCAACTATAAGTTAGAGGGGGGATGCCAGGAGTTTATAATTTCGCTATTATGGCACCCACTAAGATGCCAATAACATTTGGAAAGTCCTTTTGCTTATAAGAAAATCCAAGTTTGGTTGACAAGCCATAAACTTTGCCTTCCTTTCTGGTGTTCCATATATCTCATGTCCTCTGAAAACCTTTTCAGTTTCTATTAAGTTTTTAAAAGTAATGTGTCAGGTTCTAATGCTCCTGCTGTTTAAGGAAGAATGCTCTCACTAATAAATTATAATGAATTGTCAGTCTCAGCAGGCCTGTGACCTTCAGTCTGTGGGGGGTTCGAGGCTAAACTCTATTTCCCCCTCTTCTTGTTGGAGCCACTTTTCTTGTTCTAGCCTGTCCTCTTAATTTATGGGTGGGCTGCCCACAAGACAACTCACCTGCAAAAATAGTTCATGCTGTGGTGTTTATTATACTAAGTAGGTTTCATGCTGACTGAGAGTTTCTACAAGGGGATGGAGTTGCTGTCAAGATCCTCCATCATCTGAGCAAAGCTAGCACTCAAATTCTCTCATATTTCAGCGTATTAAATTTAGTGGGGGTGGAAACGGGATGGCTGAAAGTGACAGAAGAGACAGTGGTGTGAAGGCAGCTTAAGTGTCTTGTTCAGGGGCTTCTGTAAATGTGACTTCAGTAAAATGTATCAACAGGACAGTCAAATAAAAGGCATGCATTAGAAGCATTAAAACCATGCCCTGCTAGCACAAGGTAATGAAAAATCTCTGCAGCCTACGTGAAGGAATGCTGAGATGTGTAGCTTTAAGTTGATTTTTTGGTAAGTTGAGTGAAATATTCACTGGGTATGTTTTCTTTATTCCCCAGTTTTAGACATTCCTGGCTTATTAAATTAATATGTTCTCTTTATAGAGAATTTGAAAATAATAAAATACTGTCAAAAAAGAGAGAAAAAAGTCCTGCTCTGCTCTCTTAGGAACAATTATTCTTAACACTGCAGTTTTCTTTCCAGTGAGTCTTCTGTGCAATTTTTCCATAGCCGTGACAGTATAATACATAAAGTTATTTTCCTGCTTTTTTATATGACATGATATTACAAGCATTTCTCATGTTACCAAACACTTATGCAAATTTATATCACTTATACTAAGCAGCGTTTTACAGCATGCATGTATTATTATTAATTATTTTCTTATTGTGGAATTGCCTTAATACTATGTCCGGCAGCTCAGCAATATGGGCTTTTATGCCTGTCTTCTTTTTCTTCTTCTTCTTTTTTTCTTTGCAAAGTCTTGAAAATCCAGTTCCTTCCTGGAGCTCAGGACCTTTGCACTGCCATTTCCTCTGTCTGTAGGACTTTGCCCCAGATCTGCAGAGGCAGGCCACTGGGAAGCTCTAGGAGATAGCCATTCATTTACTGTTTACTCTGGCCCCTCTGGATCATGAGCTCCTTATCTGTCTTATTGTGCACTAACTCTCTAACCCTTTAGCAGGCCTGGCACATTGTAGGTGAGCAATAAATACTTATAGTATGAAGTTATAATATTGAATCATTAGGTTATTTCTTTTTGCCTTTTTTAGCTTTTATTAATGTTATTTAAAAAATCTTTGGGCTTATATTTTTATCTGCATTTTGGATTCTCTCCTTAGAATTTATTATTAGAATAAAAACTCCCAGGCCAAATGCTAAAGTCTGAGCATTTTAATATTTTTGATACATGCCAGTTATATTAGAAGAGAAGGGGCATATTCTTTTAAGCTTAACCTTAACTCTAATTTTTATTCTCAGTAGAATTGGCTCATTTTTAAACTAAATCCAATAAAAGTTGCTGAATTTTTTTTTGCTAAATATTTTATGCAGTTTTAATTTCATTTCTTTGATGACTGCAAATTTGAAATCTTTTATTATCTGTGTTTCTTCTTTTATGAGTTGTATAAGTGCTTTACTCAGTTATCCCTTGGGTATCTTGGTATTTTCTCGTAAGTTTCCATGGGAATTTTTTAAAGCTAAAATGTGAGTCTTGTGTATCACATTTATTAAAATGTTTAGTTTTTAGAATCATTTAGACTCAAATAAAGTAAAATAAAAATTTTGTTTTTGACTCATTTAGAAGTCAAATCAATGTCTTTTTAAAAAAATTGTTCCTTTCAGCAAGAAAAAAAAAATAAACCCGTCAAAAAGTGGGCAAAGGATGCAAGACATTTCTCAAAAGAAGATATACACATAGCCAACAAACATGAAAAAATGCTTAATATCACTAACCATCAGGGAAATGTAAATTAAAATCACAATGAAATACCACCTGACTCCTGCAAGAATGGCCATAATTAAGCAGTCAAAAACCAAGAGACATTGTCATTGATGTGGTGAGAAGGGAACACTTCTACACTGCTGGTGGGAATGTAAATTAGTACAATCACCATGGAAAACAGTTTGGGGATTCCTTAAGGAACTAAAAGTAGAACTACCATTTGCTCCAGCAATTCGCCTACTGGGTATCTACCCAAAGGAAAAGAAGTCATTATGTGAAAAAGACATAGGCACACACATGTTTATAGCAGCACAATTCACAATTGCAAAGATATGGAACCAATCTAAGTACCCATTAACCAATGAGTGGATTAAAAAAATGTATTATATCTATACCATGGTATACTACTCAGCCATAAAAAGGAATGAAACAATGTCTTTGTAGCAACTTGGATGGAGCTGGAGGTCATTTTTCTAAGTGGAGTAACTCAGGAATGGAAAAATCAAATATATGTTCTTACTTGTAAGTGGGAGATAAGTTACGAGGATGAAAAGGCATAAGAGTGATATAATGGACTTGGGGAAGTTAGGGAGGAAAGCTGGGAGGAGGGTGAGGGATAAAAGACTATATATTGGGTACAGTGCAGACTGCTTGGGTGACAGGTGCACTAAAATCTCAGAAATACCACTCAAGAACTTACCCAGGTAACCAAAAACCACCTGTACTCCAAAAACATTAAAATGAAAAAAAATTAAAAATAATAATTTGTTCCAGAGTTTTTAATCTCAGAAAATCCTACCCTATTCAAAGATCAGATATTCACCTATCTTGTAAATTTTTTTATGGTTTGGTACCTTTTTAAATTTCTTAATTGTCTGATTTTGTTTTTGTATATAGTATAAGGTGAGGATCTAAACAGAATTTTTTCCAAATGTCAAGTAACTGTCCCTGTCTTTTCAAGATATTAATGGTGCCTCCTTATCTCGAAACATTTTTGAATTAACATATACAAATTCAACTATAGTTATTAAAATTAAAACAATTTAAATGTCTTCATATCTTTTAGAAAACACGTGATTTTGTTCTCTTAAAACATGAATAAATTTATTTTGATTGTTTTACTGACTGCTGAGAAAGTGTTTGGGAATATTAGTGAAGGCTTTGCAAAATCTTTTTAAATTGTGTAACTTTTAATATCAAAATTTAAAAAACACTAGTATAAAGAAAGATACCAAAATTAAAAGCAAGACAAAGTTGAAAGAAAATATAGTAATGTATAATACAACGATTTAATATCCAGAATATGTGAAGAACTGTTATAAATTAATAAAAAGATAACCAAACAAAAAAATGGAAAAAAAGTTAGAAATAGGCAATTCATAGAAGAAAAAATGAAAATGGCTAATGAACTAATAAAATATGCTCAGTCATGTGTAATTTAAAGCTGTAATTTAAAACAAAGTTCAATTTGACAAAAACATTTAAAAGGCTGATAATACTCAGTACTTTCGTATACTTGGTTGGATGTGTAAACTAGGAGAGTCATTTTGAAAGACGTTTTGGTAATTCATCTATGTGAATTAAAAATGAATATACACTTCAACCTAGCAATTTAATTTTCAGATTTTTAGACTGGGAAACTGCTCAGATATCTCTCTGGAGAGACATTTTAAGACCTTTTAATGGATGCATAAAAGATTGTAAAATTGAACCATTTTTTTCACAACCTAAATTTTCATCAATGGGGTCGTGGCTAAATTAAACATAGTCCAAGCATACTATATTATTCAACATTTAAAAACAATGAGATAATGGCATCCTGACATAGAGAGAACTGCTAAGTGTAAAGAGAGCTGTAGAATAATATATATGGCACAAACTAATCTGTAGTATGACTGTATCTACACCATAGTCACAAAGCAATGAGCTATGGTTCTAGATTCTATCTGTAATCTACCTATCAATCAATCAATCAAAACATGTAAGCATATAGGGAATAAATCTGGAATGACAGATACTACAACAGTAATAGTAGTTACCTGAGAAACAGAGAATGGGGATTGATTGATGTTAAGGCAGATTTCTACTTTTTACTTTAGTTTTCAAACATAGATTTTGAATAGGGGCGCCATTTATTTATTTGTTTATTGTGTTGCTTTCTAATTTTGTTTTTTACAAACCAATGATGCAATAAAAGTTTTGAAAATTTCTCAGGTATAAATATTTACTTTATTTTAGAAATAACATTGTATTATGCTAGGTGAACATGAGCTGCATCATATTAATTTTTAAAAAATTTACTAAGACTTTCTCTGTATCTGAGTAATGGACAATACCTGTGAATATTCCATGTGTGTTTAAAAATGCTATCTATTTTACCCGGGCTGAGGTATACATCTATATAGATAAATTTTTTATTGTGTTACTCAAATCCTCTGTATTTTATGATTGTCTATTTTTTTCTGTTGATTTCTGAGAAAGGTATATTAAAGGCTAACTGAATTATGGTAGATATGTCATTTTCTTAGCTTTTGCTTTATGTATTTTTAGACTGTGTTGCCGGGCATTTAAAGTCTCTGAGATCTACCCTCTTGGTGGACCTCTGAGTCTATCTCTTGGTGGACTGTCTTTTATATTAATAGTAAATATCTCTTTGAGCTTTTTACTTTAAAGTCTATCTTATCTGATACTCATTAATATTCATTAATGCCACAATTGTTTTCATTTTATTAGCATTTTCCTGATATATATTTAACCATTATTTTCAATGCTATTTTATTTTAGGTATGTTTCATAAATATCATATAGCCATTTGTGAGATAATAAAAATATATCTGGCCAGGCATGGTGGTTCATGCCTGTAATCTCAGCACTTTGGGAGGCTGAAGTGGGTGGATCATTTGAGGTCAGGAGTTTGAAACCAACCTGGCCAACATGGAGCCAGGCATGGAGGCAGGTACCTGTAATCCCAGCTACCTGGGAGGCTGAGGCAGGAGAATCACTTGAACCCATGAGGTGGAAGCTGCAGTGAGCAGAGATCATGCCAGTGCACTCCTCTTGGGCACCAGAGCAAGACTCTGTCTTAAAATAAATAAATAAATAGAATAAAATAAACTATATTTGATCTTTGTCCTCAGTTCCTGGCACAGAAGTACTAAAGCCATTGGAATGTCCTGAGTGATAGGACGCCTTTTGTTACTCCACCACACATGAACTTATGCTAGTGAGGTGAGTCAGGGTGGAGCCTGCTATGGCTTCAGGATAAGAACTGGTCACCAGAAATACTAAAAACATGATTGGAGGATGGGAACTTTCAGCCCCATTCCCTGACCTCCAGGAAGTGGGATGGGACTGGAGATCGGTTTATAAAGAAACTCGACCAAGATTCCCTGAGTTTCTGTGTTGGCGAACACACTGAAGTGCTGGGTGGGTTGGTATACCCCTGAAGGGTATGGAAACTATGCCGTCGCCCTTCCCATGCCTTGCCCTATGCATCTCTTCCAGTTGGCTATTTGTGAATTATATCCTTTTTAATAAACCAGTAAACATAAGCCAAGTATTTTCCTGAATTCTCCAAGTTATTCTAGTGAATCATGACATCTGAGAAGAGGGTTGGTATGCTCAAATTCGTAGTTGGCTTGGTAGAAGTGAGTACCTGGGGCACCATTTGCAGTTTAAGTGTCTAAAGTGAACGAGCCTTAACCTGCAGGATCTGTGCTAACTTCAGGTAATTAATATCAGGATTACATTGAATTGTTGGACAACCAGTTGGTTTCTGAGAATTGGTTGTTAGTGTAGAAAAACCACATTTGTGTTAAAAAAAAAATCGCACATGCCATTCTTCTTCTGTTTTTTCAATGTTGCTACGTATCCTTTCATTCATTCAATATGACATTCAATCATATTCCACTTTTATGCCTTTTATATTTGCTCTTATTTACATGGATTTGGTGCAGGCAGAGGAGATAATAGCATGTGCTCTGAACGTCCTTAAATCCAAAATTGATTTTTACTCAGTATACTTTGGTATAATTTGATATCTTCTTAATGAAATATATTTGTAAGTTATTTGTGTAAATCAATGATTGAAACAAGTAATTACTTATATGAGGAAAATGACACCAAATTTTTGTCACCTTAGTTTTATACTAAGTACAATCATTCTGCTTTAGCTGAAATTCTCATTATGAATTACATTTTGGCTCATTTTCTAGTGTTAAGTAAAGATAAATTAATGGCAAATATGATTTTTTTACTTTATTTTTTGCCTGGTAAAACAATAGCAAAGTAACATTTTAGCACTCTTCAAAAGTAGTTGGTGTCACAGATACTTGGAAAAGAACCTAAAGACTACCTAGAAAGTTCTCATATAAGGGATTTGAACAGTGGTGAACTGTATCGAGAAAAATCCTTATTTTCTTTAGTCATTGGGAAAATATATAAATATAATCTATTTCTTGGAGAAGCCAAGAGTCCAAAGATTGAGTGTGTTGTTATTTATGAAATATATTGTTGCAAGTTAGTGCTAACACCCTAACCCATATGGCCTAATGTGGAAAGGAAAGTGAAAACATTGTAGAAGAGAAATAAGTACAGCCTAAGGTTCTGTGAGAGGCACACTCTCCCTACCATCACCCCAGCTTCCAGCCTCATTCATTCCTGTCTTATATATTATAGATATTCAAAAACATATGTACATACAAAATACATACAGGAAATTTGCCGGAATATGCACACGTACGTTTCAAGACTGGGTTTTAATCTGAAATACTGCATTTTTAAAATCTGGAATTCTGGAAATACTGTGTGTGTGTGTGTGTGTGTGTGTGTGTGTGTGTGTGTGTTTCTTACATGAAAGAAATTTTCAAGGGATTATGAACACACACACACACACACACAATTTCTGTACTTGTGAGAAAGTCACATGAGTGTATAATCCTTATTTAAAGGCAACGAAATTAATTTTTGAATTCGTTACTTTTAATCTCAACTCTTAAAATTAAGCTTATTTTAAATACTTAGAAATAAATTTCTCCCTCCATTTAAGATAATTATTTTTGACTATATGCATGTAGGTGGCCAAAAATTGCCTGCCTTTTTTTTTTTTTTTTTTTTTAAGGTGGAGTTTCACTCTTGTTGCCCAGGCTGGAGTGCAATGGTGCGATCGCCGCTCACCACCTCTGACTCCTGGGTTCAAACGATTCTCCTGCCTTAGTATCCTGAGCAGCTGGGATTACAGGCATGTGCCACCACAATTGGCTAATTTTATATTTTTAGTAGAGACGGGGTTTCTCCATGTTGGTCAGTCTGGTCTCGATCCGCCCGCCTCAGCCTCCCAAAGTGCTGGGATTACAGGTCTGAGCCACCAATCCCGGCCCTGTTTTTGTTTGTTTTGATTTTTTGTTTTTTGTTTTCTGTTTTTTGTGTCTTTTTTTGAGACAGAGTCTAGCTCTGTCACCCAGGCTGGAGTGCAGTGGCACGATCTTGGATCTCGGCTCACTGCAACTTCCGCCTCCCAGGTTCAAGCGATTCTCCTGCCTCAGTCTCCCGAGTTGCTGGGATTACAGGTGCACACCACCACACCCAGCTAATTTTTGTATTTTTAGTAGAGATGGTGTTTCACTGTGTTGGCCAGGCTGGTTTCGAACTTTTGACCTCGTGATCTGCCCGCCTTGTCCTCCCAAAGTGCTGGGATTAAAGTGTGAGCCACCATGCCCAGTCCCTTTTTTGTTTTGTTTTTTATAGACTTTAATACAATGCATTAAGTTTGCCAACATTCCGTTCCTCCTAATTGTGAAGCTTCTTGATGAAGAGGGAGTGTTGGGGCATGGAGGATTCTTTGAAATTTTTTAATAAGTATTGACAAATTATTTCAAATATAATCTTATGGAGCAGTGTTTCATCTATAAATATAAAAATAGATCTATTTGGCCTGCTATTGTCATGTTAATATTTCCTTATATTTTATTTCAACTGCTAAAACAATATGACTAATCAAAGAATATTCTCTCAACTTAGACATTGTGCACTGGGCTCAGGCTGTGCCTATAAATCACACACACAATTGACCTTTTAGAGATCAGGTCCTATTGATGTGAGATATCTTATGAGTAATATTTTATATTAATAAAATAACTAGAAACTGACATCAGCTTTATACATCAACATAAGCAAAATAACAAATACGTTTGAAATCTATGTATTTTGTAACTTTTAATTAGTGTTCCAAATCCTTAAGCCTTGCAGAAAATATTCATCTCTGATAAGAGTATTTCCCACCAAGTTAATTTATCCAAATTAAGGTAATCCCTTTTCCTATTTTCTTTTATTTGACCAGTTTGGTATTTACAGATTTCTAGGGTATTAACCTCTCAAGTTTCCATGTGGAGAATGTGCTTCCTTTCTGCTGAAACAATGGACCTCATGACTCAGTGTTTGCTTTGATCCTGAGTTTGATTTTATCTAGATCTTATGGCTAGTATTGTTTTGATTACTGATGTGATAGTGCAGAGACTCTTTCTCACCATTATTCCTGTTTACTTTCCTCCTGTTAAAGTATCTGAGTATAGAAAATCTGTAGAAAAAGAAATTGCAAAAATTAAGAATTTTAGTAAGAGCTCTAGAGCTGTATATCCAGCTTCCTACTCAACATCACCTGGATGTCTAATAGGCTCCGTAGTCTTCACATGTCCAAAGAGATCTTCTGATTCTCCAGCCCCACAACACTACCTGCAACTGAAACTAACAACAGAAAACCTCCACATCCCCTATGTTTCCTCAGCTCAGTACACGGCATCATCGGCCACCTACTCCTCAATCTCAAATTCCACAAAACAACTCTGATTCTTCTCTCTCTCTTATTTGTAATATCCAGCCCATTAGTGAATTAATTGATTCTTTTCCAAAGCACATTATTCTGACTGCCAGTACACCAGTCCGAGTCACTGGATTGTTACAATAGCCTACTAACAGTCTCCTTACAGTGTTTCACAATCTAGCTCTTGCCTACCACTCTGACTTTATTTACTATTAATAGATTTTATTTTTTAGATTAGTTTTAGGCTCACGGCAACATTGAGTGTAAGATACAGAGATTTCTTAAATAGTGCCTGCCTCTACACATGCATAACCTTCTAATTATCAACATCCCTCACCAGAATGATGAACCTGCATTAATGAATTGTTATTGCCCAGGGTCACAGTTTACATTAGGGTTCACTTTTGTGTTGTACATTCTGCAAGTTTGGACAAATTTATGATAACATGTATCCAACATCATAGTATCATACAGAGTAGTTTCACTGCCCTAAAAATCACTCTTTTACATTGTATTATGTCTCTTTTTTTTTCCCTCATACCTCAGCCACACTCACCTTTGGTCTTTTCCTCTAACTTTGTAAACCCCTTCTTGCTTTGAGGACTTTGTACCTGTTTCTTTGGCCTGGAATGATTGTCATATTGTCACAAAGTCAGATTCTTCCTTCCATTTACATCTCAGCTTAAATTTCATCTCTTCACAGACCATCCTGACCACATAATCTAAAACAGTGTTTTCAGTCACTAAATTTCTCTTGCTTTGTTTTTACCTTAATAGAATATGTCTAACACATATTTTCTTGTTTATCAACTGTAAGTTAAAAAAAAGAGGTGCTTTGTTTGGTTTGATACCATATTCCCCAAGTCAGAAGAGGCCCTGGTATGTGGTGGGTGTCCAGCGAATGAGTTATTAAATAGATAATAATACCATCCTGGAATCCATGGTCCTGGTGAGCTGAAGCTTGTGACTTATACTTCACAACCTATGGAAACATTCTGCCCTCTCTCTGCCCTAGGGACTGTTTTGCCTTTTTTCTCTCTCATTTTCCCTTTCCTTCCTCCATCTATACTTCACATTTCTCTTTACACAGCTTCTTCCTCCCTCTGCTTCACTATCATTCCCACTCTTCTTCTCACTGTTTGCCCCAAACTGGACATAAAATGTGCCTGATAATTCTTTTAAAAACATTTATTTTACTTGTTGAATAAATCTTTCATTTCCTTGTTCTTAATTTACACAGCACATGACCTGAATGTTTTATGTTTTTCTAAGAAAAAGCTATATACATTTCTTTTATTACTTCTGTATGTTGGTGATTCTGGAAAGATGGGGAAAATCTTCACTACTCCTGCTTCTGTTCTGTTTTAAAGATTCGAAGTCTTTTGAACGGCTGTAAGTATGGAGTTTTACTGGAAGAGAATCATTCTCAGGAAGAAGAGGTACCTAATGAGCATTGAAAGTAATCTGGAAATCAACTTCTCACTCTCCTCTCCCTTCCTGGGGTCCTCTTCCTAGGGCTAACTACCTGAGACTTGAGGATGAGAAGCTGGAAGAGAATCAGAGGGCACCTCAAGGGAAGACAACTGTGACTCTAATGACCCAAAGTACACACTGTCGCATCCCATGTGCTCAAATACCACACACTTCACTGACAAAGAAGGTTCCTTGGTTTTACTAAACTACTTGTCATCAAAATGTAGCTGATTTTCACAGTTTGGAAATAGAATGTGTGCTAAAGGTCTCATCAGGAAATGTGAATGTCCCGGGTGTTTTGTCTGGTTATGGGGTTCTGAGGAAAAGAGCTGCTCTGCAGAGATGGGAAGCTATTTAACAGGGATATGTTTTTAGTTTAAGGCAACAAAGAATTAAAATAGGTGGCTCACGCCTGTAATTCCAGCACTTTGGGAGGCCGAGGCGGGCGGATCATGAGGTCAGGAGATCGAGACCATCCTGGCGAATATGGTGAAACCCCGTCTCTATACAAAAAACTAGCCGGGCGAGGTGGTGGGCGCCTGTAGTCCCAGCTACTCGGGAGGCTGAGGCAGGAGAATGGCGTGAACCCGGGAGGCAGAGCTTGCAGTGAAGCGAGATTGCGCCACTGCCCTCCAGCCTGGGCGACAGAGAGAGACTCCGTCTCAAGAAAAAAAAAAAAAAAGTAAGGTTTTACGTAAATTTACTTCCTTATTTTTCCTTGTGTTTTTTCTTTCCATAGTATTCAAACAAAATATTGACTCACCTCCCCTAAAATTCGCTATAGAGACTTGCAGATCACTTCTGTGCTATGGGATGTAGGATTAGCTGGGAAATCAGTTTGGTATGAAGCATTTCTTAAACCTACCGGACCTTCGAAATCATTTAATTGTTGTTTCATCTCTCAGGACTGGACATTTGGGGAAACTCTACTATAGACCAGTAGAACTCATTTGATCGTTATACCTACCAAATAATACATCTTCAAGAAATAAACTGTACTAATTAATTGTGGACTTAATAGTAGAACAGTATGGAAAGTTACCAGAGTTATCATATTAAAGACTGGTATTAGTAAATTAACTTACTCACTTACCAAGTTGCTTGGTTCTGTTCAGCCTGACTCATCATTCATAAAAAGCTTACTCTCATCTTAACTTTTTCAGGGGCCTCATCTACTCCCCTTAGCTACCCTAACCATTCTTTTGAAAGACTCAAACTTCTCCATTGAGCTAAGAGTAGTTGGCCATGTATTAGTAATTGGTCTCTCTCATCTTCTCTTTGCTTTTTATACTTCAAAAAATTCAAACTACTTTTTAGATGAAAGAAAGGGAGAAAGAGACTATATGGAGAAAGGGAAATCACTAAATTTAAAGTAAACCATGTAGTTTGGTTATAGTCTCAAAATAAACAATGATGGTATTTGAACATAAGGACATCAAATCAATGTTTTCTTATATTTGTGAAGTTGGTAAGAGGACTTGAAAACTATTTGCCACTCATTGTATTCCTAACTTCTTCATTTAAAACGTGAAACGTCTATGAATATTATAGGTGACTAAGCAAATTATAAAATGTGATATTAAGTCCTGCACGTTTTGGAATTACTGAGATAAAATAAGTCAATTTTGTTTAATGAAGAAAATATTTCATTTAAACAGGTGGTTTTATTAGGAATGCTTGTAACTTTCAACTTTGGGTACAGATGTGAATTCTAAGATGTTTTGACAATTAAAAAAATATGACATGTAACAACTGAGAAAAGTTGTTTATTTATCTGAGAAAGGAGAAAGAAAATTCCTCAAGTGGTTTCCATTCTTTCATGCCAATCAGGATATTCACATGTGAACTACATGGCTCTTGGGAGGGGAGAGGGGAAAAGGAGAAAAGAAAAGAAAATATTTAAAATTTTGAGTGGTGCACAAAGGAAAAAAACATGAACATATGGGTGCTTCTACCCAGACTGTCACAAATCTGGAAAGTAAGGTTGAGGCCCCATTAAGAACTGGTCCAAGATGTAATAGTATCTAACACTTGCAAATGACATGTAACTTACAGATTTTAGCTGTACAGCTGTTGAAGACACCTGCCAGTGCCCTCCAACTCCTCAGATTTCTTGCCTCGGCCTCTGCATTATTGAAAGATCTGATCCGATTTCCATGAATATATTTCTCCCTGTCAATCTAGGATATGGTAACTAAAAATGCATTATTCAGGCCTCATATGTCTTCATTGTCAATGCTGCTTTTTTGTTTGGGGGGAGTAAATTACTAAACACTCATTCAGCAATTTAAAAGCATGAAGCCACTTATGATCACTCCTAATTGTCTATGTAGTTCATCAGCTTCTTCATTCTTGGTTATGAGATCATCAGAATGCAATCTGTCTTTAAATTGAAAGGACTGGTGATACATCCTTCATGAATACGACTTTTCTTCAGAGCAAGAGAATTTTCTCCAGTGTCCCTGACTTTGACATGGAGAAAGAGGTATTGATTGCTGGACTCCCCAGGCATGACCCACCTGAGAGCTCCTTCTCAGGTGGACATCACACTCAGTTCTTTAAAAGCTCTCTGAAGACTGAAACCCTCCAAACCTAAGCTTTGTGGGCTCCAGGGTCAGAGGGCTCATTCATTCATTCTGCTCTGTGCAAGGCAGTCCAGGCTGCACTCATTGGGCATATATCAGAGAGTAAAACAGGTAGAAATTGGTTCCCTCAAGGAGCTGATGTCCTAGTAGAGGAGATGCTGTAAATAAATAAGAAAAGTACATAGCATGTTAGAAGTGATGTGTTAAGAAGAAAAACATAAAAGAGTGAAGAAAAATGTGAAGTATCACGGTGGGGAGAGTGTTAAAATTTAGTTAGAGTAGCCAAGGAAGTCCTCTCTAAAAGTTGACTATAGTAGATACTGTGGTGTGTCCTGCAGATCCCCCTTTCAGGCTAGACACATGTTCCCCCAGCTGGCTGAGCGCTGGTAGCTGCCAGATCTCAGCTGAGTTACTCTCAGGGAATTACCTTCAGAAAAATCTCTTGACTGAGGCCCCACCTGGAGGTACCCCACATTCAGTGATTGGTGGGGAAGGGTCGTAAAGACCAAGTGCCTTTGTTTCAGGTCAGTAAAATGTTAAAAGGTCGTCCTAGCATCAGAGCTATCGTGAAATAGACTGAAGCCTTGGCGTGACTGTATCAGAGTTTATCTCTTTCCTCTTCGCAGGAACTGGGATCACAGCTTATAAGAATCTCAGGCAAAATCCTTCCTGTGTTCCACTCTCCTGAACTATTCTAATTGGCAAAAATGTATCTTTGATGAGAAGATGTGACACTCAGGGTGCACTGCTTCATATGTCCCTTTATATTTTGAGTTTTGCTAAGCAATAATAGCAACCATCAGTCAAGATAATTTCAATCAATGCTTTGTTCTAAATTGACTTAATTGGTACATTTGAATCTACACTGCAGCATAGATCATGTCTTTGTCCCTACGTCATTCCTTCTGGCATAAACCCTGAACCTGTCCTTCAAGGATTACATACATAAATGACTATAGATATGTGAGGAACAGAAAGTACAATAGGGAGTGGTGCAGACTATGGTAAACTGGAGGGTACATGCCCAGTTTAAAAGGGAAATCAACACCCAGCACCAGCGGATTCGTTACCAAGCCAAAATGGGAGCCTAATGTTGCCAGATCTCCCCACTTTATCTGGATTAAAATTAAAATTTTAATTATTTTAATGTAAACACTCTTAATTTTAGACAGTCGACAACTAAATCAAATTTTTAAAAAGCACTGTATGTCAAACTGCAGCTGTGGTTCATAGCTCACTGGGAAGCTGCCCGTTTGGGCCTCTGACACTGATGGGAGATTTAGAGATCTTCACACAATTACCATTTGAAACCTGAGCTGGCTACTTTTCATATAACCCTGCACATAATGTATCACTTCTTCCTTGAGGAATTTGTACATATATATTTGCCCCACTTGCCTTTGGAGAGAATAATTGGGTTGTATCTCTGTATCCCCCCAACCACTATCACAAAGCTTTACAATGGGAGATACATGTACATATTTGTTCAATAAAAAGAACAAGAAATACCACAGATTTTTAACCTCCAGTCCTGTTTTAAGCATTTCAGGTTACAATATTATGGGAAAAACGAAGTAAAATGGGTGTAAAAGTCAGTCTTTGCAGAAGAGGTGTCCATTAAGTTGACACCAAAGGACTTCTTAGTAAAACTCTCTTTGAGTTAAATAATAAATCAGAATTGGTTTTCTGCTACTGTTACCTAAAGTGTGGTTATATTTTGGTAATATAAATCGCTAACGTTTAAGTTGCAGCATGGTGTGTACTGAGGTGTAATTACAAGAACTTGGAAGATTAAAGTAATATTTGTATATGATAGGATTAAATATTATTATGTGCTGAAAGTGCCTGTCTGTGATAGCAGTACAGCTCGGATTATAAAGATATCCCGAACCACTTTTGAAATCTTTTTTAACGGAAGAACTTCCAAATGTCAATACGCACATGCATTTAGCACATTTTAAAATACATTTTATTTTATTTCAGATTTGGAGGGCATGTGTGCACGTTTGTTAAATGCGCATATTGCATACTGGTGCGAATTGGGTTTCTAGCATACCCATTGCTCAAATAGTAGGCATGTACCCAACAGGTAATTTTTCCACCCTCCCTGCCTCACTCCCTCCTTGCTTTTGGAGTCCACAGTGTCTCATTTGGCACATTTTACTAATATTGTTACTAGCAGAAAAAGCCTCTGTGTTTTGCTCTTTATAAAGCACTTTCATTTGCCTGATCTCGTGTAATACAACTATCTTCATGTGATATGGAATTAGTGAAATTATTTGCAAAAAATCATATTTGATTTACAAAAAAAGCAAATTTCACATTGTGCTTAGTTAATGAGGTTATGTATTCAGGCACTTAGTAAAACTTTTAGCAAAACAAATAAAAATCAAAAAGCTAAAAAAATACTTCTCTAATACTATTAGAAAAAGCAGCGTAGAATATTTTTATAAGCTTAGTATGGGGAGGATTTTTCTCAGTAAGATATGAGATTTAGAAACCATAAAAAAAAACCTGGAAGTTTTTATTACTTAAAAATTAAAAACTTCTGTATGGGAAAGGCACAAATACATACACATTAAAAAAAAAGTGAGAAAATATTTGTTTCTTCCTCTTTTGTTTCTTTCTTTCTTTAAAATTAAAATTAAAAACTTCTGTATGGGAAAGGCACCAATACATACACATTAAAAAAAAAAGTGAGAAAATATTTGTTTCTCTCTCTCTCTTTTCCTTCTTTCTTTCTTTTTTTCTTTCTTTTCTTTTTTTTCTTTCTCTTTTTTTCACTCCTTTTCTCTTTCTCCAGTTGGTAATAGATGATAAATCTATCATCTATCTACCTATGAATTTATCTATGCTTCTATTTATCTAATCTATATCTCAGATTAACAAAAAAATGAATTAACAGAAGTGTTAACAAAGTAATTAGAGTATTAACAAAAATGATAAATCCAGGGTTGCTTGATAATAATGTACTTTAAAATTTTTTCTATCAAATAAACAAAAGTTTAAAAGCTTGATGATACTCAGTATTGGCTAGCATTTGGGCAAACAAGGGGTCATATATTGCTTCAAGGAATATAAATTGGCACAAACTCTTTATATGGCAATTTGACAGCATTTGTAAAGATAAAAATACACATATCCTTCCGTCTGTAATTGTAGTTTTAGGAATTTATCACACAGAATGATGCCCTGTAAGTGTTCTGAGATGTCCACAAGGCATGCAGCATTCAGCATAGTCAGCAAAACACTAAAACAACTGACATGCCTGTCAGTAGCAGACTGGATACACTACAATTCAGCTACTATACAAATAGTACAGCTGTATCTACATTCACCAACATGAAGAGATGTCTACAATATAGTGAGTGAAAGCATGCAAATTACAGAAAAAAGTTATTTAAACAAATTATAGAATGTTTCTATATACATATATGTATTTAAAATCCCTTAAAAACATAAGAAGCATCCAAAAAGAAAAACATGATAAAAATGATGAACTCTGGATAGTGGGATTAGGGATGAGCAATTTTTAATCATATACTCTTCTAATAATTTTCATTATTTTTAACAACAAAGATTCTGCATTTTCATTGTATGCCCCTGGTGAAAATGCTGTTTTATTAGACCGACCCTCAGCCTGCAAACTTGTATACCATATAACTTTCATGTCATAGACGTCCAGTTTTTTTTAATGAAAAATCTCTGGGGGAAGGACTAGTCGGGGGGAAATGTCAACTTGGGGAATCAATGGGACCTATGGGGACATGTGTCCTATAGAGTCAGAAATGGGACTCTGAATTTCTAGAGTGGAATTCAGGCTTGAGAGGTACATGAGGGAGCTACTCCTACATGGATAGTTGTAAGACACAAACAGAAATAAAGAGAACCTCAAATATCTAAAAGTTTAAGAGCTCAACATAGAGATAATTTATTTCTTAGACACTTCATCTAAAAGTATTTAGATGGAGTTGATATAGACAATATATAATAATATGTTAGTACCAGCATTATTCCTGCCTAAAGTAGGCAAAGTCCTCTGCCCCACTACATGGGCAATTCCTGCTGTCTGAGATTTAAGAGCTAGTTTGATTATGTAAGATATAGTAAAAGTCATCCTCTTTTCTAAAAAACAATGAAAGCATTTTAAAATATAGCTTATTGTTGCCTGAATTCTTCTCTACTGTGGATTAAAATATTACTCTTCAAATATCACTACGTACAGTAAAACCCAAATAAGCTCTGAGTCATGTGTATCAACATGTTTTATAAAGCACATCAGACACTATTATGTTATGTGTTCCCTGGATTCTCAACAAAGCTTTGAGGGATTTGTATTATTTTATGCCCATTTTACAAATAAGAAAACTGTATGCTGCCTAAGGCTACGTAAGTAGTAATTAATACGGTCAGGGTTTGAACCCAATGTTTTAGGGAAGCAATTTGGTATAGCAGAAAAGGCCTAGACTTCTAGGCAGAAAGAAATGAAAAATCTGCTTGATGACAACACAATGAGTTATGTAACTAAGAAAGAACCACTTCTGCTGTTGTAGATTATAAGATCAGGTAGCAATACTGCTATATTGGTACTTCATCATTCTGTAACTGTGAATTGGCCAGGTAACATACACTGTCCTTTATGGATGAATACAAGAATATTTTCTCAGATAACCTTTATATTATGTCTTGAGACAGAGTCATAAGAAATCCTGGCCACAAATCCAGTTACTTTTCTGCTTAACAGACTTAATTCAGCCAAGGAATTTACTGTTGTACTCTGCCACTAAGGCAGTCCTAATGTAGGAACACATGCAGCGATGATAAATTTGTGAGTGTGTCTGGTAGGAGAGCTGAAACAGATGTGCAGAGTGAGGGACATCAAAGTTAAAACAATTACCATCTCAACAAATGGGTAGTTCTTCCAGATACAGGCTTAGCCGTTTTAAAAGACCTGGGAACCCATTATGTCATACTGGCAAATCAGAGGTGGTATATTCGGATGTGAAGCATTTGTAAATCACTAAACCAAACCAAAACAAAGATAAGTGCATTAGTTGTTTTAAAAGGTACTACCATTCAGCAGCAAATGTCATGACATACATTCAAATCATCTGGAGGAACAGTCATTTTTTTCTCCTACCTTCCATCCCCTTCCCCAGCTGCCTCTCCAACGTGGAAACATCTGCCATTGCTGTCTTGGCAAGGTTGAGGATTGGGGCCCCCAAAGACCAGTCATCTACTGCCAGGAAATGTTGACAATGGGGAAAACAGTGAGTAAATCTATGGAAATAGCCAGGTATAGGGGTAGATGTGGCTGGGTGCAGGGAGCGGGTATTTCTGGTTAGTATGTTTCATTCAGATGCTGGAATTAAAAACAGTTTCCAAAATAAATAAATAAATAAATTACAACCACTTAATGTTCTGTTTTGCCTGTCACATATAGAGGAGACTTGAAAAGGATTTTTTGTTGTTAAGTGATTCTTACATGGTTTACCATAAGGTTATTAAAATATGTAGGGCCTGGATTTAATAAATTAATAAATAAATCATGGTACCTTTGACTTTGCATATAGGTATTTTCATATGAAATATAAATGAATCAAAACATAACTTTAAAAACATATTTTATTTTCCCTACCTGTAACTTCATTGTCTTATCTTGAAAACCTCAATAACTGAAAAGACTTGTGCCTGAGATTATTTCAAAGAGTCCTTTGCCTGAGAATGGTATTTATTTGGCATTTTAGTAGCTTTTACATTCTTGTGCTCCTATTTAACAATCTTTAAGAAAATACAAACTGCTTCTCTGTATTTCTGACAAATCATAAATTGCCTAGATAGAAAAAATAGCTTTGTAATGAATTAATAACTGATGGCTGTTCAATATCAGATCTGAAGACTCTGATTTTTCATTGTGTGCCCCTAGTGAAAATGCTGTTCTATGAAAATGACACCTCAGCATGCAAACTCATACTCCATTATGACTTCCCTGTCACAGACACACAGTTTACTGGTTCGAAAAAAAGGTGTTGTTATGTGCTGCGCTACTGGAATTGAATTAAATTATTAAACACAAGCTGCCAAAGAAATAATGGTGCCTCTGAATATTTCTGTGGCTTTGCTGGTGAGCCTCTGTGTTCTTTAATGTTTGGTTGCAATTACAAGAATTCTTCAAAAGAGATGATAGCAGTTTTGAGTTGCTGTCTCCAAGAATAAAGAATATGCCGTGTAGCAAGGGAAATAATTAACTTTTGACTCTCATTTCTAAAGATAGATATAAATATAATTTAGTATGTACGTTTAGAAATTGTTCTTTTAATTTCTAGGGTTCTGAGGGTATATAGTGAAGTGCTTTTTTTTTTGTGTGGCCATATGGAATAATACCGCAGGGGCAGAATTTCTTGACCTAAGTGGTCATGCATTGGACTGAAGCACTCGCTAGTTTGCCAATTGCATTTATCTTGCCAGTGCTTTCTTATATCAGACGGATTCCATGTGTGGATCATTCATGTGAGAATAGACCAGCATACTGTAGCTTTGTGTTCTAATTTCCCCATTTATGTATGCCTTACAGATAAGTCAAGATATTTAATACATTGATTAAATGGCATATTGAATTGTGTTGAACTCATGGACAAATAGATGAGTAAAGATAGAATCAGTATCCCCACTCACCATTGTTCTGAACTTGAAATATTTTGTCCAAAGCAGGCTGTGTAGAGTCCTGAGGGACCAACTCAGGATACAAATTTAGCATGCACTTTAAACTTTGGTTGCTCTATCTTTCAAGCTGAATTTAAATCTCATTAATTTTTAGTGGAAGCACAATAGTTAAATATCTTGCAGATGTAGCTTGTGTATTTAAAATTCCTTAGAAGGTTTCCATTTAGGGTTTTTACTACATTAGTTTGACCTACTGTGCATGGCAATATGGTATATGCATTTCTCTCAGGATGTGCAACTTGATTTCATACTGTGGAAAAATCTAGAGCGTAAAATATTAGCATGAACAGTGTCAAGTGTCAATGCTAATTCTTTTATTACTGTGACATTATTTAAGGACAACAATCATTCAACTATTTTAAATGATAGATATTAGGGCTTGAAAAATAGCTATGTGATCAGCTAAGACATGTCCTTGGAGAGGACAAAGTTCCAGATAGTTCTAGAAGGATGACAGATATATATCTTATCATAGATTTCTCCTGCTTGTGCAAGATTACAGGGGACACAGCTGTTAACACCAGTGAATGAAATAAATATGTAACATTTCAGAATTGTTGTATGTATGTTACAAAACAAACTTACTAATATTCCTGATCACAGGCTAAAAGTATTTATTTCCAAAGATGTGTGGTTACCTTCATTCTTTAGCAGACCCACATATTTTAGCACTTAATGAAGATGCCTTACAAGATGACAAAAACATGTTTAATATTAATATTTGGGGCTTCTAAAGAATTAGGGAGTTGAAGTTTTGTTTTTAAAGGAAAATTATTTAAGAGAAACATATTCTAGGTTACATTGTCTATTTAAAAAGCTATGCTAAATATAAATTTCTTGCAGAAAATGTAGAGTAGAAGAAAATTCCATACAATTGGTTTTCTCTTGGATTCAAATTTTTGAATACTGAATGTAGGAATAGAACAACAAGACTCTTCTCAAATACTTTATGGAAAGACTATAATATAATCAGTGGAGAGATACAGCAATAATATTTTACTTTATCACAGTATTTTCACAGTTGACAGCACTGTCACCTATATGATTTATATTCCCAAAACACATTCAGAATGAAGGTATTTATCACAATTTAAAGTTCTAGAAGTAACAATTCATTTATTCAGCGAATGCTTTTGAGTGTCAAGTAAGAGCACTTAAAAGCTACTGGGTTAGATGTTGGACATGAAAATACACTACACATTTTGCTAGTGGAAAAAGATAAATATAATATTCTACCTTCTACAACAGGGACACACACAAGAGGTAGCAGACAGCTAATCTGCCTCGGGGAGTAAGGGTTTTGGTGCATGCAGAGAGGCTAAGGAGAGGCTAACCATCGGTAGAAACCTGAAGGACGCTGGAGTCAGTGGGTCAGTGGGCAGGTGAGGGTGTGGCAGACTAGACAGGGAAGCCAAATGCCAGAGCAAGGGTGACATGCTAGGGACTACAGGAAAGTCACTGTGGCCAGAGCACAGAGTTTGATGTGAGGTGAAACTGTGGTTGAAGCTGGGATCAAACCATGAAAAATCTTGTGTGCTTTGCAAGGAGGTAAGATTTAATTCTGTAGGCAAGAGAGAGCGTTGAATTTTGAACAGGGGAATAACATGGTCAGATTCGAATTTTCATTATCGCACTGGATTGTAGAGTGGATGGGAGGAAAACAATCTTGAATAACTTTTGAATTCTGGCTTGGGTGGATTCTGGTGCCATTTGCTGGTGAGGATGGTGAAAGAGTGAATGAGATGGTGAGATCAATGTGAATGTGCTGAGATTGGCAGGAGGAAGAAAGGTAAGGTTTCTAGTAGGCAATTGTATATAGTGGTCACGTTTTAGTAAGAAGCTAGCCTGAAATGCTAATGAATATAAAAATTAGCTAGTTATGAAAATCATCACAACTGGAGAAGTCATAGGCCACCAGTCATTTGGAGCTGGGGATCCCAACCAAGAAAAGTAAGAGGTAGGAAGGAGTAAGTGTTAAGACTAGAGCCAGACTGCCTGGGTTCAGATCTTTATTTTCCTACTTACCAGCTCTATGACTGAAGGCAGCTCAGTGACCTTGGGCAGATTACTCTCTGTGCCTCAGTTTCTTTAACCGTGAAATGGAGATAAGAATTGACCTTAAAGAGGATTAAATGAGTTCCTAAAACTTCCGTATTTTATTCATATGTAAAGCACTTGGGACATTATTACCATTATTGTTATCTTTATCATTCCTCTCTCAAGCCCTCACACAGGGATGACTGTGTCACCCATTGGACTACAGTGTGGTGGTTCAGTTTTGTTCTAGTTGGACTCAGGAATTTGATAAGAGGTGGGATGTTCTTGTCTCCAACTCAAAACTCTGTTATCTACTTCATGAGAATATGGGTTAGCAGCCAGGTCAATTTGAGTAAAGCTTGTAGGTGGCTTTGGGAGTGTAGAATCAGCTTGGTAGAGCCTATCTTACTTGAAGGACTGGAGTTACCTCACAGAATTGGCTAAAGAGAAAATGGGGGAGGTGAGGCAACAAGCTGTTCCAGCAGAGGCTGCTGGAGGCTGGGTAAATGGTGACACAGCTATAGAATCCTGTGGTGAGAAATGGCCAGACCTTTGAGTGTCCCCAAGGCATTCCACCTTGACTCATCATTCCAGGCACACTTTCTGGGAATCCGAATTAAAATCATGATTTAATACTTTGCTTATTCAAATTTCACCTAACTTTCAAGATTCGGTTCAAATCTTGCTTTCTCTATAAATCCTTCCTTGGGTACCCGAAACTAAAGTAATCTCTCCCTTCTAATAAATATTTTCATTTTGCAAAATATTATAAAAATGGATAGAAAGAAATCTAACATTTATTAAAAGCCTGCTATTTAAACCCAGTTTAAGAATCTTGCATGTATAATTTTATTTAATTCCAACTGTGGGATAGTCTTAATAATAATTGCCCATTGTTTGTGAATTTCTTCATTGTTATGTTCAGTTGTTTCTTGTAGAGTTTATATTTTATTTACATAATGCATTTTTCATTTTTATTTATATACTTTCCATGATCTTATTCCTAGAGTATTACAATCATAGAGTAGGAAGCTTATGTTTTCTTTTTTAGAACTTAGGGCAGTGTGATGCTCGTTGATTTGCACTAATAGGATCAGGGCTGTCATGCTGTACAACTCCAGAGGGTTTCCATTTACCTGGTGGTCTGTGTGTATGGGGCTCCTGGCAGCTATGTAGTGTGCAGTGCATTTGCATTGATACTGGAGAGCATGCTGTTGGATCTATTAGTGAACTGAAAAGCTACCTTGGAAAAGGACTGGTGAGTTATTTATCTATTGGTTTGTTTCTCTGTGGAAGACCGAGCTCTTGGCAAGCAGGGCCTAGGTGATTCTGGTCCTGCCCTATCTTTCATAGCACTTAACACAGGGTTTTGTTGAAATAATATCTATAAATGATGTTTCTTTGAGAATAGGGCAAGGGGGCTGAGCCATAGTGTCTCGGCCACCCTATCTGTGCTCTTTCTTTCTTCTTCTCTTAATAGTAGAATAAATGGTTTTCTTGCACTACAGAGTGAAAGAAATAACCCTAAACACATTTAAAAGAAGATGGGTAGAAAATGAACTACACCGACTGTTACAACTCATCTGTCCCTCACATATTACAAGATAAGACTAGGCAGGCCAGAGAGGTTAAATGATTTACCCAAGGTTACACAGCTTGCTGGCAGTGGAGCCTGGTCTAGTTTATAGGTCTCTGACTCCCAGTTCAGCGCTTTACCATTACACGCTGTCAGAAAGAATATCATGAAATAATTTCTTTTAAAGGAAAGGACATTCGCATTGGATTTTACAGATTGTTTCCAAATAAATGTATTTTAGATTTCTGTAATTAACCTAACTATTGCCTATTTAACAAAAGCCCTCCAAACTCCTTTCTCCTAACACCACGGATTTTTGGGTCTTTAATTATGTATCAACATATGGAGATACATCTCTAAGCCTTTACATTTCTGATCAAAATTTATTCTTACATATAATGCTGAACTGATTTAGAACACTTGCCTTTGTTGAAACAAAAGCAATTTATTTCATTCACATCAATAAGATGTAATTGTATGTACAGTGAGCCGCGCTCACCCGGGCTAATGAATATTCAACCAGTAGCGAGAGGAGGGCGCCCCTGGAATGATTACTAGGGTTCCTTTCTGATTTAGCATCACACCCAAGAGTCAGGCAGGGACAACACAGCTTTCTCTTCCCAGCTCGATAGCTGGGCCCCGTGGCTCCGCCCACACTGACGCAGGGGCCCGCCTGTCTGATTTGGGGGCTCTGGCAAAAAGCCTGAGCCCATTGATTACAGATCGCTGTTAATAAAGAGCATTTGTAATGCAGCAGTGGCGAGGCGGTCTCCGCACGCCGGTTCATGATGGCCCTTCAGGCTCCACAATTAAGTCGTCCAGCAGGCATGCCCCCTGTTGCAGCTGCTCTGTCAATCTCATTTTGGAGCACAAATGATCTTAGACCCGGTGTTTGACATGGGGTTTTAACACCAAAGAAGGCAATTCTGCAACTTCAAATGAGCCTAATTGGCTGAGCGCTCGGGCGTTCACTCAAGCTGCTTCAGTCCATCAGAGTGAGATTTCCAGCTAATTGAACTGCTCAGAAGGAAAAGAACCACGAGGAATCAAGAGGTGCCAAACCATTGGAGAGGGTGGTATATATTTTTTAATGACAGCAAACTTAAAAATACATTCCTCCTCCTTAATCAGCCACCTGTCAACATAAAAAAGGTAGTTATCACTGCAGATGCTCACGAAGTTATGAACTAAAATTGAGTCGTTGCTGTTTAAGAGTGTAAATGTACATGTGTTGCTGATAAAGGACATTTCGAAACACTTAGTCTGTACAGTATTTTTCTGCAACACTCTCAAGACTGCCCTAAATAAAATCATGCAAATCTAAGCTGTGTGCCAAGGATGGAGGAAACTAATTAGAAGTGCCTCAGTTAGAGTC
This sequence comes from Macaca mulatta, assembly GCF_049350105.2. Taxonomy (NCBI): domain Eukaryota; kingdom Metazoa; phylum Chordata; class Mammalia; order Primates; family Cercopithecidae; genus Macaca; species Macaca mulatta. Next base: position 85,608,781 of record NC_133409.1, read on the forward strand.
TGTGTGTGCCCATCCATCACTATCTCTGTCTTGGTTCCTCTGTTAAATGGGGATCACATGGGGAGAGATGTAATATCTATATCTATATCTTTATCTATAGCTGTATCCATATTCATATCGATATAGCTGATATAGCCATATCAATATCTATGTGTATTTCATCAGTAACCCAGAATAAATATTACTCTGTGGGCAATGACAATTTATATCGCAATAATAAAATAGTATGATGAATCATCATTTGTACAACTCTTTGTGAAGTATTGGTATAGTAACATGTTAGGGAGGATCTTGGAACCAAGGAAATTGATTTAATGTAAGTTTTTCCAAACTGAAGTATTCCTTAAAAATGATTAATTAATAACTTTTTGGAGGGTGCTGAATTCAACACACATGTGTCTAATTTACACAAATCTGGTTCTGCATACATCAGTGCTGGTTGAAAATAATTAGGGGGAGTTATGAAGAAGACACATAAAAAGATTTAGGATGGGCTAATTTTCTATAGATATGTTACTTCAGATATTAAAAGAGAGGATCCAGGAAATATTTTCCTACGTATTTTAAGATATACAGGCAGTGAGTGAAATATGCTTAGCATCAGCCAATTTCCAGCCTGGTAGTATGTAGTATACATTTTATGGTGCCCAAGTCTAGGGTCTAAGGAAGAATACCTATGATCAGGCTCAGTATTTTAAGTCTTTGGAGTTGTTCAGTCGTTGTTCAGTTGAGTTCTGCCTCTGCTTTACTTTGTCACCTTTGGTAAGTCATTCAGGTCTCCTTGGCCTCAACTTTCTCATTTTAAAAAACAGCAGGACCAAGTATGGTCTACCGCATTATCCTGAGGCTGCCTGATGAAAAGGGTGAAATGGTAAAATGGTGAAATGGTGAAATGGTTTCTTCCCATTTAATCTCTTTACTGGGGGGACCTGTAAGATTTTATACCCTGTATATAGTAACATTTCTATTCAAAACCCAAAAGAGATTATATCATCTTCAATTCTCCACTTAGGGCAGATTTAGCAAATAATCTTGTTTCAGAATTAGCCCAATTGAGCTGAGCGAGTTTTGCAATCAGCATTGTGATACCTGCATGCTTAGAGTTCCAGACCAATGTGGAGTGATGTTTTGCTGAAACAAGGTGACTCTCTAAAGGCTGAGCTGGCAGTAAAAAACCCAAACTTTTCTTAAATTTAATTTTTATTTTTATTAAAGTAATAAATATACATAGCTAAAAGGTCAGATAGCACTTAAAAGCTTGCACTAACGGTTACAACCTCTACCCAACCCCACTCTCCCCTAATTCCTGCTTTTCACAGGTGACCACTTGCTATTCTTTTTTTTTTTTTTTTTTTTTTTTTTTTTTTTTTTTTTTTTTTTGAGGCGGAGTCTCACTCTGTCTCCCAGGCTGGAGTGCAGTGGCCGGATCTCAGCTCACTGCTGCAAGCTCCGCCTCCCGGGTTTGCGCCATTCTCCTGCCTCAGCCTCCCGAGTAGCTGGGCCGCCACCTCACCCGGCTAGTTTTTTTTTTGTATTTTTTAGTAGAGACGAGGTCTCGCCGTGTTAGCCAGGACGGTCTCGATCTCCTGACCTCATGATCCACCCGTCTCAGCCTCCCAAAGTGCTGGGATTACAGGCTTGAGCCACCGCGCCCGGCCACTTGCTATTCTTGGAGCTTCTTCAGCAAAATTGCCTCCGATTTCTAAGTACAATCCTGCCTTAGCATCCATTAGTGACTGGTTTCAGGGCCTCAATTCGATATGGCCCAAACTCACTATGGATACCAAAATCTGTGGATGCTCAAGTCCCTTGTATAAAATTGTGTAGCATTTGCATATAACCTATGTACAGCCTCCTTTATATAGTACTTTAAATTGCCTCTAGATTACAGATAATATCTTGTGCAATATAAATAGTGGTTATAATGCATTGTATGGGGAATAATGATTTAAAAAGTTTATACATGTTCAGTATAGATACAACCATTGTAGGCCTAACTACATTTTCCACCTGCAGTTGGTTGAATCTGCAGATATGGAGGGGAAACTGTAATGTTCTCTAGTATTTCTTGATCTGTCCATTTTAGATACAATCTATTATTAATTTCTTGTTATGGAAGATGAGAAATTATTTTATGCTTCTCTTAACTTTCCTATCTCAACCTTCCATCCTCCTAGTATATATACTTTTTTTTTGTTAAATCAATAATGTACGTTTTGATAACTATGCAAATCCATTCATATAATGTGGCATAATTATTTTGGCTCTCTTGAACACCATTTCATTTTCCTTGGAGTCAAAATTGACCTCATTTCCCCCTTCATTTATTATTACTATGTTTGTAAAGGGTTTATTGAGATATAACACAAAGTTCCTGTGGTTTAAGTGTATAATTTAATGTTTTTTAGCATATTTATAGCGTTTTGCAGTCAACACCCTAAACTAATTTTTGAACATTTTTACCACTCTGAAAAGAAACTTAGAATTCATTAACGGTCACTATCCCCTCTCCCTTTCCAACCACTCTGGTTGTAGGCAAACACTAATTTCTATTTTATCCCTACAGATTTATCTATTCTGGACATTTCATATAAAATGGAATCATATGATGTGTAGCTTTCTGTGTCTGGCCACTTTCACTTAGTATAATGTTTTCAAGGTTCATCCAAGTACCATATATCAGTATTTCATTTCTTTTAATTGCCAAATAATATTCCATTTTATGGATATACATAGATTTTCATTCATCAGCTGATGGACATTTGGGTTGTTTACACTTTGACAGTTATGAACGATGCTGTCAAGAACATTTATGACGTATCCTTCATTTATTTTTATTTGTAAAGTTTCCTTTTTCTCCATTCTTATTTTTTTCTACTTGTGCCTTCATATCTGGTATATGACTATTAGTTTTTTTTTCTACCCTGTTCAAATATATCAGATAAAATTTTCCCCCTTTTCTTCTGGAAACCTTTCATGTGGGCCTTCTTTTACCTTCTGTAATCTGTATGGTTACCCTGAAATCTGCCATATAGCTTTCTTACTGGAACATTCTTACAACGAACCTCTATGTCAGAGCCCCTATTTCTTGGATCCCATGTGAAATTCTTTCTCAGTTGACAGCCCCCCACCTCCACTGACCCGCCTCCTTCCCCCTATAGCTGAAGCTGTGTGGATCATGTGAAGGCACCTGGTGCAGCTGCTGTGTATATACACAGGCTTTCAATTAACTTCTCTTCATTCCCCTCCAGTCCCTGAGCCTCCTGGGATTCCCAGGCGAATTGGCTCACTTCTCATTGGCAACCCCTCTGTTCTGCTTTCATCTCCCAAATATGTATAGAGATGTCTCCTCTTTAGTTCTCTTTGTCCTTAAGATATTGTATTTCCCTTGTCCCTTTACCGTCATTGTCAAATGGTCTTTGGAAAATGAGGAGGTAAATGTGTGGAATGGATGTCTGAGTGGGGACTCAGACTTGATTTTAATGATTTAGTGTAGTTCTTCCAAAACCACTCATTTTTACTCACAGGCTTACTGACAGCTGGATAGTGTCAACCCTATCTCCTCTCCTTGGGATTAGAATTTTAAATTCTTTTTTAAAAAAATAATTGTTAATGTTTATTTTATGTTCCCTATTTGTGCTTGTAAAGCCTAAATGTTTTTTAAAATTATGAAAGCAAAAAATAAACTCTCTATGGTTCAAAAATGGATAGATATGGAGCAATCCTAAGAGGTACTAAAAGCATTTAGAATGGAAGGAAGCTTAAGGGAACAAGGCCTAACTCCACCCGTTAGGAATGAGAATAGGTTCAGTGAGGTCACCTGATGTTCTCTGGGTCCCACAGGTAAGAGGTGACAGAGTCTCAAGGAGAATCCAGGTGTCACTCCAGTGAACCTCTTCTCCTGTCCACCACCTACCATATTGTCCCGTGCCTTTGCTGTGCCTCTCCTATTCCTGACAATCTACTGGTAAGGACCTCAGAGAGGAATCCTGCAACCTCTGTAGGAAAGCTTTCCAGCATCTAGTGATCCCATGAAAATTTTTGTTTTTGAGACGGAGTCTCGCTCTGCTGCCCAGGCTGGAGTGCAGTGGCGCAATCTCTGCTCACTGCAAGCTCCGCCTCCCGGGTTCACGCCATTCTCCTGCCTCAGCCTACAGAGTAGCTGGGACTACAGATGCCCGCCACCACGCCCGGCTAATTTTTTGTATTTTTAGTAGAGACGGGGTTTCACCGTGTTAGCCAGGATGGTCTCGATCTCCTGACCTCGTGATCCTCCCACCTCGGTCTCCCAAAGTGCTGGGATTACAGGCGTGAGCCACCGCGCCCGGCCGAAAATTCTTTTATATATAAAATATAACGAAACTCTCTTTGCTCACAGTTAAAGCTTTTATTTTTATTTTTATTTTTTTCTACCATGTTTCCTTAGTGGGGATGTAGAGTCTCTGGTACAAGTAGTTTTGATGATTATCAAGTCTTTCCTCATTTTCTGTGTCTTCATGATTAAAAATGAGGTAAATAATACCCAGCACTCAAGGTTGTGAAGATTAAATAAAGTAACACACGAGAGTGGTTACTATAAAATCTGGCACCCTATAAATGCCAGAGTTCATGCTTTATTTTCCTTTAAAGTAAAGCTGTCATGGGAAACCTTACATTGATATAAGGCAGGTATATGATATATCTAGGGTCATTATTTGCTTACTATAGAAAATGTTATGGAATTCTTTTGAATAAACTTTGACTTATGAATATTTTGTCAGTAAGTTTCTAAGTAAAGTTCACTCATAAGAATCCGGTTAGTACTGGATATGAGAGGTGAATTTCAATGAGGTGTTTCTGTGGGTGTGCTCAGTTTTGTTTCTCAGCCCCCCTGCACTGAGTCGTGCCCTGCATTGCCATGTTGATTGCGGTATTTCTCATCAGCATAAATTGTCCTATCAACCAATTGCCTCTGTTCGGCATTTTGTTTTTCCAAGGAAGCCCATGTTTAGGAAAATTGTGTTCTAAGATTGTTATCTCTTCTTTATTCTTAAATAGCTTGTTCTTGATTTTGGGGAATTCTTTTGTAGTTTCTTCCCCGCCCCCCGCCCCGCCCCGCCTTTGGGAATGTATGCTTAAATAAATGACACTGTGCCAATTTGGAGATCCATAAAGCTAAAAAGAGCCATATATACCAATTAGCCTTTATTTCACAGGTGAGAAAACTGACACTCAGAGAAGGGGAGTAACTTGCCCAAAGTCCTACAACTAATTTACGGTCCAGTGCTCCTGACCTCTAGTCTTGCTCCCCGTCTTGACTGCATCCTGCTGAGCTGTACTCCAGTTGTTCCAAACTATTATTCTTGCATATCTGAGTCATTTAAAATTCTGTCTTCAAGATTCATTTAGATAATTAACATTTTTAAATTTTAAAATAAAAATATCCATTTGAAAGTACAAAATGTATCGTAAATCTCTAAATCATTTATTTCCCTCTCCAATGTTTTATTTTGAAGAATCTCAAACCTACAGAAAAGTTGAAAGAATAGTACAGTGAATACTGTATAACCCTTTACTTGCATTAATTGTTGTTTTTGTCATATGTCCATATACAGTATATAAAGTGCGTGTATGTGTGTACATCCAAGTACTTAGCACGCATTTCCTAGGAACAAGCATATTGTCTTACATAATCACAATATTATTATTACATCTAAATAGTTTAACATTGATAGAACAACATCATCTAATAACGAGTCCTTTTCAAAATTATCCAGTTGTCCCAAATAAGCTCTTAATAGCTATGTGCTGTGTTCAGTTTTTGTGATCATTGGCTATTAATGTGTAACAAATAAACTCCAAACTTGATAGCTTAAAGCTATAACTATTCATTTATTTATTTATTTACTTACTTATTTTTCACATTTCTGTGGAGTGACAGGAGTAGTTCTTCTTGAGGTAGTATCAGCTGGAGGCACTCATTTAACTACATACAGCTGGCAGCTGGAAAGTTCAAGCACTCTCCAGCCAAGTCCTTTGGCTGTGGACTGGTATCTCTCCCTAGCCTGTTAGGAACTGGGCTACACAGGAGGAGGCGAGCGGCAGGTGAGCAAACATTACCACCTTAGCTCCACTTCCTGTCAGATCAGTGGGTGGCATTAGATTCTCACAGGAGCACGAACCCTATTGTGAACTGGGATCCAGGCATTGTGCTCCTTATGAAAATCTAATGCCTGATGATCTGAGGTGGAACAGTTTCATCCTGAAACCACGCCCAGTCCCATGGAAAAACTGTCTCCCATGAAACTAGTCCCTTGTGCCAAAAAGGTTGGGGACCACTGTCTTAAGGGCTTATCTGAAAACAAGGTCCATTGCTTTCTCTTGGTCATAGCAGGTCAAAAAGTCAGCGCAGGTTCAAGGAGGGACATAGACTAATCTCTTGATAAGAAAAGAGTGCATGTATAGGGAGGAGAGGGGAGGGGTTACTGGCAACCATCCTTGGAGACTATCTACCACAGTCTGTCTTTTTTAATGTCTTTCAGTACACTGACATTTTTGAAGAGCTTATGCCAGTTGTCCAGTAGAATTTTTACAATCTGGATTTGTCTACTTCCTCATTATTAGATTCAAATTAAACATTCTTGGCAAAGACCTCACCTAGATAATGTGTGCTTAGGAGGCATAAAATGTCAGTTTGTGCCATTGTTAGTGGTGCTAAGTATGATCACTTGGCTCAGGTGTGTCTGTCCACATTGTAAATGTACCTTTCCCTCTGTAATAAGTAAGATGTGTGGTGAATTTTTTGTGTGATTTTCCCAACAAACTTGCACCCAGTTGTTTTAGCATCCAGCAGTTATCCTTGCCAGAACCAATGGTAGTTATACATTGGTGATTTAAAATCATTTCTTCTAATTTACTAGTTGGCATTCTTCTGCTTATTCTCACATACTTCCCCACTCCCTTATTTTTTATTGCTATTATCACTATAAACCATTAATTTTTAGAAGTGAAATATGTTAGAATCCATTAATATCATTATTGTGTGTGGTGTTGAAGTTGTTCCAAGTTTGGACGGTGAGCTTCCTTCAACTTGGCTTCTGTAAATTTTTGACATGTTCCTATCAGTCTTCAAAAATGTTCTTTCTTATTACACAAAGCAATATTCCAAGAAATGAACATGTTTTGTTCTATTATCTGTATCATTCATAGAAATTTTTCTATAAATTAGATTGTTTCTAAACTTTTGAGAAAAATTACCATTATTCCTCTCCAAAATGCTATTAACTCAGTTATATGTCTCTTTGAAATTTCTTAATAATGTCTATATTAATAAACCATTCTGGTTTTCCTGGGCTAATAGGCTTCTTGGAATGCAGCATTTTCAGTCTCAAAACCAGGCAAGTCCTGGGCAAACTGAGATGAGTAAGTTACCCCCATGTGAATCAAATCTTTCATTTTAAAATAGAAAGCGCCTCTAATTTCATTATATTTGTCAAAGTTCTGTTACATGAGCTTAAGTTAATTTTTAAAATCTTCAGGTAATTAGATTACACAATTGTATACAATGCACAGTTAAGCATCGCTTAACAATGGGGGTATGTTTTGAGAAATGCCTCTTTAGGTATTTTGCCATAAGAACCTTATAGTGTACCTACACAAACCTAGATGGTATGGTGTACACTTAGGCTATAGGGTATAGACTATTGTTTCTAGGCTACAAACCTGCACAGCATGTGACTGTACTGAATACTGTAGAAAATTGTAACACAATGGTAAGTATTTGTGTATCTAAACATACAAAAGGTACAATAAAAATATAATATAAAATATAAAAAATGGTATACCTGTATAGGGCACTTACCATGACTGGAGCTTGCAGGACTGGAATTTGCTCTGTGAGTTAGTGCTGAGTGAACATGAAGGCGTAGGACCTTACTCTACACTACTGTAGACTTCATAAACACTGCGCAATCAGGCTATATTAAATTTATTAAAAATGTTATTTCTTCAATAATAATTAACCTGAGCTTACTGTAACTTTTTTCTTTATAAATGTTTTAATTTTTTTTAACTTTTTGACTCCTATAATACTTAGCTGAAAACCCAAACACATTTCAGCTGTACAAAAATTTTTTCTCTTTATATCCTATAAAAAGCTTTATATTTTATAAGCTTTTTTTCTATTTTTAATAAAACACACATAATAGCCTAGGACTACACAGGGTCAAGATCATTAATATCACTGTCTTCTACCTCCACATCTTGTCCCACTGGAAGGTCTTCAGGGTTACTAACACACATAGAGCTGTCATCTCCAATGATAAAGAAGGCTTCTTCTGGAATATCTCCTGAAGGACCAGCCTGATGCTGTTTTATAGTTCCTTCTTTTTTTTTTCCAAGTAGAAGGAGTACACTTTAAAATAATGACAAATGTATAGTATAGTAAATACATAAATTAGTAACATAGTTGTTTATTATTATGATTAATTATTATGTACTATACAAAATTGTATGTGCTAGACTTTTATATGACTGGCGGGGCAGTAGATTTGTTTACACCAGCATCCTGTAGTGAGTTACACTCACAATAAGTGTGCTACAGTGTTATAATGGCTATGAGGTCACTAGAGATAGGAATTTTTCAGCTCCATTATAATCTTTTTTTTTATTATTATACTTTAAGTTATAGGGTACATGTGCACAACGTGCAGGTTTGTTACATATGTATACATGTGCCATGTTGGTGCGCTGCACCCATTAACTCGTCATTTACATTAGGTATTTCTCCTAATGCTATCCCTCCCTGCTCCCCCGACCCCAGAACAGGTCCTGGTATGTGATGTTCCCCTTCCTGTGTCCAAGTGTTCTCACTGTTCAATTCCCACCTATGAGTGAGAACGTGCGGTGTTTGGTTTTCTGTCCTTGTGATAGTTTGCTCAGAATGATGGTTTCCAGCCTCATCCATGTCCCTACAAAAGACATGAACTCATCCTTTTAGAAGCTCCATTATAATCTTAAGAGACTACTATTGTATACACAGTCTATCGTTGACTAAAATGTTATTATGCAGTATATGACTGTACTTTTGTTTAAGATCTTATGACTAATTCAGATTAAAAGAAAACATGATATAATTAAATGAAAATAACATTTTAAACTTTTTTAACTAGAAAAATAAGGTAGATTGGCTACTGGCTGCCCCTGAAAGTCCTCAACAGCCCATCTAACCAGGGAGTATTTGTGGTGTGTTATGGTGAAGATTTAATTATTAGAGTACTATAGGTTCATATTGTAGTTTTTGCAGAGCTTTTCCAGTATTTCTTATTTATTTTTAGGTAAGGATACTGACTTGTTATTACTGCTAGAAAACTGAGATTCAGAGATTCAGAGTTAATTAAGATATCAGAAATTATAGGCAAGAGCTGGGATGAGCACCCAGTTTTTTTGTTCACTGTTTTGTTTTTTAAATAACAATACAAGAAACAAACTAAATTTTTAAAAAATGACAAATAAATACGTGTGTTTATACATCTCCCCCACCCTACCCCAGAGCCTAACAAATGGTGAGATGGCTTCAGAATCCCAGAATCATGATTTTTAAAAATAAATTTATGGAAAAAAATTCCACAAATTTGACCAGAATAAATTTCTCTTAGTCTTCAGATGCTTTCCTTTTGCTTTAGAACTGATATTCACAATTTGGTGACTGTGGAGGGGTGAGTGCCTCTGTCTCTATCTCTTTGGTACCTTCACCCAGAAAGGACCTTGGCCCTGTGCAGCAGTCACCTTAAAAGCTCACTTCAAATTCATTATATGGAAGTCAGACAAGCTTGCATGTCAGGGTAACTGGTAGGCCCATGGGTACGAACCTCACGTCTCTGTTCTGGGAAGACACTGCGGCTGGTGACAGACTTTGCCTTTCCAGTGGGTCAAGTGTAAGATAGCTAAGAGCCTTCTTGCAAATAGCCCAAGTTCCAATATTTCGAATTCTCAGAGGAGACAATTAAAAGTGGAGATAAATGCTCATAAAACTTCTCCCCCCCACAAAATAAGGAAATTCTTTTGCAGGAAAAGAAAGTTTAAAATTACATGGACCCTTTCAATACCACACTTTTGGGGGAACGAACAAGGTTAATCTTGGTGGTGAATCATGGTTACAAGAGCTAGTGTCACCCTGTCACTCAGGCTGGAGTGTACTACCTTGTGGCTACCTTGCTTGGATAATTTTTTTGTAGAGACAAGGTCTCGTTTTTTATATCTGGGCTAGTATTGAACTCCTGGTCACAAGCAAATATCCCAACTCGGCCTCCCAAAGTGCTGGGAGTGAAGACAAGAACCATTGGATCCTATTTTTTTTATAGCATTTGTTACTTTCTTGCATATTTATAATTCACTTTTCTTGTGTTTATTTTTTTCTTCTTGCTTTTGCACTAGAATGTAAATTCATGAAGGCAAGGATTTATGTCCGTTTTGTTCTCTGATGCTACTTAAGCCCTTCAGTAAAAATTGTTCATTGAATTTCTATAAGAATGTGTCTGTATATCTGACTAAAGTAGTGCCTAATATCAAAAATATTTTTTTAAATCTTGGTTAGTATTTATTTATTTATTGATTGATTTTCTGAGAGATAGAGTCTTGCTCAGAAAGAGCCCAGGCTGGAGTGTAGTAGTACAATCATAGCTCACTGTAACCTCAAACTCCTGGGCTTAAGCAATTATCCCACCTCAGCTTCCCTAGTAGCTAGGATTACAGGCACATGCAACTGTGCCTGGTTAATTTATTTTTATTTTTGTAGAGATTGGGGGGCGGTCTTGCTATGTTGCCCAGACTAGTCTCCAACAACTGGCCTTCAAGTGATCTTCCTGGCTAGGCCTCCCAAATTGCTGGGTTTAAAGGTCTGAGCCACCACACACAGTCTTTGATTGTCATTTTTTATGATGAAAGTAACGTATGCTAATAGTAACATAATCAAACAAAACAGAAGTGTGTAAAACAAAAGAACATTTGCCTGCCGCTCTCACTCATATCCCTGGAGAAAATCACTGGAAATAGTTTGATGTATCTTCTTCCTGATATTTCTCTGATTACACAAATGTATGTATTCCACTTAACGTAGCTTGTTCATTAAGTCCATACATTGTTCCAAGTCAGTACATTGGTTTTTTCTTTTTAATAAATGCATATTTTTATTCTGGTTGTTATAGTTTGTTGATGGACATTTATACCACTTCAAATATTTTTCTCTTACAATGATACAATGAATAGCTTGTATGTAGGAATGTGGCCATTCCTGTGGATATTTCCATAGGTAGATTAGAATTCTTCAAAGACATATACATTCAAGATTTTAAAACAGTTTGCCAACATGCCTCCAAAAAGATTGCACCCATTTCCACAAACTTTAACATTGCACGACCTTGCCTCTTTCTCCATGCCCTCGTAAGCACTAAAGGTTTTGCTCCTTGCCAATTTTGTAAGAAAATAGATTTTCTCTTAGCATTCTCTGATTGGTAGTAAAATTAAGTGACTTTATGTGTAATTAGTAGTTATGGGTATTTATTCTATAAATGGTTGATTAAGTTGTTCCCATTTTTTCTAATGGGTTATTTTCTTTTCATTGAGTCTTTACAGGTTAGATAGTATCCCTTTACTGATTAAATGCATTATACAATTTTTCAGTCTGTCATTTATCTTTTAACTTGTTTACAGTACCTTTCACTATACAGCAGCTTAAAATATTTACATTATTAAATCTGTCAGTCTTTTTCCTTATGATTTCTAGGATTTGGAACTTTCTTACCCCAAACAGTATAGAAAACTTCTGTTTTATCTTTTAGAGCATCCTTGGATTTATTTTTGTTTGGCAATTTAACTAGAATTTATTTTGTGTATCTTTTGAAGTATGGATCTAAATTGATTTATTCTTAATAAATAACCATAGTTTTACCTCAAATAATTTACATAAATCAACCTCATTCCTACATTTTAAAATGCCACCTTTATATTTATAAGTTCACTTAATATTCATGGATGTTCTTCTGGACTCTCCATACTGCTCCATTGATATATTTGTCTTTTCTGCACCAGCACCACACTATTCTAATTACTGCAAGTTTATAGTATATTTTGATATCAAGTGGAGCAAGACCAGAACAAAAATTTTTTAAAACATTTTTATTTTTCTTTCTTCTTACATTGCCCTTTCTTAACCTAAATGCACTCTCTCCAGTTTGCTATGACTGTACTGATTTTCATGTTTATCTTGGCTTTTCAAGATCTCATACTTTACATTCTTCTGCGCTGTAGCCATTTTCCTCTTCCTTTCAGGCTGGATCGATTTGGTACAAGTAGTGTTGTTATTAAGATTCAGAAGAATTTAAACTTCATCTTTGCACGTCAAGCTAGATAGACTTTGAATAATTCATTGACTACAGACACATTTGGGTAGTGTGATAATTTCCAACTCATTTGGCTGAAAAGTAAAAGCCCCTGAATTTCATTCCACTTCATTCTCAAAAAATTATCCCATTTTGGCTTACCCACTTGGACATGCCAAAATTCATAATTTTAGAAAAGAAAAGCAATGGATTGTGTGATAGCTTTTCCATTCATTTTAGCTGTTTCAGTGAACTACTTAGTATAGCTATGCAATAATTTTGGCCTGGTAAGATCACTGATATGTGAGTGAAGAATAAGAATTAAAATTTCAATTTGTAATGCTATCATTTTTCTTTTTTTTAAATTTATTTTTTATTATTATTATACTTTAAGTTCTAGGGTACATGTGCTTAACGTGCAGGCTTGTTACATATGTATACCTGTGCCATGTTGCTGTGCTGCACCCATCAACTCGTCATTTTTCTTAACAATAATAGTAATAATAAATATTATATTTGTAATATATTTTAGATTTCCCTTCAAAATGGGATCTCATTTGACATAGGATGGATGTGTGCCTGGGTATAGGTATGTAAGTGAATGATATCTTAGGGACATTGCATACCAATTAAAATTAAATTTAACAGTGAAATATTAGAAGAAAATAATTGTATTATATTTCCAAATTGAAAATGGAGTTTTGATTTCTGAATTTGATGGAAATAACATGATGGCTTTGGCTATAATTTTTTTCATACAGTGTTTTAGATATAACATGGAATGTCTCTCCTCCCCCACCCCATATTGACTGCTGGTTCCCAAGCAGTGGGTTGAATGTGGAGTCTAGGCTCCCCTGCTGTTGAACATAACAAACATGCTGACCATGAGATTCCAGATGTTTCTACTTCTTTTTGTTTAAGACTATTGGACCTCCCAGGAGCAAATGTCAGCAAGGTTGAGTGGTAGACCCTGTCCCCTTCATGTTAGGAACAAAGTTTTCACCTTGAAGCATTGCCAAAAATTTAAACCTGGATCCCTTAAAGAAGTAGGTGTCACAGATCTAGAGCATCAACCTGCATTGCCAGTGATATCAGTTAGAAAGGGAGCTGTCTAAATTGCAACATTACATTTAGAAAGCGTATGCTAAGTTGAAAGTCAGCTGTACTCAGTTGATGCTGTAAATGGGCCACATGAATTTTTACACTGGGCTCTGATGGATGAACACACAGGGAATATTTTAGTTGTGATTTTTAACATTGGTTGTGGAGGAAAAGGATGTTATGGGGAGATTGGAGTGGAAAATTGATGGCACCTAATTGTGTTAAAGAGAACTCATAATAGAGGCTCTGTCAGGAGAGGAAAAGGAAGGCTGGTGGAGTGAGTCATCAGGTGTTTGGTTTGATGAAGCTCATTGTTTACCTCATTTACTCCACTTGTCGTCCCAAATGTGCATTTGGAGCTCAGTCAGCAAGAGCTAGTTTTATATTGAGAGAGCCTACTTAAAAACCCATTGACAAAATCTGAACTTTTGAAAAACAATCCTTTCACAGATTCATCACATTTTAGTGGTAAGTGAGCCTGGAGGTCAATGTCATGGAATGAATTAATCTCCTCAAGTACACGCTGTGACTGACATCTGAGTTTAATGTGGTTGTTTTAGACTGATAGCTTATTAATTCATGTCTGTTTTCGTAAGTTCTGTTTTCGGTCTTGAAACAGTCTTGAAACAAACAGTCCCTTCTAACAAGCTCTCCAAACTTCTACTTAAGGTTGCAATGAAACTGCATGAAGCAATTAGTGAGAAGAATTGAGAATTATAAATGTTCCTCATAGTGGTCGTTAGGAATTTGGGTTTTTGCGGGAAGAAAGGTGTGCTGCTTGGAAAGAAACACAGAACTATCAATGATGCTAATTTTTAAAAAGCCAGTCAGCAAGATGAACTAAACTGGGCAGTAAATTTCAAGAGTACTTCGCACAGAGAAGCATACACTAAACCATGAGAAAGGGCAAAATGAATGAAGTAAAATATCCCTTCATTTCAAGACTATTTTCAGACCAATGGCAAATTTTTTCACTGGTGCTGTTGATTTTCTGGCACTAGATGGACTGAAGGATGGTTACCCTGTGCTTCCACTTCACCTCCCTCCAGCCTGCCTGCACACTGTTAGAGTAGGGTTTTCACTGAGCTGAAAACTGCTTGTACATTGGCCATTTGACTTGCCAGCATTCTGCTCTCCTGTGGAAAATGTAGATCTTCAGCCACAAAATGTCTTTCCATTAGCGATGGCGGCTCTCCAAAGTAGGGCTGTGGTTTCAACACAAATGGGCAGTGTGGGCCAAAAGGAATGCAATTCTGAGTCTTCTATCTTTAAAAGGTGGATCTGGAGGCAATTTAGTGAGTGTAAATTACAATTGACTTTGGAAGAAATAACTCATACACTTGAACCTCCTCAGATGTGTAGCCAATAGGGGGTAGCCAGGCTAACATGAAATTTTACACATCCATCAGCTGAAGAAGAGATCCAAATGTAAAAATCCAGCTATCATATGGATTCCTAACACCCCCTGGAGGACTTGCAGCCCACAAATCAATGAATGGTTTATGCTGAGCCAAAAATGCACTTTCACAGCGTGTCTCATTTTCCTTAACCATTTCAGAACACCATACATATGTGAGAGGCACAACAGCCTGGGAATAGCTCCTGCAGAAGGCACTCCTCAGCCATGAGAGAGGTACTCTTAAGGCAGCCACCGGGCATGTCGTTGGTCAGCTCCTTAGCTCTGACAATGGACCGTATTTAGTTACCTTTAAAACAGTCCAGGGAGACGATTCTGCCATGCAGATGTTCTGGTCTGCAGTACTCTAGAAGGACTCAGATATGCTACTCAGTATCACTGATTCTCTTCACTGTTATGTCACTAATCAGATAAACAGCCTGATTTTGGTCACGGTCTTGCTCTCTTCTTTTGTGTGTGTAAAACCTGCTCTTATTCACAGGGTTTCTTTTCTCTCTGTGTGTTCTCTCTTTAATGTTGCTAAATAGAAATGTATTTAATGTTAGCTCTGCATATGGATAAAAAGGACTTTTATACAGTTAAACATTTAAAACGTTAATAATGAAATTACAAACAGCAAGAACTGTTTATTAGCAACTAAATGAATAAAGGTAATTTCTTTTTGGACAACGTTACTGTCTAAGGCAATATACCTGATAAATTTATATTCTTTGTAAAAGATGTTTGGTGTTTATGTCTCCTGAATATTGGTTTTTTAAATTAAACAAGTTTTAATGACAACATTTTTCTTCACTGTCTGCATTAACAAATAGTCAACGAAAATGTTCAAAATAAAGTCTTATGTGGATTCTGTATGAACTAGTCTAAACAAATAGGTATGGAAGGAAAAGTTTATCATTTGCGGTAATATATGTCTTGGAATTCCAAGTATGTACTGCATTAGCTGTGTGTGTATATACATACATATATATATACACATACACACATACACACATATACACACACGTGTATACACATACACACATACACATATATACACATACACACATACACACATATACACACACGTGTATACACACACGTGTATGTGTATACACGTGTATATATATATGTGTGTATATATATATATATATATGTGTGTATATATATATATATATATGTGTGTATATACATACATATATATATATGTATATGTGTGTATATACATACATATATATATGTGTGTATATACATACATATATATACATACACGTGTGTGTATATGTGTGTATGTGTGTGTGTATAAGCTTTTGCTGTTGTTATTACCTAAAGTTTTGATTAGGAATTGCTTCCACCTGCTTCAGGGATCTAAACAAAATAGTAGTTTAAACATATCAGAACTTTCTTTTTCTGTCATGTAAAAGAATTCTTGAGGTTGTCAGCTCAGGGTTAGCATGGTGGCTCCATGGTGTCACCAATGATCCAAGGCCCTTTTAGCTTGCTGTTCTGTCATTCCTAGGGTAGAGAGTATGGCCATCCTTGAATATGCTCAGAATGGCTGCCAGTGTTCCAGTCTCATAGGTGAATTTCAGGCAAGAATATAGAGAAAGTAAAGGCCAAGGAAAAAATTTTCCAACTGAGTCAGCCCATTTAAAGGGCTTTCCCATGAGCTCGGCCTGGGGACTTCCACTTAGAGCTCATTGATAAGAACTTTGTCACATGATCTGCTGCAAGGAAGGCTGGGGAAAATAGATTTACAGTGAGGCACATTGAAGCCCCAAATAATATCAGAGTTCTGTTAGTAAGGCAGAAGGGAAATATACATTGAATAGGCAAATAATGCTGTGTGTGCCACAGCTGTGGTTTGCAAGGTGCAACTGATGGATACAGTGCTAAACCCATGGAGCAATAAATGTATTGCTTAAATAGGGATGACTTTAAGGCAGTTTAAACTTAAACTTCTATTCTCATATGGACACACTAGTAAACATAATGACTACCTAGCATGTTCTTTCCTAGAATCCTTTCCCTTTGTGTTCCCTTTGCCTGGAAAACACTCTTCCCAGGATTTTGCATGGCTTTATGCTTTATTGAGGTCTCTGCAAAAATGTCACCTTATCATTGAGGTATTACCTGACACCTGGGAATAGATCCAGATTTTGCAGGGTTTGATACTTATATAAGTTTGAAGGATACTTTAACAACAGAAAGAAAGTTATAAATATCAAATTAGATATTTATATATGAAAATGAATATTGATTTAGAATGGGAAATCACAACCAAAAAACATGTAACTACCACAAATATCACAACTCTAGAAGAATAACAAAATAATTTGTATTAATGTCTAGACACACCTCTTTAATGCTTTGCCCCCAAGTTTTCACTGTATATTCTTTGCTCCCCTCTATATGTGACTATTTAAAAATATTTTCTATAAAGAGAATAAAAAGGTAACCCAGTCTTTCTTCTATCACATGTTAAAAAAATGAATGTTTTTAAATTATTTATAATTGAAAGGTTCCTTTCAGGTTCTAAACAACTTGTAGTTGGTAATATCATGTAAATTTTTATGATTGTCAAATTTGGGAAAACTCTATCAAGGGTTTTTGACATATAAACTTTCAGATTTTAGGGAATATCGCTTTGCTTATCCATTGATTAATCTTAAATATTCATTGATTAAGACACTCATTAACCTGTTTGTCATTAATGTCTTTATTACAGTGGCCTTTGTATTATCTTTGTTGAATTATCTTTGTTGATACCAGTTTTTGTCCAATTATCTATAAATTAATAATCTGAAGACTGTTTCAGACTGAGAGAAGATCATGGGCAAAGGCAGGGACCAGTGAAGGCAAGGACTTCAGTTTTGGGGGAGTGTTTTTCACAAGTACAGTCACTATGAGAGATAAGACTGGAAAGACGTGTTGGAGCCAGAGGGACAATTGTCAAACACTGGTATGTGGCCAAGGATGCCTTCAAGTTATGATGCCTTTAAGTTGAAAAATGGGAAGATCCCTTAATGGAAAATAGGGTATACCAGAAGTAATAAAGCATTGTGTTAAAATTGGCTTCCAGATTGGACAAATCCTTTATTTAAATCCTAATTCCAGTGCTTATTGGTCTATGAAACCTTTCTTGAAATATTATAAGCAGTAGAAACAGTGAGCTATGTAACTGTATCTCACTAAACCCAAATAAAAATACATTTCTAACCCAGCTTTCCATTATCCATATCCTCAATATGCCAAACACCTACCTGATGCTAACATCTTAACCCCTGCCAACAGTCCATCTGGGCTAGTCAAAGTTTATTTGTTCATTTGGGCCAGTCAAGGATCTTTCTTGAGATTTTTTTTCAAACTGCAATTGAGGGAAGAAAGATTTTTCCTTTTTGTTCATGGAATTTCAAGTACATAAGCCCGGCAGCTACAGTGGAGGCCTGTCTTCCACCATGTAGGGAAAGTGGGCCTGAAGAAAGGAGAATGAAGCTGACAGAGGAACTGAGAGGCAGAGCTCTTGAGATCAGTGAGCTACCATGGGCTTCCCTGCCTTTGGTAAGTCCGCTGGTTCCTTTTCCTTCTCTTATCTCTTGCCTCCCTTGTTTCCTTTCCTCTCTTCCTTTTTCTTAAGCTAGGATATATGGATTTCCAGCCCTGGCCACCAAAGTCCTAATTAATACGTAAGTCAAATATTGTCTTCCTTACTCAGTAGTCCAGAAGTTAATGCAGATATAATCAATGTTAAAAAAAACACTATATATTTTTCCTGAATACAATTTTTCCTCAAGATTTTTTTTCTGTCATTTAAATAAAAGAATATTTCAAGAAAAATATGTATTATTGTATTTCCACCATTGGTCAAATTCTCTTTGAATAGATTCGTAAGGCTTCAAGAACAAGATGGCTGGGAATGACTCTCTCCTGGCATCTGTGCAATAGTGCTGCCTAAGTGTATTACTGCAGTGTGAATATGGTACCAAATCAACTCACAAGTATAGACTGACAGTAGAGCTGGCTTCTGGGGTGGGACCCATGGAAGATTTGCTACTCAAAAAAGGGAACTGCTATGTTCTGGCCCAGGGATGATGAAAGCCTGATTTTCTCAGGCTAAGGAGGTTATTTCTTCCCTTTCCCCAGATTGCCAGTCATGTCTGTATTCAAAGGCTCTTAGAGTTTTCCTGTTGCTCCTCTTCCTTTCACTCTACTAGGACAGGCCTGTGGGTGCCAGTGTTCCTTTCAGTCACTGCAGCCCTGAGAGGTGAGTTTCTCTCCTTTTACAACCACATGGGTTGTAATATAAGCCTTAAAACACAGGCTTCATTTATCCATTCAACCAATATTTATTGTTTTTGTTTTCATTCAATTATGCTATCAATGATTTTGTACATGAGTAAGCAATAAAAATGACAAAACAAACTATAAAAAAACAAAAATAAAGAAATAAATGAAAATATAGTAATCTAAGACACAACCATTGACTGCTTCCTGGGTTTTGTGGCTGCTGCTTTTGTAGTTGTCCAGCTTCTTTCTTCCTTTCTTCTGCACAACTGGCCAGTTAGCCCATTCTTTAGAAAATTAAGTTTTCCATAACTCTATCTGTTGGAGACTGTGTTGCTAGAAACCTGTTATATTAGAAGAGGGGAATTCTGATAAACATGTGAGCTTGAACAATAAAAAACTCTATATGTACTTTGGAGCAACACTTGGCAGCCAAATATCTTGGTTGTCAAAACGGGTCATTGAAGCTGGGCAGAAAGGGTGCACCTGTAATTCCACCTACTCAGGAGGCCGAAGCCAGAGGATTGCTTAGCGTTCAGGAGTTAGAGGTCAGCCTGGGCAACATAGTGAGATACCATCTCTAAAAGTAAATAAAAATAAACCAACTATATAAAGTCACTTATCTGGAAAAAAAAAACAGCCCTCAGGTGGAAATGTAAAATGGTGCCAATACCATGGAAAATAGTATGGCAGTTCTCAAAAAAATTAAAAATAGAATTAACATATGATCCAGCAATCCTACTGCTAGGTACATAGCCACAAGGATTGAAAACAGTGTCTCAAAAAGATATTTGTTCATCCATGTTCATTGCAGCATTATTTACAATAGACAAGAAGTAGAAGATACCTAAATGTCCATCAACAGATGAATGGATAAAGAAAATATGGTGTACACTCACACACACACATACACACACACAAATGGAATATTATTCAGTGCTAGTGAAAAAAGAAATTTTGTCATGTGCTATAACATGGTTGAATCTTGAGGACATTTTGCTAAGTGAAATGTAAGCCAACCACAAAAAGACAAATACTGCATGATGCCAATTATTTGTCAAACACCGAAACAGAAAGTAGAATGATGGTTGCCAGGAGCTGGAGGAGCGGGAAAAGTGAAGTAGTTATTTGTTCAATGGGTATAGAATCAGTTTTGCAAGATGAAAAAGTACTAGAGATCTGTTGCATAACAATGTGGATATAGTTAACACTTCTGTACTGTACACTTAAAAATGGTTAAAATTGTAAATTTTATGTTACCTGTTTTTATCACATTAAAAAGATAGGCTTTAGGGTTAGATTTCCTTCTTTAACTAGAGATGGCATACAATGTCTTACATCTGAGAATTCAAGCCTTCCTTTCCCTTGTCCCTTGCTCAGTCAATTTCCATCTCTTTTTTCTTCCAAAGATGAGCGAGTCTCTGGCTCTTGGATTTTCCAGTGGACAATCAGAAGGAAGCAGAGAAGTGGGTAAGACAGCAAAGAGTCTAAAGGGAGAAGGATCAAGTTGTATCTCAAAGATTTCTAAAAAGAGGAGAGCGAGAATCTGGTACGGGAAGATCAGGACCATCACTAGCCTATACAAAGCCCTTAAGTAGATTGAAAAAGGTGCCCCTCTAGGTCAATAAAGTTCACCTGCCTGGTGTCCAGAATTTTGTTTGAAACTATAGAGACTCTTGCTTTAGCAGGTAGAATCCTATCAGTGCCTACCATCTGATGTAGAGTGCAGGCTAGATTCTGCTCCCATTTCCCCATTGTGCAATTCACAGGACTATTCAAAGACACTCTGGTAAGGACAGTGTATGGGAGAAGAAAAGGTACTTTTATAAAAAGATGTAAGCAGACCCAGAAACTGTGTCTCTTTCATAAGCTTGATAAGTTTTTTAAGGGACTTAAGATTTTAAATAATGAGATAATTAAAATAATTAAACCATATAAATAATGATGCAACAGACACTCATGCATAGCTTCAAGATGTAATCTGAATCAATGTATTGCCATATTTTCTTCAGATAAGGTAGTTGAAGCAACTTTTTTTGTTTTTTGAGACAGAGTCTGGCTCTGTCACCCAGGCTGGAGTGCAGTGGTGACTCATAGCTCAATGCAGCTTAAAATTCCTGGATTCGAGTGATCTTCCCACCTCAGCCTGCCAAGTAGCTAGGACTATAGGCTCATGCCACCACACCCAGGTAATTTTTTAATTTTTCAGAGATAGGATCTCACTATGTTTCCCAGGTTGGGAAGGAAACTACTATTGTATCACTAAAGTTATAGGAAAAGTTGAAATCCACTTCCATTCTGTTTCATGTCTCCTCATCCTTCCAAGAAGTAAGCTTCATACGGAAGTTGGTATTTCTCTTTCCTGTGTTTATACCTTTACTACATATAAAGGTACAACATAAATAATATATAGTATCTTTTGATGTATTTAAATATATAGTATCTTTTTGAAACTTGCTTTGTGCATTCAATGTTATATTTTTGAGATATTTTCATCTTACTATCTGCGGATAAGTTTTATCATTTTAACTCTCCTGTAGTATGCCATTGTATGACTGTATCATAATTTACTTATCTGTTTCCCTATTGAAACAGATGGTTTAATGTGTTGTTTGCAATTAAAACCAATTTAATCCTTGTGTGCATGTTTTTATAAACCTGCATGAAAACATACCCATTCTGTTCCTTCCCTCATGCAAATACAACTGCTGACGGACTGCCCAGAAAACTCAACATTCTTGGAATAAATATTCATATTAGGCCTCTGTTGTCAAAGTTGAGGCACTCAGAAAAAAAGTTCACTCTTAGAAACTTTCTGACTCTGCTCCTGGCCTTCCCCTTTTCTGGGAACTCTTCACAAGTGCTCTTTCCATCATCAAGATCGTGAAGTGCTTTGATTCTTTATCTTGCAGAAACATCGTGCAGAAGAGAATAATATTCCTGAGTTTGCATCCAGATTGAAATTTAGCCCTAAGATTGGAAACTTGATGACAAAAGTAGAAGTAAAACAAAATGTTATATAAAATCTTCAGCTTTCTCTCTTCGCAGCAATGGAATGGAGGCTTGAATATGGTTAGGGCAGACCATCTCTTTGCCTGGGGTGACCTTTAGAATGAGTCATTTAGTTTCACAAATGTAAGTAGTGACTACAATCAAGATGCTTGAGATTAGTGACTCCAAGAAGCTCCAGATAAAAATATACTGTGTAAGTGATAAATAGAGTCACATATTTAAAAATATTGCTTTTGGGGCCAATTTTATTATCTAAGCAGAATTGAGCCTTTTTGTGACTGAATAATGTTGTTAGTACTTGTGGAAATGAATAACTTGGAAAAATACTGTCTAGTTGAGCTTACACATAGAAGTGGAAGGAATTGTTTTCATGGAGCACTTTGTGCAGCTCTGGCCACAAGCAGGGCTCCTTGGGGGCATGGCTGCCAAATAATTATTTAAATAAATTATAATTTATTTGTTTGAATAAATGTTGAGTAAATGAAAGCAAGCTTGGAGTTGGAGTACAGGCCATTCTTCGTACCTCTTTATGGACTGTGAGATCATGAAATCCATTAATGGGGGCAATATGAGGACCTGCTGTAGCTTATGTGCAGGAGTGCAGGGAACCCAGAAAAACAGAAAATAAAAGAGCAAAGGCAACCCTCTGGCTGTGGTGGAGGAGACATTTGGTTAGCACATGTGATTGCCTCTTTGGAGTCTAGAAATATCATAGGGGCACAGAAATCATACAAGTGAAGAGACATTGCAATTTGAACACTGAGCATTAATACAACCTTATTTATATTCTCAGGCTGTTGAAGGACCTGTGCCAGTGAAGAATGGTTAGAAGTATAATTGCTTTCTTTTTTCCTTTTGAGGAACAGTGTTAAAAAGAAATGGCTGTGGCTTTTCCTGTCTATATGCACAGAAACTCTTTGGAAAGTGGCAAATTTTGCAGGGAGTATTTTAGGCTTAAAAATGAGGCACTTATAGAAAAGAAATGTGAAATATTTTTACATAACAACCCCAAAGGACTTGATTTACAAATGTATTTCATATATATTTTGCCTATAATTCCCTCAATATTAGCCAAAAAAAGATCAAATTTATACGCCTTTTCACTAGCTGAGACAGGGGTTCACGACAATTTTTGTAACATTTTCATCTCAATATTACTTTTACAAATTCTTATTTTTTCTGTGATACCTAATTATTAATTGGATTGAGATGCTATATTTCACTTTTGACTACATTGACTATATTTCTCAAATACATTTGACATACATAGATAATGAATGTTCTGCATTTCCATACTTGAGGGCTGGGAGACACCTCATTACTTGTCTGGATCACTTTGGACTGTAAAGTCCTAATTTGTAAAGGAATTGGTTTATTGTTGCTTTTAATTTCATTTTCAGTTACAAAGCTCTCTGAGACCTTGCCTGAAGAGGGCTGTATGAATTTATTATATTGTTCTTATTACTGGTCATACATTATCCATGCAGTATTAATGGGAAAACCAAAGGAGATAAGGTAAGATTTTAAAGCAAGAGACTCATTTACAAGAACCAAACCTTATAGCCTTTCGTTTTCCTCTTTTTTCCCCCACCCTTATCATTTGTCTGTCTCTGCCTTGTTCCGTTAGCTTGTTAACAGTATAGTTTCTATAGCAACACCTACTGGTTGTTGTGATAATGAAAGCCACAGCAAGATCTCCTGCAGAGAAATCCTTGATGCTGACAAGATCAACTCATATTTTCTTTGTCCAGTGTTTTCTATTTCTTCTTGCAATGACCCTTTTAGCAGAATATAAAAGATCTCCACTAATTACCTATGAAATAAACAGCTAAAGTCAGGCAGTCCCGACAACACATCAGATGTTAGCTTTATTCCAGTGCTAGTGAGACAGTGTCTGAAAGAACAAGCCAATTTATTTAGCTATAAATTTTACTACTCAGCACAGTTAACATGAAATAAAATGAAGGTCAGTCCACTTCTTCCAATTTGAGTTAAAAGGCTTTATTTAGAGAAAATTTTCCATATACTCAGGTTTTAGGACTTCATCAAAATAGCCAAAGGAAATGTCTGATATTATTTTTGATGTGTGATAATAAGAGATTAAGAATAAAGAGAAAATAATACATTAAAAATAAAAATAAAATATTGAATATTAATTCTGATGAGATAGGCTTGGATAACCATTTAGGTAACCACATATGCTAAATTCCCTCTTTTGTCTCTATTTTAGAGATACTAGGTACAAACTCTCCATCTTGCGTTCCCTTTCTGAGTTATTTGGATACCTACACTGTTTATTCATTTTGCTTTATGTGACAGATTCATACATATTAACTTAAAGTGGGATGAATTGAGAAGTTATGGGTTTTCTTAATTGCACATTTACCGCTTTTACATCATTAATTAAAAACAAAGAACTATTGCTTAAAATATTGATTAATGTTTAAGCCCAGGTCCTTGATGCATTTAGGGTTTCTGGCCTTATTTCCCATCTATTCCAGGTTCTTTGTGTGTGTGTGGGTTGGTGGGGACGGTGCTGCTTCCTGACTCCCTTGAAAGCTCATCTATACACTTTTGTTTTAATGACATCTTCCTTCTAATGAACAAAAAAGTTAGCATTAAGTTGAACCCTTTGAAAATCTACATTAATTCTTTCCAGTCACAAGCTATTTATTCCAGAAATTTAAATAGTTTTCTAAGGGTCTTAAAAAGTTAATCCATCTTCCAATAGTTCAGACATTAAATATCACTTAATGTCTTAATGCCTAGGAATCAAAAGCAATATTGAATGATACCATGCTTTTCAATTTCAATTATTAACATTGAGTATGTATGCAAAATATTTAATTAAATTAAAACCCAGAAACTGATATACCAAGAGGTCAAGGGCCAGAATTCTTGTTTCCCTTTCCAATTTTCTTCACATCTTTGCATTTAGAGGAGGTTATAATGTATCTACCAAGCAAACTGTCAATTTCCCGAAATTGCCATCTCTTTAAAATACATAGACACACACACACACACACACAAACACACGCATGCACGCACGCACACAATATATATGTTTGGTTCTGGGTAATGGGGTTAAAGAAGATTTTTGTTTTTCTCTTAATACACTTCTGTATTTGTACCAAAATTTATTGATTGAGAGTGCCTTATTTTTACAATTAGAAAAAAAGAAGGAAAAACTTCTTGGTAAAGTTAATTATGATAAAGACCTTCCTACTAGGCTTCATAAATTCTGGACAGCCTCTGGGTGTTACTTCATCCTGAAAATCTGTAAATCTCATCTCCCTAAGAAGTAGTTATGCTAGAGACAATAATGAAAAAGCATAAAGGACCTTGCTACCTGAATCTCAGTGAAAACTATCTGAACTCCACATATTCCTTATTTAAGGCACAAAGACACCCAGATTCAAAATTCCGTAGTCGAGCATGCATCTGAAAAGTACTTCACCACACACCATTAGAAAGGTGGCATCAGATGTAACTGTAGGCTGTGTCTACTTTTCTGATACATCGAGGTATCCCTAGAGCACTTGTTGATACACTTGCCTCATTATAGCCTTCAAATTCAGGTATTTTTTCTGGCCTGGAGTCCCAAATGGCTGTCATCCACTGAGATTTGCTTCAACTCTATAATTTTGAAGTTAAAATTTCTATAACCACAACCTGCATATTTCTCACTTTCATAGCTATTAAACCTTAACTCCAGCTACACCAAGCCTCCAGTTATCTAATTCTTCCGATTTTATCCAGATTGGAGCCCACTTTGTCTATGTGCCACAGTCAGTGTCTTCAGCGCTTTGCTCCTTCCTGTCTTGACTTACTCAGCCACTGACCAACTGTCTGCCTGTAGTGCTAATCTCGGTTATTCCCAGTGCATTTTCTACATATCTCCTCCCCCTTTCTTTCTAGTATGCACAAAGCTTATAACTTCTATCAAAGTCAATCAACACAAAAACTTTCCAGTGGACTGTTATCTGTTTAACCACTCTCCGATTTATTTCCTTCCTTTTTGTATCAAACTCTCTGAATAGTGATCCAAACTCTCTTCCTTCTACTTTGGTACCATTTAATTTATTCTATAATTTCATGTAGAAGCAAATTTCTGCCTCCATTATTCTTTTAAAACTGGTCTCTCAAAAATTGCCAGTGTTCTCCTTAACAAACACAGAGGCTGTCTTTCAGCCTCCATTCTCCTCAGGCTTTCTGTAGCATACAGAACCTGGGCAGAAGGTTCTCTTTCTAAATGCCCACCTCCCTTGGCCTTCATAAATACCATTGTTTTCTGTCTTTTTTCAATAAATTTTATTATATATATTTAAGGTATACAACATGTATGGATAGTAAAATACTTACTATAGTGAAGCAAATAAACATATCCATCATCTGACATAGTTACTGATTTTGATTTTTGTGGCAAGAGCAGCCAAAATCTACTCTTTTAGGAAAAGTCCCAAATAATACAATACAATACAATAAATTACCATGCCATACCATACCATACCATACCATACCACACCATACCACACCATACCATACCATACCATACCACACCATACCATACCATACAATGCAATATAATGCAATACAATACAATATTATTACCCATACTCCTCATGTTGTATATTAGATCTCTAGAGTTGTTCGTTCTACATATCTGCTACTTTGTATCCTTTGACTTATGTCTCCCCATTTCTTCCCGTCTCCACCCCTGCCCTTGGTAACTGCTATTTTATTCTCTGTCTCTGCATATTTGACTTTTTATTTCAGATTCTCTATATAAGTGAGATTACATAATATTATTCTTTCTGTGTTTGGCTGATTTCACTTAAAATAATGTCCTCTAGTTTTCTCCATGTTGTGGCAAATGAATAATCTTTTTTTTAAGGCTGAATAGTATTATACACACACACACACACACACACACACACACACACATACATACACACACACTAGTTTTCGTTTTAATCCATTTGTCTACACACACACACACACCAGTTTTCTTTTTAATCCATTTGTCTATCAACAGACACCTAGGTTGTTTCCATATTTTGGCTATAGTGAATAATTCTGCAATGAACACAGGAGTGCAGATGTCTTTATAAGGTGGTGCTTTCATTTGCTTTGGGTGTACACCCAAGAGAGATTGCTGAGACATATAGTAGTTCTAGTTTTATTTCTTTAGGAACCCCCATATTGTTTTCTATAATGGCTCCACCAATATACATTCTCACCAACGGTGTAAAAGGTTCCTTTTTTGCCACACCCTCACCAATATTTATTATCTCTTGTCTTTTTAGTAATAGCCATCTTAACAGATATGAGGTGATATTTCATTGTGATTTTGATTTGCATTTCCCTGATGATTACTTATGTTGAACACCTTTTCATATATCTGTTGGTCATTTTTATGTCTTCTTTGGAGAAATGTCTATTCAGGTCCTTTGCTCAATTTTTAAGCACTGTTTTTCTGCTATTAAATCACTTAAGTTCTTTATAAATTCTGGCAAACTATTCACTGGCTCTGTTTTGTTTTATTTTTTCCCCTTTACCCAAGCTTCAGCCTTCTGGCTTTGTCTCCTTATGCTTTTTCCCTTGGAGAACATGCTGATTTAAAAAAAAAATATGATCCCCATGTGCATAACCTTTTTACATGTCCAGCCCTTACTTTCTTTCCCCCAATTTCATGCTTCATCTCACTCCAGGCAGAGAACTCTGGAAAGATCCCTGTAGGGTTTTTGTATCTACCAAATTTGGATATTTTGCTCTGTGAAGCCATGACACACACTGGTTCTCAGTGGGGCCTAGTTGGGGGCAAGCATGGTGATGATGGGGATCAGGGTGCTTGATGTAGGCCCAATCCTATCCCCAAGGGCTTACCAACAGCAGGGTTGGTGGCATGGTCTGCCCTGGGTGCAGACAGTAAGGGTGTGTGTTTCAGGTATAGAATTTTAAACAATGATAAACCTGAGTTGGTCTACTTTTCTATTATCATCATGTTCCAGCAATTCTAAAAAATGTCCAAATTCGTCCTCTCCAAAAATGTATTTTGTTGATCTCTGTTCTAAATAGCTGATATGATTCTTGTTGAGTTTTAACTATGTACATAGCCTTCAAATGAGGACATAAAATTACTTAATCTTTAAAAAACACTTTAGTTTACATTAAAGTTAATTCGAAGGACTTTCCTTCTTCTAATCACTCCAAACTATTAGCACTCAGCTACTATATGTATTCCTTTCATGAATAATTTCAAAATTGTTCTGAATCTTTTCAGCCTACCTTGTGTGCAGTGCTTAGCTCCGACTCCTATGGCACTACATATTCCTGCATTTAAGTAGACGATTCAAAGTTAGCCAGAGTAGACAAAGAAACAGAGCTCGAGTTACTTCAATTCTGTCATACTAAGTGACCCCTTCAAGTTTTTATTTGTATTTAAAACCTAAAAGAGTAGAGCAGAGTGTGAGTTATGAGGTGTGACTTTTTGTTTGATTAGTGAAAATTTTAGTTTATACATGCAACATTTTACTGAATTTGAATAACATATTTAAATTTTAAATTTATTTTTTAAAATGATTTGTTTGCTTTAAAACTAAAGAATAACTCAAAAATAATGCTTATGAATTATTACACAACTATTATTAAAAACAATTTTGTTTTATAGATCAGGTTGTTAACAGGCCATAATAAATGTTTACATCATAGCTTCTCACCTTTTTCTTTGTCATTTATTAGTGATTATATCTACCATCAACGTGAAGTTTTCCTTGATACTATGCAAAATACAATATTTATATCACATACTAAACACCTCCCACACTTACTCAAACTAAATGACAAAGATACAAGATGCTGACACTAAGGTAGTATCTTTATTTTCCTTTGTCTATGATTGAAATTTTCTGTGCTCAGTTCCTCAGTTTATTTTTTAAAACCTGGAGTATATATGTGCACCTATAGCTATACATTACTGATATCTACCTCTATAGATTATGTGTATATCTACATGCATTCATACAGTTTCTTTCTTGACCTGTCTATAACATTTGATGTTATTTGATACCATTGACCACACCTTCCTCCTCTCCTTTCTTCTGTGACATCCCTTTCTTGATTTTTCTCCTACTTGACTGACCAGTCCTTCCTTGGCTCACTCTTTGAATGCAGGATTCCCTAATGCTGTGTGGTGGCTCATTTCCCTTTTCATCTTCTTGCATGGCTTTCAACTACCACCCATGAGCCCACAACTCCCCAAAAGTTTATACCTTAGGCCACTTGCCTTTGCTTCAGGATCATATTTCCAGGTGGGTGTGCCACAGGTACCTCAAACTCAATGTGTAAAACTCATTATCTTCCTCCCTCAGAGCTGCTCCTCCTTTTACTTCCCTTACTTTGGTTAATGGTGCCAGAAATCTTGGAGTTGCTGAAAGTTTAAAGCTAAAAATCATTCTAGGCTTCCCTCACCATTCCTATTCCCAAATCCTGTCCTTTCTACCTCATAAATACTCCTTCAATCTATTTCCTCCTCTGTATCCCTCCTCTCTATCAGGTTTTTCCTGAAAAATTTACTGAACTAAATTCCTAGAACTGACTCCCTTCTCTCTTCTCATCCCCTCTTCCTCACTGAGGAAGATACATGTTCTAAATATATATCATATGGTGACCCCTTCTTGCCTAAAATCCTCTATTGAATCTGTATTAGTCCATTCTCACACTCCTATAAAGAAATACCTGAGACTGGGTAATTTATAAAGAAAAGAGGTTTAATTGGCTCATGGTTCCACAGGCTGTACAGGAAGCATGATGCTGGCATCTGCTAGGCTTCTGGGGAGGCCTCAGGAAACTTACAACCATGGTAGAAGGCTAAGGGGAAGCAGGCATGTCTTACATGACTGGAACAGGAGCAAGAGAAGAGTGGGGAGAGATACCACACACTTGTAAACAACCAAATCTCACAGGAACTCACTATCTCCTCAATGTCAGCTTCAAGAGGGAATGGTGTTAAACCATGAGAAATTGCCTCCATGATTCAATCACCTCCCATTAGGCCCTACCTCCAGCATTGACGATTATAATTTGACATGAGATTTGGGTGAGGACACAGATCCAGACGTATCAGGATCCCTAATGCCTTCATGACATTCATGACAATAGTTCAAACTATTTAGAGTGTGAAACACAGTCTGTCATAATCTAATGCTTCTTCACTTTTCCCAAAATATTGCCAGCATCTCCTCCAGTATCACCTTTCCTTTAGATTGCTGGACTAGTTTGAGTCCCCAGTGCTGCTCATGCTCTCTCACTCATGTCTCTTGTCTCTGTCTGAACTTTTCTTCTCCCTTCCCTACTCTTCTTCATAACCTTTTTCTTCCAGGCTAACCTGTCTTTGTCTCTTCTCTCTTCACTCCTCATGGTTTTTCTGTCTTCTCTGACTGCTTCCTCTCAGTCTTCACTCTTTCTCCTCTAATTAACCCCTAAGTGTTAATCAGCTCCATCCGAGACTCTTCTCTCACTTTAAAGACTTTCTTTTGGACATCTCACATAATTCCATGGCTTTAACTATTAATACTATCTATATGCTGATGACTTCTGAGTTTTATATTCACCTGAAATTATCTTCTGCATACCTCACTTGGAGGTCTCAGGCTTCTTAAATTTACCAGGTCCAAAGTGGAACATCTGAAATTCTTCCCTTGTTCTCTCTGCTCCTCCTTTTTTCTACATTTCCACTGCTGCCCTGTGAATCCCAACCCCATCTTTTTTCATATGCATTCTCAAAATAGTTTGGCCTCCCTGCTTCCATGTCTGCCTCTCTATAATTCAGTTTCCCAATAGTAGCCCAATAATATTTTATAAAAGTAAATTATATCAACTTTTTTCCTGATTAAAACCCCTCAATGGCTGCTCTTTACACTTTCAATAAAATAAAAATTTCTTGCAGTAGTCTTCAGTGCCATCTGGTTCTTCCCTCCTCCCCAAGCTCTCCTCACTCTTCTACCTATGTACTACACTTCATTCATATCACTCTTCTTTCCCTTCCTAAAACAGGCTAAGTTGTTTCAGTTGCTCGAAGTTACTTCTTGGGATCCTTTTTACTCTCCTTTAGCACCTTATTTGATATCCTCCTCTCATCCTTCATGTCATAACCCAAATATCACCTTCTTAGAGAGGTTTTCTTTAACCATACTTTCAGAGTAGCTCCTATCCCCCTAATGTTTTCTACCAGAACAACTAATTTCCTTCATGACATTTATTACACTGTCAATATTTGATCTACTAACCACATCCTTATATGAAAGGCAGGGGCAATGTCTGTCCTGTTCAGTGCTGTAATTCCATGCTGTAATTCTGTGCGAATAGCACAGAGCCTATTCTCAATATATATTTGTGAAGAAATAAATGAATACTTGATGAGCACACATTTTAGGTGTTATCTTGCCTTGGAAACATTTCCTAATAATCCTCACCGAATTAAAGGTTCAGGCGAGTCCTGATGAATTAAGGATTTCTCTTAGATTCCTTCCTTTCATTTTATACTATAACAATTGTTTTTCTATGTTAGGGTTGCTGATTTTCTTATCTTTTTCCCTGAAGATTGTGAGTTCCATAGAGCAGACTTGAGATTTGTTCATCTTTGCATCTCTGCCAGTCCTAGCATATTATCTGGCCCATGGTTAGTGTGCAATAGTTTTTCGTTAATGAATGAATACACCGGGGACTGAAGAACCAAGTTCAAATCCCCAGGGACTCCACCAAGTATTTCCCAGTTGGAGAAAGGAGTGGGGAAAGGGAATTACAATTTTGATTTGGGTAATTCTTTGGTGTGTAGAGCCATCTGGAGCATTGAGGACATTATGTATCTCTGGTTTCTGGGCTCTAAATGCCAGTAGTACCCCCACCCACAGCCATTATGTAACCAATATTGCCATCCCACCTTTCCAAATGGTATCTCCCTTTGAAGAAACTCCAAGCAGTCCAGTCTTCAACTTGAATCTTCAAGTTGAAGCAGTGATTGCCTCTTAAACTTTTCTATTTCCCGTGGAAATAGCACTATTCTTTCTGCATATATGTTTGGAAATTTTAAAACACCTATTAATCTTTAATTCATCTTGGAGGTCATGAGGTTTGTTGGAACTCTATGAGAGCAAGGTGAACTTTTTTGATCAGTTTAGAAATATCACCTATCTGTAGTATATTTATGTATAAATTATACCCTGTTTTCTCCTTAAAAATGAAATAGCCAGGTGCTATAGTTCATGCCTTTCATCCCAGCAGTTTGGAAGGCCAAGGCAGGATGATTGCTTGAGCCCAGGGGTTCAAGACCAGCCTGAACAGCATAGCGAGAACTCATCTCTACCAAAAATAAAATAAAATAAAATAAAATAAAATAATAATAGTAAAATAGCCAGGTGTGGCGGTGGGTGCCTGTAGTCTCAGCTATTCAAGAGGCTGAGATGGGAGTTGCTTGAGCCTGGGAGGTCAAGGTTTCAGTGAGCCATTTTTGTGCTACTGCACTTCAGCCTGGGTAACAGAGCGAGTCTGTCTCAAAAAAATAGTAAAATAAAATAAAAACAAGGCAGTAAAAGTTATACACATGTAGTAAAAGAAAGCCAGAGGTTATAATTGTTTTAAAAAATAAAAGAAAGGTAAACAAATGAAAGAGAGGATTTAGCTTGTTATAGTAGTTTCTGAATATAATTTGAATATGATCAGTAACACAGAAATCATTGTATTTCCAGTACTTAAATATAATTGGGAGGAGTTTTCAATGGTCCTTTCTTTAAAAAATATGGGGTCCGGCTGGGTGGCTCATGGCTGAAATCCCAGTGCTTTGGGAGGCCGAGGCAGGTGAATCACAAGGACAGGAGTTTGAGACCAGCCTGGCCATCATGGTGAAACCCCGTCTCTACTAAAACTACAGAAATTAGCAGGGCATAGTGGCAAACACCTGTAGTTCCAGCTACTTGGGAGGCTGAGACAGGAGAATCACTTGAACCTGGGAGGTGGAGGTTACAGTGAGCTGAGATCGCACCATTGTACTCCAGCCTGGGCAACAGAGTGAGACTCTGTCTCAAAAAAGAAAAAGAAATATATATGTGTGTGTGTGTGTATGTGTGTGTGTGTGTGTGTGTGTGTGTGTATGTATGTGTATATATATATGGAACATTAGATAAGGATCAAACATTTGACTCAACATCAGGTTGAACACCTTCATGGTTTATAATAATCAGTGCCGGCTTCTTCAGAGCTCAGTCTTGTTAGTCTTTCCTAAAACACTTTGCTGCCTATAATGCCCTCGTGGTATGCGTTAGCTTGCTCCTAAGTGAAGTCAGTTGTTTCCTGTTTATTATGGTGCTGAATCTAGCAGAATTATGTATTTCATGTAAAATGATATTTCTTTCCTAAAATGAGAGGTCTGTCAGGCAAACTTATTTCCTGAATCTGATTTTGTCCAAACTTCTTTTTCATGTGAGACAGCATTATGGAAAATAACAGCATAGGGATTAGGCTAAAATCATCTACATTACTAAATTGGTATTCACACATAGCTGTGAATATCAATTTTTAAATTTTTATTTATTGTTTATTTTTTTCTTCCACTAATTCTAATTCTTTCTCTCATTCTAGTGAGTTTAATTCTAATCATTGATTTTTGAACTACACGTTTATTATCTGTGAAAATTAAATTGAATTCCTTTGCTGTTTCTAGCTCCGAATTAAGGCCTATAACTTCTCTGCCTATCAACTCACTTTGCTGGAAGCATATTTTATATGATGTTTTTAAAATATTTAAAAACTCACTTTTATCTTTCCCAAACTATGCTTTGCTAAGGCAGCTGAAGACTATCTTTTTTGTAAAAATTCAAACATGAATTTGTTTGATAACGTCATCAGTATCAATTCCTTTTTAATACTCATATGAATTGCATCAGCTTGCCAATTACTTTAGAAGAAGACAATCCAAAGCCTGTTTTCTTGGTGTCCAGGTCTTTTCCAAGTGGCCCTGTTGGCCTCAGCCTGTGTAAGAAGGTGAGCCCCTTGTCCCATATCTTCTTCAGTAAACAAGCACTGGAGAGGAGGACAGAGGGAAAAGCAATTTAAAAATGTAGAGCTTTCAGGCAATTTAGAAACCATACAAAATTGGAACAAGTAGATTTCTGTTAGTAGTTTATTTTTTAAAACTCCACAACTTTATTTATTTTTCCTATGAAAAATGTTTCTATCTTTTTCTATTTCTATAAAAGAAACAGTAGCATGAAGGGAGTTACTGAATCAAGAATAAAAAGGAGAAATAGATTTGAGACTTAGGTAATTAATGAAATGCTTAATCTCAGTATAGAAATGATCTCATGCTGTGCATTCCACAAAATCCAGACTTGTATGCTATTTTGGCTCCATTACATATTCAAATTCATTCAGATTTAACTGAGAAATCACTTACTAGTGCATGAAAACATGGACCACCCTTTTAACATTTTCAAGTGAGGTTGTCAACTCTGTTTTACCCTATGTGAAATGTATGAGCTCAAATGATTTGGATTGTAAATCATCTATATTCCTGTAATTGATTGGAGCCAAGTAAAATGGAACTTGCTGTGAGCAGTCATCTGAGCTCAACAGAACTTGGAGACAGTGTTATGAAATAGAAAATTTTAATGTGGAGCTGTTAGCACAGATGTGGGGACACACTAAACATAAAACAAATAATTTTTGAAAAAGTTCCAAAATTCATTTCAAGGACATATTGGAGTTATAGTGTCACATTTTTAAAAGGACTATGTTGCCTAAGGGGGAAAAATCAAAAAGGGATAATAATGGTTATTTGCTTGAGATAGTCTTTGTAGTTTTATTTACAAGAATTAAAAAAAAAAAACTGGAGGTATACTAACTGGGGAGTTTAGAGGGGACTTCAATAGTATACTATGGTACAAAATTTACACAGAATGCTCTGAAGCCACCAAAAAAATGATAATACAAAATAATTACTTAACAATTAAATTTGTAAAAAAAAAAAAAAAAAAGCAGAATACAAATTGAAGATATGCTTTGATTTTTGTTGTGATGAATCATGTGTGCTTGTAATTATGTGTGTGTATTATGATGATGGGAATGTAGAATTTCCTTTGTTTCCTTTATTGCAGTACATATATAATTTGTGCATTAAATAAAAATTAGGTTATAAAATAAAGATAACTGTGTAATTTCCAATATAAAAATATTGTGCAATTTTTTTCCCTTATTTCTGCTTCTGTTGAACTTGGTTCTTATACGGAACAGTGAGCTTGACTTCAATGATTTTGTTGGTCACCAGATAGTCCCAGGATAACTGCATTTTACTGCTGAAACACCATCTGGACTTTGTTCAAAATTCTGCTTAGCATGAATTGTGGTTGGCTAATGTCTCTCCCTGTACAAACACCATAAATTATCTACACTCAATAGGGACCTCTATCACTTTGTAATTTAGGTTATTTCAACCTTTTAAGACATGGCTACATGAGCTTTTCAATATTTCACACTATTTCTTGGTTACAATTAGTATGTTATTAAAGGCAGTTAACACTGAGATTTTTTTCTACATGCTCAGACTCAGACATCATATACTGAATTATTTCCATCCTCAAAAGTTGGAAATTCTTTTTAAGAAAATATAATCAAAAGTTGGACACACTGTTTTAGAATAAGAGTACCAAGGATATATTTCAGAATTTTCTCTTTCTTTAACTCAAAGAGGTGTGGAGGTAATTTTAATTTCTTGTCTAACTATCTCAAATTCCTTCCCTATCATAGTCTTGCTCCTTATGATCCTTGGACGTTCCTGCTCCTTATTTAGCAAGCAGCTGTTGGAGATGATAAGAATGTGGTAGTAGTAATCACCTCGAGGTGATTCTTTGCATTTACTGAAGGTAAACACTTCAGCCCCATGAGATGGGGGACATTGACCTCCTGGCCCCTAACTAGAGAAACTAGAAAGAAGGCTTCACTTCGAATCTTCAGGAAAACAATGGCTGTCTCTTCATCTCTTTTGGGCTGATAGGCCAGCCTTTGCCTTTTTTCATCCACTACATTTTGTCTCATACATACAAGGAATTACCTTGCAGGTGCTCAGCAGGTGCATTGTTAACTTGACCCCGAAAAATTATCAAACCCACCCCCCTTTGTCCTAATCTCTGTGTGTGTCAGTGACCCAATAGCCTGTTAGACTTGGGCTTTAGGCTTACTTTGGAAGAAATACCAAGAGGCCAAGCTACAGACCACGCAACAACGCACATAAATCTGAGCTAAAAATACAGATAGGGAGCTCCTTGGAGTGGTTACTTATTTCTCAAGTAAGTATTCCAGAGTTGGAGCCTTGAGTGGACCTGGTGGTATCTGGTCTTTATAACTGGCATCCCAAGACACCCCAGTCAGTAACCCAGGAGGCAACATCACAGACAGAGTAGTGAATTGATAATAGGGGTATAGTTGAGCATTGAGGTGTGGCTGCCCTTATCTTCCCACTGAAGTGACCCATCCAGTTCTGTTTTCTCCAAAGTAGAGTGTTCCCGAGTGAGCCCTCCTGGAAACAAGTAACCCAACTCTTAGGACAAAGTAAGGAAAGGTGGGAGTAATGAAAAGCTAATATTGAGTGCCTAGTACATACCGTGTACTGCACTAGGTGTTTTCTATATGTGAATTTTCTGAGCAGCACTGTGTGCGACATCATCGTCTGTTTGCTAGATGAGGAAACCACTGCTCATAACTGGTAAATTATGGAGATATTTGAACTTAATCTGACTCTATGGCCATTCTTCTACCAAACGCTTCACTCATAAAATGTGCAAGCTTAAAATCATTTGGGGGCTTTCTGGGATACTCTATGGAGACTTGATTGTGAACAGCAGAGTAGGGGAGGATTTGATGCGGTGGCAGTCAGACGATTTCAGGATGGCAAAGGAAGGAGCAGGCAATATACTCTTTTTAGGCACTGGATGTTGGCCAGAGAAACCGTGACCACTAATGGGATAACTTCATATTTAAAAATTTTCAAAGAACTTTTCCCTCCATTTTCTTCTGTCCAGCTTCACCATTTACACTGAGATCAGGACTGGTCAGACTAGACATTTGATGAACTGCCAGAGTCAATATTTGCATTCAGTAGAGCTGAGCTTGGAGGAGGGGATGTTATACCCAGGGTAGAATAAGACTTCTAGAGTAGGACATACAGTCAAGTCAAAGTCCATAGGAAATGTCACAGGTCATGCCCTGGAAGATGTTGTATAAACATGAATTCCACAGTGCTAAAAGTAGGATTGAGGACAAGGTCAGAGATGGAGAGTTTGAGATCTGATGGGGATGAGATTGGAGCAAAGGCAGGATGAGAGCAAATAAGTTAAGACTGAGGCTTAAGGTAAAGTTTAGAATGAGTTCTTGAAATCATAGTGGAGGTCTGAACTTGCTTTTCTGGAAGTGGGTTCATAGTATGTGAACAGGTAGGGCCAGTTTAAAGCTGAAAACAGTGTTAACATTAGCATTTGATTTTTAGGATGATCAGAAATGTCATACTATTTATGTTTTTCATATAACAAAACTGAGATCCAGAGAGATTGACTAATTTTCAGCCATATAGAATGTAAGTAATGGAGCTGTGGTGAGTGGGATTTACAGGAATGGCAAAGGAATAAGTGAGCACATCAGCACTATTCAAGGGAATGTGACAGAAGTAGACGGAACTCAGCAGTTTTGACTCCATTTGTCTAGCCATTAGGTTAACACAGGTATGGGAGGACAAAACTCACTCTGCAAATCCAAATGTGCATGAAAACTAACATTTTTTAAAAATCATATTTTAAAAATTTCTATGATGATCCTCTGCTCCGTGGCAAAATATCTCAATCTACTCAAGCAAAATATCTCTTGCTCTCAGAGTTGTTTTAAATTCCAGGTGGTGTGATATCTCCCAGGCCAGGAGAAAGAGAAGGGTGGGGGCAGGAATCTGGTGTGGATTCATCTTTTCACAATGGTGTCTGCTGAATTATCCTTTGTCCAGGCTACTCTCCATGGGTGGTCTCTTGATTTCTCGTAAGCTGCCAATGGCTCCCGGGCACAAGGTTTCGGCAGCTCCAACCAATGCCCTCAGAGGGCATGGACTTATTTGCTGGAGTATCACAGTACTGGATACTGGAGTGTCACAAAACCTGGTCTGTGTGTGTGTGTGTGTGTGTGTGTGTGTGTGTGTGTGTGTGTATGTGTGTGTAGGGGTGACCTCTGGTCTTAGATGCAAAATAATTGTTCTCTTATTAGAAAACTTACCCTGCTCCTTTCATTATTTCCACAAGTCTTGGTCCCCAACTCCTCTTTTCCTCTGATGGGGACAATTGACACTTCCTCAATCTAATGTGAAGTATAGGCAAAAGCCAATATAGCAGATCAAGATCTCTTGCCCCTAGGCCCCACTCCCCACTGCATATAAATTCTGGAGTTGACCTTGCAGCCTAAGATAATAAAGACTCTTCGTGGGCTATGGAGCAAGAGTGAGGATGCAAGTGTCAGAAATACATTTCTCTGAGACTCCCTGCCAAATGTTCATCCAAATACCTTGACTTTCCTTAGTGACTGGACAGGATTGCCAAATACCTAAATGACTGGGTGTGATTGTAGCTTCTTCATCAGAAATTATAGCTAAGGCCAGGTCAGTCTGACATGAAGAGAAGTCAATTGCTTATGGCTAACCTCATCTCTGACTGATATTCTTTTGTAAAGCACCTATGCCCTTACATGTTTTAGGATCGTTTGATGAATGCTAATAGAATATTTTACTAATATTCATCTGTTAGAGATAGCTTTCTTTTTATCATAATAATTTATAATAAACATTGTGAATATCTTTACAGTTGATTTGTTAAGAATAGTTTTTCTCTGATTCACATTTTTTTTTGTTTGTGTCCTATTCCAATATAGTGGTGTGAGAAATGAATGTTATAGAAATTTTTGCAGAAGACTGCCGGTTGTTTTATAATAGTCAATTGCGTTTTTGTAAAATTTAACTTATTTCAGTGCTAATTCTATTACATACTTATGTGAAACATTTATGGGATTTCTCTTCAGCTGCAAATAGAGAGGTGCTGGGTACTGTGAAATGGAACCGGATCAGACAGATTGAGTCAAATAGTAGCTCAGTAGTAAAAAACGTCACCTTAAAGCAGTCACTTAAATTCTCTGATTTCATCCTCTGCAAATGGGTGCAAGACATCTGCTTTATGAGGAATGTGCCTTACATTGAACATCTGTTCCAAGGTATGGCATTGCACTTTCTTTAGCTGCCTTGCTACTATTAGTAATAGATGTTTACAAATAAGTCTAGCAAAAAAGTTAAAGCACAGTAATAATGTCAAAAAGGTTATTAAATAAAATACTTTTCTGTGACCTCAGCTAAAGCTAGCTAGATTTGTAGCAGAAGAAATGTCGGTGTCAGGAGACCTCATTTCAAATTTTGTCTGTTATTTCTCACCTACTGACAAATAATTTCCTTGAGCCTCCAATTTCAGTTGTAACAGAGAGAGAGAGAGAGAGAGAGAGAGAGAGAGAGAGAGAGAGAGAGATAGTAATGCCTAGAGTTGTAGAGCCTAAATGAGATAACACATGAACATTTCTCATGATGCTTTCCTTTTATTAGGGGCACAATAAATGTTGTTGATTGAAACACTAAGCTTATTGAGAATTAATCATTTCAATTAAATTTTGCATAGTTAGTATTGTATTATGGCACCTCATAGTTTGTTCTAAGTAAATACATTAAAAATATTAGAAAATGATTTTTCATAGGCTAACTTTCTTCTCACAAAAATTAATGGTGATAATCATTGCACTTACACAAAAAGAATCCCTATGATAAAGCATCTTGTAATAACCTAAATTGGCCTGTGATACAGCTTGTAATTGAATCCTATTCTCAACAGTAGGTTTATCCCGATCAGTTATTTAATCTTACATTAATGACACCAAATTTTACATGATTAGATTTTTCAGACCCCAGTATTATGGTAAAGTTTACAATATTTTTATTGCTGTGGCACTACTAGTATATTTGCCCAATATGTCAGTCAAATAATGAGTTATTACCATGTTAGAGATGAGAAGACAGCAGGGAGATGGTCAGTATTTCATCCAAAAATAGATGGACAGATGATAAGTGACCAGCAGAAGGGGACTGGTCTACCCAAGGAAAATTTTGAAACGTTTGTCTTCAGTGAACACCTATCCACTTTCCTTCCTTTCCAGTCTAATATGTAGAGCATCTTTTAAAAATTGCCTCAGGCTTTAAACTTCCTTCATCCTTTATCCATACCTTGAAGTTGTTAAAATGTATGTGGCTCATTCAGTGCTCACTAAAAATTCCATTTTCTCCCCTAAGTTCCCCAACCTCCTTTGGAGTTAGGTCAGGGCCAGATGACTAGGGCAGACCAATGGACTATGAATCGAAGTGACACACGGGATTTCTGGGCCAAGGTGGTTAAGAGCTGGTGTACTTCCTCTGCTACTACCTCAACTCCAGAAACCTTGAAAACTACACGTTGTGATCGCAACATCCAAGATGGAGACAGCCCGTGCCTCTGAGTTGCGGAGTAGAAGGAAAATCCTTTGGCAACCTGCTTTGGACTTTCAGTGAGGGAGAAGTGACTTTTGGTGTGCTACAGCACTGAAATTTTAGGGATTATCTGTCACAGCACCTAGTATAACTCCAGTAGAGAACAAAATATTCATTTGCACTGTTACAATTATGTGCTTATCTTCATTTTGTAAAGTGCACCATAATTTAGTTTTGCCTTTTCTAGAATTTTATATGAACGGAGTAATCTAGCTTAAATCTTTTGTGTCTGATTTCTTTTGCTCTGCATAATATTAATGGGATTCATCCAAGTTTTTGTATGCCCATTCCTTTTGATTGTTTAGTATTATCTTACTGTATGAATATGTCACAACCTCTTGTTGGACATTTAGGTTGTTTCCAGTTTTTGGCTCTTACAAAATAAAACTGTTTTGAAAATTTGTGTACAATATGTGTATGAATATATGTTTTCATTTCTCTTAGCTAAATACCTAGGAATGTAAAGACTAGACCACGTAAGTGTGTGTTTAACTTAATAAAAAATCCCAAGCTGTCTTCTAGAGTAGCCATACCATTTTTTATTCCCACCAACAATATGTGAGAGTTCCAGTTCTCAACATCCACACCAGACCTTGGTATCTTCTTTTCTTCCTCTTCTTCTTTTTTTTTTTTAAATTTAGCCATTCTAATAGATGTGTAGTGGTATTTCATTCTCATTTTAATGTGCATATCCCCAGTGACTAATGATGTTGAGCATCTTTTCATGCATTTGTTTGTCATCTGTATGTCTTCCTTCTTTGGTCAACTGTCTGTTCAAATATTTTGAGCATTAAAAAATCAAGTTGTTTTCTTGTGGCTACATTACAAATTGTTTTACATATTCTGAATTATATATCCCTTATCAAGTATATGAGTTGCAAATATTTTCTCCTTGTTTGTGACTTGCCTTTTCATTTTCTTAACAGTGTCTTTGGAAGAACAGAAAATGATAATATTTATGAAATCCAATTTACTTCAGTTTTTCTTTTTTGATTCATGCCTTCTATGTTCCATCTAAGAAATCTTTGTCTAACCTGAAGTCACAAAGATTTTGTTCTGTACTTCCCTTCTCAAAATTTTACAGTTTTGCTGATGTATTTTGAAATAATTTTTATTTATGGTATGAGATACATTTATTTTTGTATACCAAATTGTTCTAGCACCATTTTTGAAAATGCTATGATTTCTCCATTCATATTGACATTTTTGTCAATCACCTATTTACCATATTTTCTCAATTCATTTCTGGATTCTCTATTCTGTTCTATTGATCTATATACTTACCCTTATGCTAATACCACATTAGCTTGTTTACTATAGTAATTCTCGAAATCAGATAATGGAAGTTCTCCAACTTAGTCACCCCACCCCAAATTTATTTATGCTGCTCTAAGTCCTTTGAATTTCGACATAAATTATATAATTGGCTTGCTAATTTTTACCCCAGGACTCATAAGGATTTTGACTGAGAATATATTGAATCTGTATAGCAATCCTGGGAGAAATGACATCTTAACAATACTGAGCTTCCAATGTGAACTCAGTATACTTTTCACTTATTTAGCTGTTCTCTAGTTTCTGTCAGTAATATTTTACAGTTTTTCAGTGTATAGGTCACGTACATATTTACAATATTCCCTATGTAGTTCATATATTTTTATGTCACCATTAATGGTATAGTTTCTTTGTTCCAATTTTCAACTGTTCATTGCCAATATATAGAACTATAATTGAGTTTTATATTGACCTTGGATTGTGCAAATTTACTAGACTCACTTATTAGTTTTAGTAGCTTTTTGGTAGATTCCTTAGAATTTTCTACATAGACAATAAAGTCATCTGAAAATACAGACAAAATATAAAGTTTTAATAATGAAATTTCAGACATAAAAAAAAATCTCAGTCAGGCGCGGTAGCTCACGCCTATAATCCCAGCACTTTGGGAGTCCGAGGCAGGCGGATCACCTGAGGTCAGGAGTCTGAGACTGGCCTGGCCAACATGACAAAATCCCATCTCTACTAAAAGTCAAAAAATTAGCCAGGCATGGTGACGGGCGCCTATAATCCCAGCTATTCAGGAGGCTGAGGCAAGAGAATCTCTTGAAACCGGGAGGCGGAGGTTGCAGTGAGCTGAGATCGCGCCACCGCACTCCAGCCTGAGCCACAACAGCGAGACCCTGTCTTAAAAACAAACAAACAAACAAACAAACAAAAAACTCACGGGAAACATTGGAAGGTACCATATAGGTATCATTTGTGAAAGATTCATGAAAGGAGATGACAAATTAATCTGAATCTGAAGCTTACTTCAGACCTTGTGAAGGGACAAAGGGGCAAAACAAACAGACAAACAAACAAACAAAAAGCTCTTCTTCTTCCACAGATTTATGCGCTAAGTATTAACTGTAGTGCTTCTCTGGACTTAGGCATTAAGGTTAATCAGCATAAGTTTAAAATTTACTTTAAAAACTTTAGTGCACTAAAGTTTAAATTAAATACACTTGTTAAATAATTTCCTAAGGGGACTGAAAGAATTAGGGTCTGAGTTAAACTTTTAAGCAAAGTTACTACAATCATTTATTGAGGAGGTGCAGGAAAACCATTGTATTATGTTTATTCTTATAAGTCAATAAGATTAAGAATAATTATAATTAACAAGGAGCAGATATGCAAATATTACTTATCAATCATATTCTCTTCTTTTAAGGTTACAATAAAAACAATTCCATGGTTAAATATTTGTTGATAAAAGTTCACCATATTTTATTCATTTAATTTCTTAATATCATCCAGCTCTCTCCTCTTCCTGCCAGCTTTGGCCATTTTGTCATGTCTGTGGTTAATTTATATTCTGTGAAAGGAATATCTTCCAGAAAAATATGCTTATCTGGTTAAAAGCTACAGCATATTAAAGATCATAAGTCTTTCAAAATTTCAGAAGGCTATAGAACCAATTATTTAAGTCAAAGAATATATGCATAATGTTTTCATGGATAGTTCATGTTAAATTAAGGCTAATCTTACATTATGGTTATGCTGGCTTCTCTCAAATGCATATATAGTCTTAAAATGTTCATCACTTTTTTATACGGTCAGTTTTATTTACTCCAAAG
The DNA here is from genome assembly GCF_049350105.2 of Macaca mulatta. NCBI lineage: Eukaryota > Metazoa > Chordata > Mammalia > Primates > Cercopithecidae > Macaca > Macaca mulatta. The sequence continues at coordinate 85,652,677 of NC_133409.1, forward strand.
GTTGATTTCCTTGAAATAGTTTTTTTTTTCCTGAGGCTATATTCCAGTTTATATGTAAATTGAAGCACATTCAGATTAAGTTAAAATAACTGTGAATGATGCGGCAGTTTCCTCACATGAAGTCTTTTCTTACTTAACCTTTCCACATGAAAGAGAGAATCTGTATTTGGTGTCTGCTGAATCTGTTTGACATTCCGGAGATGTCAGAATCCTAAAGAATACATTTTAGCTGGTCTGAGTAATGCTTTTGTTGCAAAAAAGAATTAAGCTGGAGAAGGATTTGTGATTTTTCAATTCTAGAAATAGTGTGATGAAAAAAAACTAATGATCCCACACAGAGTTTAGTGTTTGTGTAATGTTTATTCAGCCAAAGAGAGGAGCATTTTTCTCTGCTATTAATCCTCAGCGTTTCTTAGACTCTGGCAGAAAGCATTGGTAGAAAGCAATGTTTCAGTAGCATGTTACATTTCATTAAGTAAATGTAGGAATATGAGTGAATCCCATAACTCTTTGAAGTCAAGCACATTTTCTAACCTAAGAATGTAACACTTTAATTTGTATTCATTTTCGCTCAATAGAAAATTATATTTCCATCCCAATTCTCTTTATCTTGCAAATTAGTAAGCAATAATTTAATGTGAGATCCAAAAATCTTTTCACGTGATCATTTAAAATGTCCCAAAGTGAAAAAGATTTTCTCTGAATGGCACATATTATCAATTCCTTTAGCTTTCTTAATTTTGTTTTTACTTTTTTTCCCAGCCACTTTGAATATATCCTATGAAAATATTTGGAATGGCTAGATCCACTAAGAATTCAAATTCCATTGTATGATTTCCTCAAATCTGTTATGTTTTAGTCTTTGCATTTTCTCAGGGAACATGCCAATTCTGCTAGGATTGTCATTTAGCTTCCCAGAATCACTTGTGCATCCTTTTATAAAGGTTTTTGGAATTGGTGTTACCAAATTCCAAACATGGTGGCAAAGAAGGGAGCTCCAATGCAGCTGGCGGGAGGCAAGAGAGAAAGAGAGAGAGAACTTTTTGGAATCTTAGTGAAGTTCAACCAAATTGTAAATCTTTTAAGACTTACAACAATAATTTGGCATTTACTGAACACTTACTACATGGTAGGCACTGCAGAAAGTGCCTTCTGTAATTTGTCTCATTTAATAATCCCTCTCCAATGGGGTAAGCACTCTCAATATGCTCATTGTAAGGTGGGGGAAATTAAAGAATCGAGAAATTAAGGGGCTTCTCTAAGGCTACATAAATAATAAATAGCAGAAGAGTGACATGAACTCAGGTTTGCCTAATTCCAATGCATATTGTAAATCCATATCTCCAGCACTGCAACCAGCACATTCCAACCTACATCAGAAATGTGGGAGCATACATTTCCAAAAGGGCTTATTTTCTTCTGAAATTACTCAGAGTAAGGCCACAGCTTGCGTTTTTGGTTTTATGTTCCTCTGAAAATTTGTAGCCAAACCCACATTGCCCCCCAAAACTTTGAAATCTTACTATATATTTTTTGCACAATTCCCTTTGTAAATAAAAATGCAGTAAAAACAAAGAGGCATTAGGCTCAAACCAGCATGAAATTTGCCTTCTGTTAGCCAAATCCTGCTGATGGTCCCAGAAGGGGCTTTGCTCAAGAGAGGGTAGTACTATGACAAGGTAGTACTATGAGAAGGACCTCTGGGCTGCCCTTGGCTGTCCCAGCTAAGCTTGACCTTGATGCCTACAAACACCTGCTTTGATTGTAGTTGTCTTGTTATTGAGTGGGGCTCAGCTTTCTAGCACTTTCCAATTTACAAACTGGAAATTCCTGCTGTGAAATATGTAAAAATTGTTTTTAAATATTAAATATAAAAGATTAAAAATACAAAAAATGTAATTGTGTGATCCTTCTATTGCTCCTATCTTCCAAATGTATAGCCATCTTTGACCTTTTGTCTCAAAAAGGGAAAACTGTTTATGTCCTGATTTCAACTGCACCTGATTTCATAAATAATGACTTCTACATGACAGAAGGTACCCTAAGGGGCAGCCCCAATGACCCCTTTGCTCTAAAACTGGCATAGAACTGATGTCCCAGCATGGAGTGGGAGATGCCGGTGATATTTTCTTCCACCCATATTTATCAGTGCTGTATTTACCAAGCATTTTGCCCTGTTTTACGTAAGGGCAGGCTAGGTGGCAGTTAAATTTTAGCTAAGGAAATTATACTTTATCTGCTGAAACTTTACACTAAGAACTTTTAAAGTATTCCAATTACATAAAGTAATTTTCTCAATTTGTAATTGTTCTATTGAGTTCTTTTGTGAATCTGTTGTGATTTGTGGCTGCTCTATTAAGTTATGAAGCAGCAAAGTCTTGTTGAGGAGGAATGTATGAGGAAGTGGGTTTTCTGATTAAGTCAACAGTCTGGTTAATTCACATCTAATGCAAAAGTCCTTTTGGTTCAGTCTTGGAACAAACTTTTTCAAAAAGTAATTTGCAAACATAGTATATGGAATGGAATGCAATTGTTGGTGGCTGAGGTGGTCTGGATGCATTATCTAAATGTAGTTCCTGGAAAGGGGTGTGCAAATTGATGGCCCATGGGCTCACTACTGCCTGCCTGCCTTTGAGTCCTTTCTTGTTTGGGCTCAAATTCTAGCTTCTTTAGGTACTATTTGATCTGGGGCAAGCTCTTTCTCTTTTCTAAGTCCCAATTTCATCATCCGTAATAAATAAATAAATAAATAAATAAATAAATAAATAAATAAATAATATTAACTACCTCAAAGAAATGTTGGGAGGAGTGAGTTAATTCATGCAAACATCCTAGCACAATGCCTGGCACCCCACGAGTGCTGAGTAAGTGTTAGCTATCATTAGTACTCCTACCTTAACTTTTAGTGTTCATGGATGTCAATACATACTTTGAAAATCGCTTTCCTTTGGGTAAATACCACACAATCAAATTATTTCCTTGCCAACTCCCTCTTCCTTTTGTAAAGAGAGTTTAAATGTAGCACAGGAAAAACTGCTGTAGCTGGGTAGCTCTGGATGGGGGTGCATAACATGTTTTGTGTGATTTAGCAAATGTAATAGTTATTTCATGGACAGTAAACATAACTTTAGTTAGGTTTGATGAATGCATCTGTAAACATAAGACAGGTTGGTTTCCTGACTCAAGAATATGAATCTCAAATTCCTATTTGAGATTTGAAAAATTCCTTAGTAACCTGCATGGTTGCTTTAATGGCTTTCTACCATGAAGTGACTGATGATGGAGGTTTGTACCTAATTAGACTGTCTGCCTGTTTTTCCCTCATTTCCTCTTTCCCTCTCTTTCTTCTAAATTGGCAGGACAGGAGGAAATAGGAAAAGTCTTATTGTTAGTTATTAGGTCTCTCTCTTTAGCCATCCTCTTCATAGTGGAAGGTCGAAGAACAAAGGTCACCTTCCAAGGCTCCTACAATAAGCACTCTGACCTCATTGCCAAATCGCTTTTCCAGAGAGTGCCACCAGATCATGTGTCACTTTTATGAACTTTAGTTCTGGCAAACCTGATGTTATGTGTCACGTTCTTTTTGGTTAAAATGTATACTCTCTAAAAGCAAAAATTATAGATGAATAAAAGCATGTTTGCAGCCTGATTTCAGAAAAAGTCTTCATTTCTTTCTTAAAAATTGAAAGTATATTTGAAATATAGTATCACAGCAGGAACCTGGAATTTACCGGTTAGCTCCTTGTTAGCATATTATACTTAAATAATCACAAAAGAAGGTTATAATTCATGAACCATCCTTTGCAATGGGTTCATTTAGAAAGCATATTTGAATTTCATTGAATAGAAGAAGTCTGCAAAGAGATGGTTCATCTAAACCTCAAGGTTATGTTCTGTCCACTTAAAAGCCAGTTTTTATTGCTTTAAAAGCATTCACTTTAATCTAACTAAATACACAATGGCAGATTGCTCACAATTATGGTTTCACTAAAATGAATACGTATGCTTTACACTTAATTTTAAAAATATTTTAAAGTTTATTTCTGCACTTTAATTAATAGTTTAAAATGGGCTTTCATCCTTTAGCCTTCAAAATTAACTCACTAAAAAATGAAACAAAAACAAATCGGCTCCTCAAAAAAAAAAAAAAAAGATAAAAACCTAGATATTGAAGTACTTTATAATTGTTAATATAGACATAAATCTCATAATTTACTTTCATTTATATGTATGGAGGAGAAAAATATTCATATTTTTGATTTTTCAAAATGATTGGAATTAACATTGGACAACTGGTATCTGTTTATTTCATACATTCGTCTAATCATTACTTTATTCAATACAGTATATACTTTATTCAATATAGCTTTAAATAGGTTGAATATATTCACTTAACATCTGCCAATTATGTCATTTCATAAGGAATATTTATCAAAAATGTAGTCATTTTTGGCATTTTGATTCCAAATCTTTCTTAATGTTTTTTAAATGTACACCCTTTTCAAGTCTCTCTATAGAGTTGAGTATACTTAAGTAATTGCCCTAATTTGTATCTAACCAAATTAATTAAAAATTTTCAGTAGTTATATTTTTAAAAAATCTTACTCTAACTTGGAAAAAACAAACATTCAGTATATTCATTTTACGTTTAAAATAACAGTTGAGAACCCACAACTTACTTGATTCTACAGATAAGAAAAACAGATTTTCACAATCCTGCTAGCTCTGATAGGTTCACTAAATCTTGTTAATATTTTTACACATAACTCGAAGTTCATTCGTATACTTTAGAACTTTGTAGTCTATGGAAATGCTATTTACACGTGAAGGAAATAATATGTAATTTACCAAAGGATTAACAACTGTTTCCAGTGGTAGGTAGGCTGTGATTATTTTACAAGATGAAAAACTCTTATAAATTTACTTATTGCTGGTACTGGATGATGAAATGTTGTAAATATCTGTAAAAGATAGTATTTTTGTTTGTTTGTTTGTTTGTTTTTTTCCTAGCTTGAATTCACCAGTGCAGTGAATGAAAAATTGGTAAAACAAAACCTTGAAATGATGGAATCATGGAATTACAGCATAAGAGAAAAAAAAATTCCGGAAATTGACCATTCAAGTGTGTCCTAGCTATGCAATGCTCCCGAAAGTAGAGCTCTGTCCTAATTTTACAGATCCCCAAAGAAGGAAATTATGTAATTTATACTCTTTAGTTACATTGACTAAAATAAATTGCTAACAAGTCTAATAATTCTATTTTGACTTGCTTATGTACATATTGATTTCAGTGTGGAATAACCTATGACTCCTTTAATGAGTAATACCTGAATGGCAAGCTCACAAGGTTGTCTTCACCTGGTTGCCCCAGTCTGGGATAAAGTACAGTAATCCTTCCCACAGATTATTTTTGGAGGAGTGAAAATCCATACCTTTCTTATGTCTCTCACTTTTTCTTAACTCCCAACAGTGTCTCCCATGGCTGGCCATCTTTCATGGCACTTCAGAATTAAGGTGAAGGAGAATTACAAGGTGCTAAGTTCTCCAGTAGTTCTCTGACACCAGCCCCCCAGTGCATTGATGTCAAATTTGAGCACTGACAATAGTCAGTGTTTGAGATCAGAGTTTGAATACTTCAAATCATAACTGTTAAGTTTGAGAATGTACAGGGATTTCACTATTGCCTGTCAGCAGCTTCTTTTTAAATGTAAACAACCCTGGAAAGAATAACACATTGAACTGTTACCTGCTGCAAAAGTATTAAGATTTCTTTCTTCTGGGGCATACTGCTTAAAATGAAGTTTCTGAAATAAACTAACAGAAGATTTAAAACCCTGCTGGACCCTGAGGAGGTCCTGAGGTGAGTAACACAAGGAGTTGAAGAAATTTCAGAAGATCATTTTTAGGCAGAGAGTAATGGCCAGAATAGACAGTGATTCTGGAGTGCTTACAGAGTTCCGGGCACTGTTTAAAGGGTTTTTTTTTTTTTTTTTTTTTTTTTTTTTTTTACACTTAATGACTTGTTTGATTCTTATAAAAACCTTATAAGGTAGATTCTAAAATTATTCCTTTTTTATATATGGCAAAATTGAGGCAAAGAGAAGTTTAAAAACTCCAAGATCACAGTCAGTAAATGACAGAGTGGGGATTTGAACCCAGGTAGCCTGGCTCTAGTGCTTAAGCAATACTGTCTATTCACCTGGCTCTTTACAGAGAACAGTCAAGATCTGGAGGTAAAACCTTGTGAGGAGAAGCAGACCAGAAAAGGAGTACAGGAGCCCCACCAGCTAAATCACCAATCTCTATTTTGCTTCAGATCAGTTTTCACAATCTGGTTGGAAAAAGGATAGTCCTAATTCCATGATCTCTTTTAGAAATAGAAATCTGTTTTATTTCAACTCTGCTAAGTCATGTCATTTCCGGTAAGCTTATCTTTTCTCTGTATCCCAGTTTAATTTTCCAATAAATAGTTTGATTCTACACACACATAAAAATGAGCATAAGTACTTTTAAATGTGAAGTAATCTGTAAAATGGTACGAACAGTATTTGTGTGTGTGTGTTTAACATGAAGACAACCAAAAAAGATAAATAGCCAAAATAAAACTACTCTATAAAGCTGGTTTTGAAACAGGAAATTTTTTTAAAAAAATTGAAAAACAGTAAAACTTAAATAATCACTTTGCTTTTTATTGTATTAATGGCTCTTATCTTCAAGGCAAGATGAAAATTTGGTGAAATTGTCTAGATAAGTCCTAAGGGAAGGTTACTTGTGTTCATTTGCCTTGACAAATAATGCTTCATCTGCCCTGCCAAGTAGGTGGATTTGCTTGTTTGATTGATTGATTGATTGATTGATTGCTTATATTTTTTACCACAAAGCTATTGTTTTAAATCCTCAGGAAAATTTGACATAATCATATAAGCCAAGTATGGTTTCTGGAAATTTGCTTTTCTTTAAAAAAGAATTGAAAGTCATTTGGTGAATTCTTTGTTCTAAAAATGGCAATTCAGACAGGAAAATTCTGGGATTGATTTTAGGATCATGCTTCAGTTCTACACTTTTCTTTGCCAACAGAGACTTGGTCACACTCCACCAGCCTGGTGTTGTGTTTTGGAACTTGGAACTTTCCATCATTGAGAGTCATTACCATATATTGCTCTGGGAAATCAACTGTGTAGCTGTCAGTAATTTCCAGGAAAGCCATCCTACTTACTTTCCTTTTATTTTCCTGCTCTGAATCAGCAAGCAGGTCTGTGATTACTCAGGCCCTAGGCAAATGTTTATATGATGAGGTCTATTCTACAGGGAAAGCGAGGAATAGGGTTAGGTCCATAAGAGTAGGTTCTTCCTTAAAGTCATGTGATAAGCAACAACCAAACCATCTCCAATACTGCTTTCATTTCAAACTTTAACAATCTTGGATGCAACTGGAAAGCTGTTACTTAACCCAATTACCCTTGGAGGGACTGGTCCTCTGGATGAAGGCAAGAAGATACATGATCAAATTAACAGTAGCAAGATGGGTAGCAGGAAGTTACAGTCAGTCCATTCAGAGGAGTAAAGATCTAATCAAGTACCAAGTCAGGAGGGTAAAGTCAAAGTGTATTTGGAAAGACTCACCAATGCCAAGGTTTCCTTGCATAAAATATAGCACAAGTTCAGGCTTCTAAACTCTACAAACCTCTGACCTTTGGCTCTTTTATGTCTCTATTTTTCTGGCCTGACAGACCACATGCCAATGTGCAACCCAGAATCCCTCACCCTTGTGATTTATGGCTTACAGCTGCTTCAGCATCTCCGCCATGGCAGCTGCTTTTCAGATGTCTTCAAAACAGAGGGAGAGTGTTAATGTGAACTTGAGTGGCTGCAGAAGAGAGGAAGAAAAGTTGATGAAAAAATCATCTGAATTCAGCCCCAAAGCTTTCCATTGATCTTTGCCTTCGGGGCCAAGCAAAATGTTTGGTTTATTTCATAAGCTAATTAGGTGTGTGAAAGGCTACTTGGCATTTGCTATTGACTGAACCCAACAAAAGTGATCACCAGGCTAGGTGATCAATAAGAGATCGATTACAAGCGTGTGATTGGATTAGCCATTTGATCAATGCTGTGTGCTAATATATTAACAAGCAAATTACCGAGTAGCCCTTAAGAGCAGAATGCTGACTCTGATTGCATTACAAACTAGTGAGATCTAATGACCTACCAAGTGCAAGGGGTTAGTTATACAAATCAAGACCTGAAAGTATTTTTTTCCTTGAAGATTTCTCCCCCGCCAAAGAAAATGCTTTCTTAAGTGAGATTCAAATTAAATTACAATTAGCAAGCAGCTGCACTGAGACACCTAATTTCCAAGCAGATATCATTCCTGAGAAAGAGGGCTTGGGAACTCCATATAAAACAGCCTAGAGACTTTGAGGAAGAGCTGGCTAATATCAAAAAGGGAAAACCAAAAAAATGTCAGAATAGTCACTAATATTTCTCTAATGAAGTTTTGATTCATGGTTTCCCAGTTTGGATATAACGAGCTCTTCCATGATAGACTCTAATGTCGCTGGATCTTTATTAAAACTATATATATTTTCTCAGCTCCCATTTTGCAGGTAATCTGTTATGTAACCGCTTCAATAGCAGAATAAACAATGAGATGCCTGTGTGTGTGTGTGTGTGTGTGTGCGTGCAGGATGAAGAATTGTGGCTAGTAAAGTGCCCTTTGAGAAAAAGAAAACATTGCAAGAAATGTTAGGTTAGCGCAAAAGTAATTGTGGTTTTTGCCATTTTTTTAAGTAATACAAAAACAGCAATTACTTTTGCACCAACCTAATTCAATGTGGAGTGAAGAAAATGTTCTCCACTAAGTCTTTAGAACTTGTTTCCCTTAGCTGATTCCATAAGTGACCTTACAAGAGCAAAACCCCACAAAACAGAGCTCCTCTCCAACTCTGCTTTCCCCATGATTAGGTGAAGCATTTGTTCAATTGATTGTGCTCTTTCAGATTCCCTAAGTGGTGACCAGACAAGCCTTTGCTCACTTTCCCTCTTAATCCTTTTCCTTTGAAGAAACATTTTTTTTTCCCCTTTGCCTCAGGGAAGCTGAACCGATTAGTCTGAATTCTCCAGTGTTATTTGCAGATGGAAAGGTCTCCCCGGGCCCGGAGGCAGAGTGTCAGCCCGAGCTGCGGCGAGGCCGAGGCGGGGCGGGCTCCCGCGGTGTGGAGGCCGGAGCCGGCTGGCAGGCTGCGGCCTCGCCAGGCCTAGGCGGAGCAGCTGACAAAACAGCCTGCCAGGCCGGACCGCGAGGGAGGGCGGGAGGGGAGAGGCTGTCAATCAACATCACTGACACGCAGGCGGGAAACGGAAGATCTCATGGAGCCCTGTCAGTTTCAAGACGCCAACGTGAACTAGGGTTGGGTTTGCCCGCGGCTGGGGACACATGGTACTTCAGGGTTAAATGTTTGGGCACTAGAGGCTCAGGCAGATTTTCCCCTACTTGATACACGTTTGGTGGGTTTCAATTTTTATACCTTAATACATCCGTTTCTGTACCCAGATAGCTAATTCAGTGCCTTTGAGAGTACCTACTGACGTTCTTATGAGAACTATTTTTCCATTTGACTTAAAACTGATGGTAGGAAGTCATCGCAGATGACAGTCCTTTCAGATCTATTCCTTTGTGTTATTGTTTTGTGTGAAAAGCCCCATTCTACGTTTTAAAATACTTTCTGTGCTTACAGAAGCATAAAGTACAGGTTACAGAACTTACTTCTCTTTAAATGAAATGATAAAGTCATCAGGTTCATTGTTGATAGAATCTCAACTCACAGTTTACCTCAGGGTGAAGTTCTGTGATAAATGACATATCTTTGGGATCTGATGAAGCCTCAACTACAGTGGCATATGGTGTAATGATAAAATAATCTATGCTAGAACACGAGTTATTTCAGTCATCAATGATTACATTCATGATGAGGAACAACATACTTTGAACCAGCAGTAAAATCTCTTCTAATTAATCTTATGTTCATCAAAAACCTCTAACAGAGCAGTTAAAAGAACATCCTGCATATCATAAATGCAAGTCAGGTGCCTATAATGCTATAAACCACTTATTGGAGTGTTACTGATTAATGCCTCCGACATTATTCTACCCTTTTCCTTCTGTAGTGCTATTAATTTGAAGGTAGCATCATAAACATTTCTCCAGAAGAACCAGCTGTATGGCTCTAGATGATAATGTTTGTAATTATTTAAGATAGAAACCAATGGAGGGCAAGCTTCTTGCTTATCACTGTGCCTGATTTAGTAACATGCTGGTGTGCAGGAAGAACTGAGAAGGGGAAGCAAATGACAACAGGCAAAAAAGAAGTTTGTTCACATTCAGTAATTCATTTGGGGATTTGTGACAATTTCACTTGGGAAAAAAGCAAAATCATAAGTGACTTGACATCGATCATTAGAATCTATTACACTCTGAACATCATCTAAAGCATATATACTTTCCAGTCCGTAGTTTATTTTTTAAAAAAGACTATCAATTCTATTTCTAAACTGTCTCATTTTACCTATTTCCATGTTAAGTTTAATGACAGTTGATACTGAAGAGTTAATGTGATACTTCTCATCAGTTTGCAGATAATTGTTTAGTAGAATATTACAGTGTCCTTTGGCTTTATTCACACATTATAGAGCCTGTTGTGGCCTTCTTCAGTTTGAAAATGAAGGGTGTGTTGTTTTGCCTACTTTCACCCACAGAGGATCATTCCCAAACATAAGTGGTATCATTCTTGAAAGCTCCAGTAGGCAGGATTATAACTTGGTTGCAATAGACAGCTCAAGTGTTATCCCGTGAAAGGCTGATGATTAATGAAGATGAAAAAGCAGGGTTGGGTGGTTAGCTGAAGCGTGCATGAGTGATGTGGCTTACAAGAAGAAAGAAAAATGATTCTAATAAAAAAAAACTTTATTAAATACCCATTAGGATGGCTGTTATTTAAAAAAAGTAACAAGTGTTGGAGAGGATTTAAAGAAATTGGGAACCTTCTACACCGCTGGTGGGAGTGTAAAATGGTGCAGCTACTGTGGAAAACAGTACGGAAGATCCTCAGAATTTTTGAAGTAGAATTAGCACACGATCCACCAATTCCACTTCTGGGTATATACCCAAAAAAATTGAAAGCAGAGGCTTGATCAGATGTTCCTAGCAGTATTATTCACAATAGCCAAAAGTGGAAGCAACCCAATCGGTCTATTGCTGGTTGAGTAAATAAACAAAATGCCATATAGTAACACAAAGGAATTCAGCCTTAAAAAGGAAGAAAATTCTGACACATACTACGACATGGATGAACCTTGAGGACCTTACTCCAGGTATAATAAGCCAGTCACAAAAGGGCAAATATTGTATGGTTCTGCTTATATGAGATATCTAGAGTAGTCAAATTCTTAGAGATAGAAAGTAGAATGGTGGTGCCAGGGTCCAGGGGGAGGGAGAAATGGGGAGTTATACAGAGTTTCCATTTGGGAAATGAAAAAAACTCTAGTGATAGTTGAACAGCATAAATGTACTTAAGTCACTGACTGTTGCATTCAGTGTAAATAATATAAAGTAAATTTTATGTTATGTATATATTGCTACAGTTAAAAAAAAATACTAGTTAGGGGATAGTACACAGGGATAATCTATTAGCTTCATGCATCGCCTCCTTGCTTTTTGAGGAGAAGGAGAAAGCAGTTACCTGCCAAAGTGTATGTTGCATTTTTTCTCCTTCTCCTAGGGGCTCAGGCTGGAGAAGAATATGTTTCATTCGCCTGCGACCCTTGGCTGCCTGGGAGCGAAGTTTGAGGGAAATGCTGAAAAAGGAGTTGAACTATTCGGGCTGCTTTAGCTGGCTTTCCAGAGTAAAGTTTATAATTCACATAGGTAGACTATGTCGACAGGCTACAATTCACACAGGTAGCCTACCAGAAGGTTTCTCTACTGCACGGGGTGAGAGGTGGGAGGAAATAGCCAAAAGAGTTGCAACTTTCACTTGCTCTCCTTCATACAATAAATATTTACCGAGTGATTATGTGTCGGGGTCTATTACAGGCCTCATTTGACTCAAGGCAAAGTTCCACACTCAATAGGGAGCTATGGTCATTCCAGACCTTTCCAGTTACTGTCTACACAAATTGCCATAATGATGGTTAATGTCTGTCACAGGGGTTAGGGCTGTAATACCAACAAACCAGAATCCTTTAAAAACATGTCACTGATTGATTTGTTTTGAGTTTTCTAATATTTTTGAATTCCACTTAAAATTTTTGCCTTGTCCTCGAAGAGGAGCAAGTTTCATTAGTCTATGAATATTATTCAGTGATCATCATAAATAGCACCTGTAGTTTATATGGAAATTTTACCTACTATCCTAAACTGACCATTTTACACTCTTACATTTTGAGATTTGCTTTTTTCCCCATATATTTTATAGCAGAGACTTTGGATCTAACCTATATAATGGAGCTACTTGATTTTTATTCTAATTTTAAAAGTCTAAAGTTTTTGGTACCTTCAAAAGGATATATGCAACATATATGTAAATTATAAAAGATAATAATAAGATGAACATCTGTGAACTGATCATGCAACTTAAGGAGCAGAACAGTATCAATATTGTTGAAGCATCCTTCTTACTTCTTCTGCATCCCATACATCCACCCAAGAGATCACATTAACCTAATTTTTAAAATCATCCTCTTTCTATTCTACTAGATACGTATATATCTCTCTGATGGTTAATTTTAAGTTTCAACTTGACTGGGATAACAGGTATCCATATAGCTGGCGAAATATTATTTCTGGATGTGTCTGTGAGGGTGTTTCTGAAAGAGATTAGCATTTCAATTGGCAGACAGAGTAAATTAAATTACCTCACCAGTGTGGGTGGAAATGACCAATCCTTTGAAAGACTGAAACGAAGAGGCAGAAGAAGGGCACATTTGCCTTCCATGCTTGAGCTGACATCCATCTTCCACCCTCTGACATTGGTGCTCCTTGCCCCATTGACGCCCCATTTCCCAGGCTTCTGAACTTAGACTGAATTATGCCACTGGCTTTCCTGGTTCTCCAGTTTGCAGATGGTAGATTGTGTGATCTCTTGGATTCCCTAACTGTGTGAGCAAATTCATACAATAATATTAACACGCTACAAATAAAATATATAAAATATGTCATAATATGAACACATAAAATAAGTATCCTCATATATATCTATATACAGTCATGCATCACTTAAGGACAGGGATACATTCTGAGAAATGCATCGTTAGGTGATTTTAGTCATTATGCAAACATCAGGGAGTGTACCAACACAAACCTAGAAGGTATAGCCTACTACATACCTAGGCTGTATGGTATAGCTTATTGCTTCTAGAATATAAGCTTATGTAGCATGTTACTGTACTGAATACTGTAGGCAACTGTAATACATCATAAGTATTTCTGCATTCAATCGTATCTAAACATAGAAAAAGTACATCAAAAATACAACATAAAGAATAAAAAATGGTACACCTATGTAGGGCACTCACCGTGAATGGCGCTTACGAGACTGGAAATTGTTCTGGGAGGTTGAGTGAGTAGTGAGTGAATGTGAAGGTCTAAGACATTACTGTACACTACTGTAGACTTTATAAACACTGAAAACTTAGCCTGCACTAAGTTCATTAAAATTTTTCTTTCCTCAATAATAAATTGATCTTAGCTTACTGCAACTTTTTTTCTAACTTTTTTTAAAATATACTTTAAGTTCTGGGGTACATGTGCAGAACATGCGGTTTGTTACATAGGTATATTTTGCCATGTTGGTTTGCTGCACCCATCAACTCATCATTTACATTAGGTATTTCTCCTAATGCTATCCCTCTCCCATCCTCTCAGCCCCCAACAGGTCCCGGTGTGTGATGTTCCCCTTCCTGTGTCCATGTGTTCTCATTGTTCAACTCCCACTTATGAGTGAGAACATGTGGTGTTTGGTTTTCTCTTCTTGTGTTACTTTGCTGAGAATGATAGTTTCCAGTTTCATCCATGTCCCTGCAAAGGACATGAACTCATCATTTTTATGGCTGTATAGTATTCCATGGTGAAACTTTTAAATTTTTTAACTTTCTGACCGTTTGTAACACTTAGCTGAAAACAAATACATTGTACAGCTATACAAAAATATTGTCTTTCTTTGTATCCTTTTTCTATAAACTCTTCTATTTTTAAATTTTATTTTTTTTTTACTTTTTAAACTTTTTTGTTAGAAACTAAGACACAAACACATACATTAGTCTAGGTCTACACAGGATCAGGATCTTCAAATATCACTGTCTTCTACCTCCACATCTTGTCCTACTGGAAGGTTTTCAGGGGAGATGATACTCAGCTGTCATCTCCTATGGTAACAATGTCTTCTTCTGGAAAACCTCCTGAAGGAACTGTTTGAGGCTGTTTTACAGTAAACCTTTTTTAAAAAAATAATTACAAGGCATGTACTCTAAAATAATGATACAAAGTATAATATAGTAAATATATAAATTAGTAACATAGTCATTTATGATCATTATCAGCTATCATGTACTGTACATAATTGTATGTATTAGACTGTTAGGCAATTGACAGTGCAGCAGGTTTGTTTATACCAATATCACTACAAACATGTGAATAATGAATAACTCCTTGCACTATGGTGTTATGATGGCTACAATGTCAGTAGGTGATATGAATTTTTCAGCTCCATTATAATCTTATGGGACCAACAATCTATATATGGTATGTCATTGAAAAAATGTTATTATACGGCACATGACCATATATCCTATTGGTACTGTTTCTTTGAAAAATTCTGAGAGATAGGAACACTAAGAAATGCGTTGTTTTTCTTTTGTTTTTGAATATTTAAAATGGTACTATATTGCTTATGTTGCCTGCAACTTGATTTTCCCATGCATCATGTTTCTTAAAGTCACCCTTCTTCACATGGTAGCTGTAGTTTTATTAACTTTTCTCTGATATAGAGTATTCCATTACATGGACACACCACAACATATTTATCTGTTCTTCTGTTGATATATATTTGGGTTGTTTCCAATATTTTTTCTTTCACTACCCTTAACATTGGGCTGTGAACATTCTTGTGCATGCCACCTGCTGCATTGTGCAAAAGTTTTTTTAAGATGCAGTTTGAGAAGCGTCCGTTCATATCTTTTGCCCACTTTTTGATGGAGTTGGACATTTATGCTGCCAACAATCATATGAAACAAAAGCTCATCATCACTGGTCATTAGAGAAATGCAAATTAAAACCACAATGAGATACCATCTCATGCCAGTTACAATGGTTATTATTAAAAAGTCAGGAAACAACAGATGCTGGAGAGGAGAAATAGGAATGCTTTTACACTGTTGATGGGAGTGTAAATTAGTTCAACCATTGTGGAAGATAGTGTGGTGATTCCTCAAGGATCTAGAACCAGAAATACCATTTGACCCAGCAATCCCATTACTGGGTATATACCCAAAAGATTGTGAATTATTCTACTATAATGGCACATGTACACATATGTTTTTGCAGCACTATTTACAATAGCAAAGACTTGGAACCAACCCAAATGCCCATCAATGATAGACTAGATAAAGAAAATGTGGCACATATACACCATGGAATACTATGCAGCCATAAAAAAGAATGAGTTCATATCTTTTGCAGGGACATGGATGAAGCTGAAAGCCATCATTCTCAGCAAACTAACACTGGAACAGAAAATCAAACACCACATGTTCTCACTCATAAGTGGGAGTTGAACAATGAGAACACATGGACACAGGGAGGGGAACATCACACACCAGGGCCTTTTACGGGGTGGGGGGCAAAAGGATGGAGAGCATTAGGACAAATACCTGATGAATGCAGGGCTTAAAACCTAGATGATGGATTGATAGTCACAGCAAACCACCATGGCACATGCATACCTATGTAACAAACCTGCATGTTCTGCACATGTATCCCAGAACTTTAAGTAAAATAAAAATTTAAAAAAAGATACAGTTAGAGGAGAAAATGCTGGGTTATAGGCTGTGTTAATGTAAGTTGCCTAATTTTTTTTCTGTTTTAAAGATTGAAACAAGTGGAAATTCCAGTCTTTGACACATATACATCACTGTTAAGTTTTTCTAGTTTTAAATTTTTCTTTAATTTGGTTTTGTAAACTGTGGTGTCTCATTTTACTCCAAAACAATGCCTTTTCCATCCTAGTCTTTGAATATTTCTGTCATAAAGACCTTTGCTTCCCAGATTGTACATTTCCAATTTCTTTTCAAGTCCAACTAAAGACAATTTCTACTCTCTCTCTTAACCCCCAGCTATTTCAAAACTTGTCAAAACTGAATATTTTGAGTTTATTTGGAAATTAATTAATACTGGACATTGAGCACTACTTCAGTAGTTATATTGAAGATAAATAATACTAGGAGAAAGACATAATTTAGAAATATGCAAGTATATTTAATGCAATCTGCAAATATTCCAGCCAAGCATTAAAAGCGTTGGTATTTCAATTAGGTTTTCCATTTATTTAATCAATTTGTATTTATTAAGTACCCACTCTGGGCTAGGCGCTGTGCTAACTAGTGGGTACAAAACAATCAACACAACAAGCATGACCTAGAAGACACGAAATACATAAATGTGATTAGCTTTATGAGAAAAAGAAATGCAGTGTGCTGTAGGACAGCGTCACAGGGACCAACCAAGGCTGCAGGTACAGGAAGCAGGGGCAAAGGAAGTTTCGCCAAGAGAAAGGACACGCAGATGAGACCTGCAAGATGTGGGACAGTCATCCAGGTTGGGAGGGGCCCGGTATGGTAGGTGAGAGAAGTATTTCCAGTTGAGGGAATTGCCCAAAGCCCTAAAGGGCTGGTGGACTAAGGAAGCAGAGAATTTTTTTTTTTTTTTTTTTTTTTTTTTTTGAGACGGAGTCTCGCTGTGTCTCTCAGCCTGGAGTGCAGTGGCGTGATCTCGGCTCACTGCAAGCTCCGCCTCCCGGGTTCACGCCATTCTCCCGCCTCAGCCTCCCAAGTAGCTGAGACTACAGGCGCCTGCCACCACGCCCGGCTAGTTTTTTGTATTTTTAGTAGACACGGGGTTTCACCATGTTAGCCAGGATAGTCTCGATCTCCTGACCTCGTGATCCACCCGCCTCGGCCTCCCAAAGTGCTGGGATTACAGGCTTGAGCCACCGCGCCCGGCCAGGAAGCAGAGAATTTTTGAGAAGGTGGCTTGAAGAGGCAGGCAGGGGTTAGATCATGTAAGGTTTCAAGGACCATTATATATTTTAGATTTGTTGTAAGAAAAGTGAAACGTAATGTTTTCAGTCTATTATTCTGGTAGCTATATGGAGAATATATTAAAGGGGTGCAATTATTTGGAGTGAGAAGACCTAGGAAAAATTCCATACAGTGAGAGAGGAGGACTTGGACTAGGATAGGGGATGAGGGGAAAAAGAAAGTTAGACATTTTGAGAGAGTTTTGGAGGCTGGAAGCAGCAGGTCTTGGTGATCAATCTTGTGGGAGTAAGATGAAGAAGAGGAAATAATTAGGGAACCTCCAGGTTTTTGACTTAAACATTAAATTATTGCCCTAAAATTAAACACGAGGAAAGCAAAAGTAACATTTCAGAGTTATACTCGTGTACTACTAGAAAAGAAACAGTGTAGGCAAGACCAGTCAGGAAAAGAGCTGGCACCGTTGAAACAGGACAGAGAGGAAACAGCTAATATGTTTCACAGTGGGAATAATACTAGACCTCAGTGTCAGACTTTGAACAATTTGCTTCATCTTTTTCCCATGTGCCTTTCCTATCCTTGCTCTTCTCAACCCATTCTGAGATCTTCAACTGTTTCAGTCCAAACCCTTCTCTCCACCACAGTCTACATCCAACACCATCCCCTCAGCAAAGTGGCTCCTGATCCCTCCTCAAACAAGTCCTTTCTCCTTCTCCTGAGCTTACTCTCCTGAGTAGGTGTTTGCTCCCTACTTTGGCTGACAAAGGTCATCATTACTAACCCGTCTTATTTACTCCACCAAATTGTAAGCCCTTTGAGGCAGAAATTATGCTCTACAGTTGTTTCACAGTTGTAATCTTTTCTACTTCTTCCCACCACTCTCCATCTGCAACAGCTCTAGATCACCTGGGCTCTTATTGAAGTCCTCCAGACATACAGGACTCGCCACTGTCATAATCTTCATGACCACTTACAAAGAGACAGGTGTTGAATGTAAAATTAACAATATCTACCAAAATTACATACATTTTAAAATTGCTATTTGTAAAAATAAAGCTTCAAAATATCTACACAACCAAGCACCAAACATCTAAACCACTTGGTGTTGATTTTTTTGCTCGGGATCAAAATATAGCAAATATTCATATCTGTTGGACTTGGGCAAAAGTTTCTGGAGAAAGTTAAACATCTTGCATTTCAAAAAATGCATATGAGCCACATTTTTAAAGGAAATATTTCAGAAATGTGATTCACTTTGTAGTTTTCTTTAAATTAAAATGCAATAATACACACATATGTACACACATATACTTGTTTTCTGCAAAGATAAAAGGCAAGAGGGAATTTGAAGTAGTGATATTAATAAATGTTCAATTAAATAACACTTGGTAATTTTGTCTATAATTTTGGGACTATTTGCAGTGTAACTCTAAAGTTTTCAAATTCAAATCTAGTTAGATTTTTTCTTTGTCCATATAGAAGAAAAGGTATACCCACAATTTTATAGTGTGTATTTGTATTAATATGTAATTTATGCACAGCCAGCATGCATTTAATGATGTTATTGATCACTATTTGTTTATTATAGACCCTTGATTGAGAAATATTGAGTTGTTTAAAGATATCAATGCTTCGTAATTATGTTGTATTTTAATTTAAATGTTGCTTAACCTTGTGGAGAAGAAAGCTGTAGTTTTATGAGGTTTTTGCTTTATGCAAAAGCAACCAAGACACTGAAAGCTTGTGTCTGTCCAAAGTCACATTCTTGAATAAACTTAGAAAGAACCATGATGTCTTCCCTGTTAGGCTAGTAGTGATTATTTTCCCAATATGTTTCACTACTGTATCCTTAATTTGTCTTGGACATATCTCTATAGAATCAGACAGATTTTGGGATGATACTAGATTTTGAAAGCATTCCACATTTTTAGTCTAGGCCCAGATTTAATTGATAACATAAATGTTGAAACAATTCAACTTTTTTTTAATTGCAGAGAAGCTTTAAGACATAACATTATTTTACTCTAAGCCCAGATTTAATTGATAAAATAAATGTTGAAACCATTCAACTTTTTTATAATTGTGTAAAGCTTTAAGACATAACGTTATATTTTTTAATACAACAGTATGAAATCCAGTAGGATTTTATGGTTTGAAATCAGGAAAGACATCTAACAGCTAGAGAACAGAAATTATAAAAATATTCTCATATTCCCAGAAAGGGAATAATAGTTATTGTATTACTTTAAAATAAATAATTTATAATGTTATTTATATTAATACTTTGTTGGTAATTATAGTTTCTTAGTAAGTATAAACTTTTTTGAAACTTCTTATATTAGAAATAAAGAATAATAATGCCCATTATAAAGATTTTTAAAAAGTGATGCCCCGGGATTAAGTACAAGTAGTAGGAAGAGCTATACACTTCTTTCATACCTTTCATAAAGTATTGAGACTCTTTGATAATGTGCCAAGAAAAAGCATATGTACTCAATATATATGATGTCATCTATCAAACCTCATGTCATCCTAGCTGAGTTATAGAATTTTATATTTAAAATGTTATTAATATTACTGCTTAATACATCCATGCATCAGAAGGAAGGTGCGATTCTTTTACACATGCATTTATGTGTGTATTTAGTGGGCGTAGTGCCCTTGAATACACCTTCAAATAACCTGAAAGTAACGTTTTCAGCAAAACTAGGAGTGTGTAGCATCTGCCCCTAATTTCAATCTACATGTCATCATGCACTCTGGCCTTGACATTCCAAACCAGCAGGTGCCAAGCAAGAGCAGCAAAAAATCGGGCACAGTGTGTATAGCAGAGATTCAGTGGCATCTGTGAGTAGCTTTGTCCTTTATGGCTGGATTCTCTCCTCATGTCAAAGGACTATTAGTGAAATCTGGCCACCAGTGGTTTTATCCAGAAATAAAAAATACAAAACTATTCATAAGGAAATCTTGTAAAAAATAATGCATATAAGTCATGGAAACAACAGATATAAATAACAGATAAGAAGGTTGATAGCCATTGACGGATAAAACTATTAATATTAGTAAATATAGGTTTTCACTCAAATGAATCCACTTTTAATTATTATGTCAATGTAATTTCAATAGTTCAACTTAATATATACTCCAGTCAATATGAAAGATAGAGTACTATACCAACAACCTATTTTTCTTTGATTTAACTTTTATTTATCTTCCTTTTTTAGTATATAAATATATACATTTTAACATTTATATAATGCCATCAATAAAACGCCAGTTTTATCTTCACTCCTGGGTATGAATACTCCTTGACTCATTTAAGGATATGAATTATACAAGCCACAAACTCTTCATTCCGTGTTACATAGGATGCTGGCCTGCCGTTTGTATTTGCAATCTGTATGCTGAATAAATTGGTGTGTTTCTTTCCCTTGAAGAGGCTACATATTTCATACATGTGTGGCAGTTGTAGGTACATATGTCTGTTGTAGGTACAACTCACATTCATTGCAAGTAATTACATAGAAAGGGTTATAGTGAGCAAAGTGAGTTGATAAAAATGATAATGCAAGACTCTATATTTATTCATTTGCAATGATTTCCACATCAACTTCACTCAGTTTGTAAATCTAAACATTAGTTCTCTTGCTGTCAGCACTTCAAACTCCACCTGGGATCAGTCAGCCAAGCTGGGCTTTCTGCCTCCTAGAATCATCATGCAAAATAAAGATTCTGCATTTGGAATGTAGCTGACAGGTTGTTTGATGATGCACCAGACAAAAAAGGAATGCACTTTTCTTCCTCAACTGTGTAGGCTCTTCTTTCCACAGCCTTATTTCTTTAGCAAGGAAAGCAGATGTGACTGCAGGAGTAGGCACAAGGAGGTGGAGGAAAGAACCATCATTTCATAAGCACATTTTTAATTGCAGCACCTTTTTTTCAAGTTGTCTTACAAAATATTAAAATTTCCTGGTAATCGGTAGTGAATTAGCACAGGATATTTTTATTCCTGAAAGAAAAAATATGAATGAAAATTTTGTTTGTGTTTTACATTTAAACAAAGAGTGAGATATTAAATAAATTGGAGATTATTTGCCAAATAACCAATTATGTCCTATTTATAATTCTTTTCCTCTGGGAAGTTCACTTTTTAAAAAACGTTCTGAACTTTTTCCTGTAGCACCCAGTGTAGTGAAATTTATCAAGCTGTTTATCTTAAACATGCTAGTCATGTGTAACTCATCTCCAGGATATACAATGTTTTTTCTTTTATTATATATATTTTTTACTATACTTTAAGTTCTAGGGTACATGTGCATAACGTGCAGGTTTGTTACATATGTATACTTGTGCCATGTTGGTGTGCTGCACCCATCAACTTGTCAGCACCCATCAGGTATAACTCCCATTGCAATCCCTCCCCCCTCCCCACTCCCCGTGATAGGCCCCCATGTGTGATGTTCCCCTTCCCGAGTCCAAGTGATCTCATTGTTCAGTTCCCACCTATGAGTGAGAACATGCAGTGTTTGGTTTTCTGTTCTTGTGATAGTTTGTTGAGAATGATGGTTTCCAGCTGCATCCATGTCCCTACAAAGGACACAAACTCATCTTTTTTTATGGCTGCATAGTATTCCATGGTGTATAAGTGCCACATTTTCTTAATCCAGTCTGTCACTGATGGACATTTGGGTTGATTCCAAGTCTTTGCTATTGTGACTAGTGCCGCAATGAACATATGTGTGCATGTGTCTTTATAGCAGCATGATTTATAATCCTTTGGGTATATACCCAGTAGTGGGATGGCTGGGTCATATGGTACTTCTAGTTCTAGATCCTTGAGGAATCACCATACTGTTTTCCATAATGGTTGAACTAGTTTACAATCCCACCAACGGTGTAAAAGTGTTCCTATTTCTCCACATCCTCTCCAGCACCTGTTGTTTCCTGACTTTTTAATGATCGCCATTCTAACTGGTGTGAGATGGTATCTCATTGTGGTTTTGATTTGCATTTCTCTGATGGCCAGTGATGATGAGCATTTTTTCATGTGTCTGTTGGCTGTATGAATGTCTTCTTTTGAGAAATGTCTGTTCATATCCTTTGCCCACTTTTTGATGGGGTCGTTTGTTTTTTTCTTGTAAATTTGTTTGAGTTCTTTGTAGGTTCTGGATATTAGCCCTTTGTCAGATGAGTAGATTGCAAAAATTTTCTCCCATTCTGTAGGTTACCTGTTCACTCTGATGGTAGTTTCTTTTGCTGTGCAGAAGCTCTTTAGTTTAATTAGATCCCATTTGTCAATTTTGGCTTTTGTTGCTGTTGCTTTTGGTGTTTTAGACATGAAGTCCTTGCCCATGCCTATGTCCTGAATGGTATTACCTAGGTTTTCTTCTAGGGTTTTTATGGTATTAGGTCTAACATTTAAGTCTCTAATCCATCTTGAATTAATTTTCGTATAAGGAGTAAGGAAAGGATCCAGTTTCAGCTTTCTACTTATGGCTAGCCAATTTTCCCAGCACCATTTATTAAATAGGGAATCCTTTCCCCATTTCTTGTTTCTCTCAGGTTTATCAAAGATCAGAGGGCTGTAGATGTGTGGTATTATTTCTGAGGACTCTGTTCTGTTCCATTGGTCTATATCTCTGTTTTGGTACCAGTACCATGCTGTTTGGTTACTGTAGCCTTGTAGTATAGTTTGAAGTCAGGTAGCGTGATGCTTCCAGCTTTATTCTTTTGACTTAGGATTGTCTTGGCAATGCGGGCTCTTTTTTGGTTCCATATGAGCTTTAAAGCAGTTATTTCCAATTCTGTGAAGAAACTCATTGGTAGCTTGATGGGGATGGCATTGAATCTATAAATTACCTTGGGCAGTATGGCCATTTTCGCGATATTGATTCTTCCTATCCATGAGCATGGTATGTTCTTCCATTTGTTTGTATCTTCTTTTATTTCACTGAGCAGTGGTTTGTAGTTCTCCTTGAAGAGGTCCTTTACATCCCTTGTAAGTTGGATTCCTAGGTATTTTATTCTCTTTGAAGCAATTGTGAATGGAAGTTCATTCATGATTTTGCTCTCTGTTTGTCTGTTACTGGTGTATAAGAATGCTTGTGATTTTTGCACATTAATTTTGTATTCTGAGACTTTGCTGGAGTTGCTTATCAGCTTAAGGAGATTTTGGGCTGAGATGATGGGGTTTTCTAAATATAAAATCATTTCACCAGATTCTTTTCTACTTGAGGCTTAGAGTACCATTTATTCATAATTTTTTCTTTTCTAGTGAATGTTTTTATTTCACACAAAAATGTTACCATTAAAACACGGCCTTTCTTTTTCACTAATCAAACCTGATATCTTAACAAAATAAGAACTTTAAAAGTAAAGAACTACTGAGCATCCAATTGCTTCCATGTCAAAGAGGCAGACTTTGTTATGCAGAAATCCAGTCTGTTGTGGATTTATTGGATACCTGTAATTTTGTTAAAGATATAAGAAGGTAGCAAGTTGATTACATGCATAGCAGCTAGAAACTCATCATACTGAAATTTTAGGTATCTGCACATGGGCTTTAGCAAACGTATGAATGAAAGAGTTTTGATAAAGGAACTATTCTGTTCGTATATTTAAAGGTGACTTTTGAATCATTCTCTCTGCTATTTCTTCATCTTCTCTCAAATACAAGTAAATAAGTTTATTTGTATTAGACAGCAAATCAGATAAAGAACCAAAGGAGAGTCTGAGCAGCTAAGGAGAGTTGAAAGTTACCCTGCTATGGAAGGTGGGATAACAGATTAAATAAGTGACATTTCTGCAGAATGTAATTAGATTACTTTCAGTGTTGTACTTACTGCATCAAACATAAAATCATCCTGGATACTTTGTATCATTTTTTTAACTTAGTAAGTGTATCATGGAATTAATATTTGCCTATATAATTTAAAGCTTACCATTGAGAAAACTTTAATAAAATTGTATTAAACCTTGAAAACCTCTCTCCTACCCCAAAAAGACATCATTTAAAAATGGAATGAAAAACACATCTGGTAATGTGTCTTTCAGAGCCTGTTGCTCTTGTACTGACCATTTGTAAAGCCAGTTCATTAAGCCGTTATTCTGGGCTATGTTCTAAGCTAATATAGCAAATTTAAGGCATCTAAAACAATAATAATGCAGAGCCAGTGAACTGTGCACTGGGTAGGGGTTCATTGACTATGAGTTATTATGGGTTATCCCCACCACTGGTTTCTCATGCTATTGGATTCTTATGATAGTACCTGGGCAGACAATTTTCATTCTTTGTTTTCTTTTAAACAGCCAAATCAGAGATGCATTTGTGATGTATTTAACAAATGCACACTACAAAATTCATAAACTGATCATTCCCTAGAATCATAATATTAATGAAAGTAAACAAAACAAAAACAAATCCTAACTGCTTTGGTAAAAAGAAAAAGTAGGAATTAGTGATGGATGGGGTGGCTTGGCATGAAATTGCTACTCAATAAATACCAATGGGTATTGAAGGAGTAGAGAAATAAATACTTAACTACCAATAACTTAAGCAGCTTTTACAAATGGCCCTATGATTACTACATATTTTAGGCCCAAAGGGGTTAACCAGGCACCCATCCCATGAAAAGCTGTAATATCTACTCTAGGAGATAGTAAAATGGATAAAGCATAATATAAAACATAATAGTAACTGAATTATCAAAATATGTGCATAATTACTAGTGAAAAGTGGAATGAAAATGCTATGAAAGAGATCCAGATAAAGTGTAAAGATAATTGTTAGTTATAATTCATTGTGGCCAATCAATATCTCCCAAAGAATAATTTTTTTTTTTTTTTGAGACAGGGTCTTGCTCTGTCACCCAGGCTGGGGTGCAATAGCTCAGTCTCAGCTCACTGCAACCTCCACCTCCCAGGTTCAAGCGATTCTCCCACCTCAGCCTCCTAAGTAACTGGGACCACAGGTGTGCACCACCACACCCAGCTAATTTTTGTATTTATAGTAGAGACAGAGTTTCACCGTGTTAGCCAGGCTGGTCTACAACTCCTGACCTCAGGTGATCCACCTGTCTCAGCCCTCCGAAGTGTTGGGATTACAGGCGTGAGCCACCGCGTCCAGCCGAGAATAACTATTAACACACTCTCGTAATAAAACTACTGCTTATTTACTACCACCATGGACTGCCTTCCAGATGCCTGGCATTTTGCTTCTATTACTTTTGATTTATTAATACACAATAACCCAGCAAAGAAAGTATTATTATTCTCATTTTATACATGAGAAAATGGAGGCACAGAAACGTGAAGAAGGTAATTTTCTCAAAATCACATGGCTAATCAGCTCCAGATCCAGGATTTCAAACTGTATCTCTACTGTCTGTGTTCCATTGTCTCACACTCTTGCAAGAGACAAACCTAGTAAGTCCCTGCCTCTGCCTTTCTCTTCTTTTAACAGCCATGGCCCCCTTCACTTGACTCTCAAGAGTTCATTACGCTCTCTCCAACCTCACTCAATCCCCCTCTCTAGAAAGGAGAGATTTTTTTTTTCTTTTCCAACTTTTTAGGTTTGCCAGTACGGTGCACATTTGGTACATGGGTAAATTGCATGTTACTGGGGTTTGGTGTACAAATGATTTCATCACCCAGGTGGTGAGAACAGTACCCAATAGGTAGTTTTTTTTTAACCTTACCCTCCTCCTACTGTCCCCCCTCAAGTAGGCCCTAGTATTTATTGTTTCCTTCTTTGTGTCTATGTGTACTCAGTGTTTAGCTCCCACTTATAAGTGAGAGCAGGCGGTATTTGGTTTTCTGTCCTCTATTCATTCATTTAGGATAATGGCCTCTAGCTCCATGCATGCTGCTACAAAGGACGTAATTTCATTCTTTTTTTATAGATGCATAGCATTCTATGGGGTATATGTATGACATTTTCTTTATTCAGTCCACCATTGATGAGTATCTAGATTGATTCCATGTCTTTGCTATTGTCAGTCGTGCTGCAATGAACATACAGGTGTATGTGTCTTTTTGGCAAAATTATTTATATTCCTTTGGGAATATACCAAGTAATGGAATTGCTGGGTTGAATGGTAGTTCTATTTTAAGTTTTTTGGGAAATCTCAAACTGCTTTCCACAGTGACTGAACTAATTTACATCCCCCAGCAGTGTATAAGAATTCCCTTTTTTCTGCACCTCACCAACATCTGTCATTTTTTTACTTTTTCATAATAGCCATTCTGACTGGTGTGAGCTGCTATCTCATTGTGGCTTTGATTTGCATTTCTCTGGTGATTAGTGATGTTGAGCTTTTTTATATATGCTTGTTGGTCACGTGTATGTCTTTTGAGAAGTGTCTCTTCACATCCTAGAAAGAAGAGATTTAAGAAACTAGCTTGCCAGGCGCGGTGGCTTACGCCTGTAATCCCAGCACTTTGGGAGGCTGGGGCAGGTGGACCACAAGGTCAGGAGTTCAAGACCAGCTTAGCCAAAATGGTGAAACCCCGTCTCTACTAAATATACAAAAATTAGTTGGGCGTGGTGGCAGGCGCCTGTAATCCCAGCTACTTGGGAGGCTGAGACAGGAGAATGGCTTGAACCCAGGAGGCGGAGGTTACAGTGAGTCGATATCATGCCAGTGCACTCCAACTTGGGTGACAGAGTGAGACTCCATCTTAAAAAAAAAAAAAAAAAAAAAGAGAGAGAGAGAGAAGAAACTAGCTCAGCACTATGAAACTCAGCTCCAAGTGCTTGTCTGGGAGAAGTGGGTGAGATCTGAGCTTTGTCTTTTTATTCTTCATGGTTTTACTCTCTTGTTCAGAGTGCCCACGTTTCTGCCTGGAAAGCCTAGTAATCTAGGCCTTCTAGGACTGGGTCCCTGACTTGGTCCAGTTATCCCTTTCTCTAGACTGAAATTCTTCTCTTGAATTCCAACCAGGGGTCTGAGGCACTCCAGCTGATGACAGTTCATTCCCTTTGTGGACACCCTGGCATAGCCTGCATCGATCTCTTGTTGCTGCAGATTCTCTAAGATGAGGCTTCTGATGATGGGACTCCTGTACACCTCCCCATTCTCACCTTCATCACTCCCTACCTATGTCATATTGAACTATTTGCAAATCTCTAAATTTGGCCTGCCATGTTTTTCTGAAGAATTTGGCATAAACTGCTCCCTCTTCCTGGATGCTTTTTCTCACTCTTCTTCCCCTGTTTTCTATGTCTGCCCTTATTTAGGGCTCAACTCAGCTTAGATATCACCTCCTCCAGGAAGTTGTCCCATGTTTTCCCAAGGCATTTGGGTTTACATCTCAGTTTCCTTACTAGGCTAAGAGCAACTTGAGATTGTCATTATTGTATCTCCAGAAACTAAGCCAGTACCTGACACATTATAGATACTTCACAAGTATTTTTTTTTTCATTGATATAAAACTGCTTACAAGGCAACTTACAAGGACCATAAATATCAAACAAGCAATACTTGGATGATACTGATCTCCAGTTCCTTATTCCTTGATACAGTAATTTCCCCCTTGATGCAATATTCTAATAGACTAGCTGACTCACATGAATCTTTTAGGCAACCATGAGTATGTTAGTTCCAGTACACAAGAATTCTAAGACGTGTTGAGATAATTATTTCGACTTGTAGTTATTGCAAGGACTAGCAGGGTACGTTTGTATGACTTACAGATGAGGAAACTGGGACCTAGACAAGTGTCAGATCTGTTGCCTCAGATAATGGGAGATTTGAAATTATGTTCAGGTAATGATTCTACTGAGGTAGAATGTCAACATTTGGGACGTGTTTCTTATTAATATTATTCTTTGTCTATGAGTCATATGAAAGACAAAGCATTTCTCCCTGGGAATTTTAAAAATTACTTTGGTAGATATGGTCCCAGTGTGGGGTGAGGGAATCTATCTTCCACATATTGGAAATAAACACCACTTAATTACATTATTGAATAATCTGGAAAGTAGCAGATTTATAGTGCCACTGTCTCCAGGTCACCTGCCACCACTCGACGTCCATAGTGTAGGCTCTTGGTTAGCCATATATCTAGCAGTGCTATTCTGAGAAGGGAGAGGATCTTTGTCTGGGAGTGGTGATGACATATCCAGAAGGCATAATGAGTATCTCATGTGGAATGGGGACGTTACATAGGCCTAGAGCATGGAGTCTGAAACATGGCAGGAGTTTCCTGGCCACATTCTCAAATGATTAGGAAAATAGTGTCCTTTTATACTTTGTGGAAATCTACTGTATAGTTACCATTCTTTAAGCAAAGTTGTCTTCTTTTAATGGAAAGAAAGGATTTCTCTGTGACATTTTGAATTTGTATTCCTTTAGACTAAACTTGGATATACAAAACATTTTTTAATTAGACAATTTATGATTGTGTTATTGGAATAAAAAAGAAGAGAAAGGTCAAGCTTTCTGGTCCATTTAGTCTGGCACTAACGTTTATCTCACGTTCACTCCTTCAGCAAGCTCTTAGAAATCTAGATTACGCCACGCACTGTGCTGGGCACTGAAGTATTAAAGATGACTGTAGTTAGCAATGAGCAAGGCACTGTCACTGCTTCCAAAGGGCCTTAGAGCCCTGGGAAGGGGAGTGGAGGGGATTGGTTGCTGTTAACCAGGGTGACTTTTTCTTTTCACCCAGTCTTCCTTTCTGGATTCAGAAAGCAAAAATGGCCCTTCAAGAACAACGAAAGGAACAAAATCCTTTCTTTCACCTAGCTCTCTAATTTTCTTCTTAAATACACTGAAAACTCTCAGCTGGAATCTGCAGCTTCCTAACCATTGGTGAGGGAAGATTAATAAATTGCCACCCTGCCAGGGAAACTTGGGCACGTGTGAGTACTTCCCACTCTGTTTGCATTCTCCGTGAGACCTCGGGGCTTGTATGAATTCATGTATAGAAGAGACAGACATTTTATTCTTGGATGAACTTGGAAGAGGTGAATTAGCCTCCCCGTTTTAGGTATTTAAATTATTCCTTAGTCTTCTTTAAACTATGAAGTGAAATACATTTTATCCCATGCAAATACATATCCAACCTTTTTTATTTAATTGAGTTCATGAGTCAGTCTCCTGTTCTATTTTTATTTAGTTATTTGGTAGTTTTGAGGAAATTTTCTCTATTTTACTAACCACCTTAAAATCCTTCCTCAGATAAAGATCAACATCTGAGGCTAGAATTTAAACCCCAGAAAAGGTAGTGAGTAAAGAATCTTTAATTTATGAAACTGAACAAGTTGACTTATCCAAACATCTCTAGGGCTTTAATGGAGGATATCTATAATTCTCTGAATTGTATTCCTTTCACAGTGATATTTTGTAATTCCATTCTATTACCCTTGCTTAACATTAATGAGATAAAAAGATCACATTATGGCGATTGATGTTCTTCAAATTGAATGCACGTTTCCATGTACAAAGCTGTCTGCTAATTTAAAAAACATAGCATGTAACATAGAATCATGACCATGGTCATCACTCAGCTGGGACCAGATAGCATTTTTTATCTATTCATTGGATTTAACAAGGCATGAGATGGAAGCAGAATACAAAGTGTGGGTAGATTATCCTGTATCCCTCCTTTTGGCCAATTCTTGGCAATCTCAGCAAGGAAACTGAGGCTTCATGTTTCCATGGAAATAAACCTCAAGGTCAAAGGGGCATATGGAAGGTCAGACAATGACAAAGGAACATCTGAGAGGCCATCTGGATGAGTGACCTGACATAATTAGTCATTAATCCCACTCTGGGGAACAATAGAGCTGGCAGAGAGTGTGTTTGGGCTTTGATCGTGGTCTGGGTGATCTCATGGGGAAGAGGGAAAAAAGCCCCACTTGGTAACTAAGCAGATTACCCCGGCATGCTGTTAACTAAAGACGGGGTGGCCGCGGAGGCCAGTGGGATATGCATTTTACATATTAGACTACATTTCCCTTTACTTACTACAGGCCCCTCTAGGGCCATGTGGCTTTCGGATTAGCTTCTGGGTAGCATTTTTTACAGTTTACAATGGAAAGAGAGCAAGAGTCCCAAAATACATTGCTTAAAATTCTCAGGCAACAGATGGGAAGATTGCTGAAGAGCCAATGGCATTAGCCAGCTTGGTGTACAGGTGTCAATATTTACTAAGCAAAGTTTGCCAGGGTGCCTTTTGGGAAAAAGCAGAGAGAATAGTTAATCAGTAAAACAATAGCAATCAGTCCATTGTCTGTTTTTAGCAGAATGGTTAGAATTATAAGTTGTCTTAAATGGTAAAAAGTACTCATCGGCATCTGTCTTTCTCTTCAGCTCTTCTTTTTCACGTTTATTAGTCTCAGCTGACTTTGATCAGCTACCCCTCACATATAGTTAGAATCCTTCTATTTGAGGGCTGGTGATGTTTTGGGATTGGTTCTGTGCATTTTTGTAGGATGTAAAAATGCTAGCAGTCTTTATAAATGCATGTATTTCAGCAACTGCTGAAATCACCCTCTGCCCCCTGGAGATAACTGATTATACTTGCTGTGTAAAGAATGGTGACCAGATGAGGTAGTAAATATATTGGACCAAAGTCTCTTTATTAGAACAGCTTTCTGAATAATGAAATTTAAAAGTCATGGTGAGCTTTTAAATTTTGAAACCAGAATCTGATTAGTCATTTGGGTGTTATGTTATGGAAAACTACACGTGACACAGTAGAAAGGGTATACTGGGCTGAGAGTCAGGAGATGAGACATGTTCTTGTCTTAACTCTGCAACTAATCTGCTGTGCAGTCATTTTTGAGCTTTTCTTTATCTGTAAAATTATAAATTATACTATATCAAGAATAGAAACTATATGTTCTCTTGTAATGCCAATACAACATGATAGGTTAGTGGCTGCCTGGACATCCACTGATAATTGTGAAAGACTCAGAGGGGCATCTAGGCTTAGTGCTAAAGAGTGGTTAGTAATGTCTGCATTGGTGTGGGAAGAGAAGTGCCAGCATGAGCACTTAATATGTATACCTCCAGATTTATTATTTTTATATCACCCCCAGTTCTAATTTTAAGAAACTTGGGGAGAAATTATTTATTTAAATACTTTTTAAAACTTTTTAAAGTTGTGGGACACATCATTATTAGTAGTAGTAGCAATAGAAGCAGCAGCAACGGCATAGGACTCTTGAAGTAGGTAAGATCTGGAAGTTATAATGCATGCAAAAATCAGATTAGCTTGGTTGACAAAATTTAATTATAGTTCCTCAGGCAGAATGTGAGCATCCAAGTCATACTGACCACTAATGAAATCAAAATGATAAATCAATGCTGAATGTAACCAATGACAGAAAATATCCCTTAAATAGTGTTATAGACTATTTCCACATGGCCTTGCTTTTACTGTCCATTAGAAAGTGGATTTTGGAAGTACATCTCAAACTGGTGATGCAGAATTGTGTCCCTCCTCTTTATCCATTGAATCTGTTATATCAGAGTCTGCTTCTCTTCTGTGACATGTTAATTCACAGGAGTGATTTGTTCAAGCATTCTCATTGATGCAAAAGATCTTTTATTTCTCTTCTATGATAAAAGGTACCTTAAATCAGCATACAGTATAACTTGAGTAATCATAGTAACTTGAGTTATTTATGGTAATATATTAACACCTTTTGTTTATGGAATGTCTACCTGTGAGAATTTTACAAATGGAGTTTCAAGTGTTTTGAAAATTTTAATACTCAATTTTCACTAAAACCGTGAGTCCCCCAACCACATTCACCTTTGAGTCCATGAGTTCTAGGAAACCAAGTTGTCTGAAGACAGCCACTTTTAGGGAAGAGCTGTCTTTTGCTTCTTTGGCTTAAACTTCCTCTAGCTGCTTCAGCTCACTAACGTGCCCAGCATTCTTGACACTCAGAGGGGATCATTTATGAGCATCCTTTCCTCATTACAACATAATTATTTTCAGAATAATTAAGAAATAAACAGTAACTCATGGCCAGAAAATAAACACAGACAATGAAGAGAATTTTGTTCTCAAAATTTTATTCTCTTTTTTTATGAAATAGTAAATGGAATATTTCACAATTTTTGTGAGCCAATCAAGAAAGGATTTTAAAGCTTGGTTTTCACTGCTCATCGTTCAAGACTAACGCTAGCTGTTTGCAAATTGTGTGTGTGTGTGTGTGTGTGTGTGTGTGTGTGTGTGGTTAACCTCATTTGTAATGAAAAAAATATCAGAGAAGAAAAAATCCACACAGCTATCCCTGTTTAGTTCATATCTACTATTTAAATGAAAGACTTTGTAGTATCTTAGGGGTTGCAGACATAAGTTACACAGGCTTGAATAATTTTAACCTGTTACGAACAACTTTCTAAATGAACATGTATAGATGAGTCTGTGTGTGTGTTCCAGTATAACTGTAAAACTGGGAACTCTGTGTTAACTTCCATGTTAAAAATAATGCCTATTAAAAGAGAAGTAACAAAAAATATGATCATTTATAGCTTTCACATTAGAACTCAAACAGCAATGACAATAATTGCTTGGAACTTAAAGAACATATTTTGGGAAGAAGTGTTTTATCACTGACACTGGTAAGAATTGTGCACTCATGGTGATAACAAAAAGTGAACTAATTTTCGGCCAGCTTTATTATTTTTTTAAAAATTATCTACAATGCAGCTTCTTCCTGCCTGTGTTAAAGGCTGTTTTGCCTTTCACCCTTGGTACTCCACTTAGTGTGGGAAAACACTGCCTGAATCCATCACAGGGAGTTTTATCCCACCACCTTCTTACACAAGTGTAATCGATCCTGAGTGTTCTTAGCCTGATTTGAGAAGATTATGGGGATTTTAAAATGATGAGATGCAAATTGTTTCCCAAGTTATCAGGATATAATTTGTATCAATATCCCCACATCTTCTATTAACATTTTGTTCTAAAAGCCTCACATGTGACTGAAGAGTAAAGCCAGACATCCCATTTATGTACAGTTCCCACAGTCAACCTTGTCTCTTTCCTAGTACTGTACAGCACAGGTCCTCTTTCCCACCTCATAAAACTTCT
Organism: Macaca mulatta; assembly: GCF_049350105.2. Lineage (NCBI taxonomy): Eukaryota > Metazoa > Chordata > Mammalia > Primates > Cercopithecidae > Macaca > Macaca mulatta. Next base: position 85,686,037 of record NC_133409.1, read on the forward strand.
TCCCGAGACCACTCCCCTTCAGTTCTTAATTTCTACAAGTCTCTTTAACGTATTTTCTATTCAGTATTTACAATTTATGATCATTCCTTAGTACGTCACCAAAGAAATCCAGATTTCTTCTCTACTTTTCAGAGAAGACTTCTCAGACCCTTAGGCAGAATTAATTTCTTCCTTCACTGAGATCCTAAACACTTTGCTCAAATCTCTATTCTTATTATACATATCATAATTACTTATTTATATAAATGTTGAACTTCCTCCTTAGAATGTGAACTCTTAAAGAGTAAAAATTTGTTTTTTCTCTCTAGTATCTTCCACAGCTGAGCAATAGTCAATAATCAATAAATTATTGTAAAAACAGTGAATGACTGAATGAAAGTTTAAATTGGTGTTCTCTGACACTAACTCATTGCAATCTTCTTGTCCTGTAGATTTTGTCTAAGCATACTTCTATTTTTTTTCCTGAAAAAACCATGACTTGAGTTTTATAAGATTTATTTTTATATACAAGTAATATTTTTATTTAATGATCTGTCTTGCTCTTTGCTGTGCCTCTAGTACCTAATACAGTGTCTAGCACCAAGCACATGCTCAAAAACAATTATTGAATAGTTGCAAATATGGAGACCAAAAAAGCAAAATAATGCAAATTACATATGCTATCAATGTTTCCTTCAGTTAGACAAACATTTCTATGTTTCTTAGGGAAAACAAAAGGCAAAATTGGTGAGGGGGTGATTGAGGGAAGATTACAGAGTTGGGAATGTGCTGTCAAGCTCCAGTGCCCGTGCCCACTGCTTTTCAGTTCTTGCCTTCTCCAGTGGAAGCAGGACTCCTGGAACGATCTGTGTGAACCCAGGGAGATTCAACATGAAGTTTTTGCTCCAGCTCCACTTGGACAGGCCCCACTCTCCAATTCCTATTACAAACACCCCTTCTGCCAGGCTCCACTGCACTCCCAGGTCCCTTCAGAGCAGAGGGGGTCTGGGAAGCTAACACTTAAGCAGGGCTCACTTTTAAAGGTGATGCTATCTTGCTGTGTATGTGTGTGTGACCCTCTTTTGAGGTTATGTGTTTTTTTGTGCCCCAATGACTAACAGGTTTTTTAAAAAACATCTTATTTAGGACTTGTCTCCTTTCTTCTGATTGGACCATTGATCATTTTTTTCTGTCTCTCTCATCAAACATAATCTTCCACTAAAACCTGATTCTATCTCTTATAGCATATCTTTCACAAGAGTCTCAAAGATTTATTCTTTCTGCTGGTCCTACATATCTTTTGCTACTAATCATGTTTCAGATCTGGGAGTGCAAACCGTGTCATTCATCCGGAATACTTATTTTGTTTGAGTCTGAGGGGCTTAATACCTATGTGATGGATTGATAGGTGCAGCAAACCACCATGGCACGGTTTACCTACGTAACAAACCTGCACATCCTGCACATATATCCCAGAACTTAAAATAAATTTAAAAGAAAACTTTTAATTATTGAGAAAATTCCCAGAAATCTGTAGACTTTCAGTTTCTTCTTAAAATCAGTTGGAAATTCTTGGTCTACTCTACCACAGAAAAGAACTAGCTGAGGATCTGTCATTACTATCATGCAGGATGGGCACGTTCCACTTCGTCCCCTGCCCCACCTCTCTGCCTCAGCTTGTGTTGATCATTTATTGTCTAAACCAAGGCATTGGAGAAAGAGTCAACTAAGGATGTACAGGTCATCTTCCCGTTCACCTTACTACTAACATCTACTCACTTTTAAAGATCTAGATAAAGAATCTCTTACTCAATGACATTACCCTTCTCTCCTCCAAGCAGAATGTATTCATTCATTCTCAAGCATTTGAACTACTAGGTGCTAGGCAATGGGGATTCAGCCACAAAAACTTCAGAAGACAAGACAGAACTAGAGATATCACTTTGGTAGTCATTGGCATCAGATGGTGTTTCAGGCACAGGATAGTGTACTGTCACCAAGAAGTAGAGGTACACGGAGAAGAAAAGAGGAGAAAGGTTTATGCCATCTCTGCTTGTAATTACTGCCTTTCTCATGCCATTTTCATGGTGTATGGGAATTATTTTTTTACAATCATTTATTTTTTTCCCCAAGGCTTTATTTCAAAATAATTTCAGAAGTATGGGATGTGACCAAATAGTATGTTGGATATACTCTTCACCTAGATTCACATAGTTTGCTATGTTTGCTTTCTCTTTCCCTCCATCTCCTCTTTTTCTCTCTCCACCATTTGAAAGTTATTTGTAAATATCACTCTATTTCACCCCTAGATACTTCAGAGTGCATCTCTTAATAACAAGGACATTTTCCTTCACAGCCACATTCAGAATATTTAATATTGAAACAAAACTATTATCTAATATACTTGTTCCTATTTAAATATTCCTCCATTGCCCAATACTTTCTTTTAAAGCTGTTTTTGGATTCAGGATACAATCAATAGTCACTTGCTATATTTTGTTGGTATATATCTTTTGTCTTATTTGATCTAGAACAGTTTCATAGCCTTTTGGGAGGGGTCATAATGGTAGTGTGATATGGTTTGGATATTTCTCCCCCCCAAATCTCATCTTGAACGGTGATTCCAAATGTTGGAGGTGGGACCTGGTGGGAAGTGTTTGGACCATGGAGGTAGATCCCTCATGAATAGCTTGGTGCCCTCCCCATAGTAATGAGTGAGTTTTCACTTAGTTCACACGAGATTTGGTTGTTTAAAAGAGTCTAGGAGCTTCCCTTTCTCTTTCTTGTTCCCTTTTTGCCTTGTGATATGCCTGCTTCCCTTCACCTTCTGCCATGATTGTAAGCTTCCTGAGGTCTCACCAGAAGCTGAGCAGATGTTGGTGCCATGCTTTTACAGTCTGCAGAACCTTAAGCCAAAATATATCTCTTTTCTTTATAAACCACTCAGTCTCAGGTATTCCTTTATAGTAATTCAAATGGACTGACACAGAGTAGGTTTTGTGGTGTTGACAATTTTAAAGAATTCTGGGCAGTTGTTTACAGAATGTGCTTCCATTTGAATTTGTCTGACTTGAATGCTTCTTTATGGTTAATTTAGGTTAAACATTTTTGGCAAGAATATACATAGATGATATTTTATACTCTTTATCACATCACATCAAAGGTACATAATGTCAGTTTTTTCCCATTACTGTTGATGTTAAATTTATTTATTTATTTATTTATTTATTTATTTATTTATTTATTTATTTTTGAGACGGATTCTCGCTCTGTGGCCCAGGCTGGAGTGCAGTGGCCGGATCTCAGCTCACTGCAAGCTCCGCCCCCCGGGTTCACGCCATTCTCCTGCCTCAGCCTCCCGAGTAGCTGGGACTACAGGCGCCCGCCACCGCGCCCGGCTAATTTTTTGTATTTTTAGTAGAGACAGGGTTTCACTATGGTCTCGATCTCCTGACCTCGTGATCCGCCCACCTCAGCCTCCCAAAGTGCTGGGATTACAGGCGTGAGCCACCGCGCCCGGCTGATGTTAAATTTAGTAATTTAATAATGGAGTGTCCTTCAACTCAATTTTTCCATATACTGCTCTCAACATTTTCATCCCATAATTAGAGCATCTAATGATGATCCCTAACTGAATCAATTATTGTTATGATGCTAGATGCTATTAAATGAATTGCTTCCTGTGTCTTTAATTCCCTCTACATTTATTAGTTGACTTTTTACAAGAATAAAGAAAACTTTTCCTTTTCTCCCTCCTTAAAAACAAAGGAAAAGAAAAAACCCTTTATAAGTATCAATGTGGACTCACGGAATATCTTTTTCTTTCTTTCTTTAGACAGGGTTTCACTCTGTCGCCCAGGCTAGAGTACAGTGGCATGCTCTAGATTCACTGCAGCCTTGACTTCCCGGGCTCAGGTGCTCCTCCCGCCTCAGCTTCCTGAATATGTGGGACCACAGGCACGTGCCTCCAAGCCCAACTAATTTTTTGTATTTTTAGTAGAGATGAGGTTTTGCCTTGCTGCCCAGGGTGGTCTCGAACTCTTGGGCTCAAGAGATCAGCCTGCTTCGGCCTCCCAAAGTGCCGGTATTACAGGCATGAGCCACCATGCCCAATGACTCATGGAATTTTTTAAAACATTGAATGTGTTAAAGTTTATTCCTATCACTCTTCGTTTTGATGTTCAGAGGAAATTACTTATTTATAGCTGTGTTCCCATTAGCCTATGAGCCTCTTGAATGTGAGTCTTGGAGTATGTCTTGTAGATTTTTTTCCCATTACCTAACACACGTATGGAACCTATATATATTTATCAAATGATTGAGTTAATATAACTACCAAGTTGTCTATCAAATTTGTTCATACTTTTAGCAATTAAAATAATAAGATACTATTTATCATTTTTATTTGACAAATATGAAAATATGCTAATACTCACTTTTTATATTAACTTTTTTAGGTTTAAAAGGCCACTCAGAATAGTCTACTGGAGGATAATTAACATCTACTTAAAGTCTTTAAAATACACATTTTCTTTGACTCAACAATTTCACTTCCAATGATATAAGGGATGCTATTTTTGAGATATCAAACCAATGTGTTTTGTGATAATTCCCTTTTAGAGTTGTTTGGCAGCTGCCCTACCGAATGGATCAGATGAATTCATTGCCATGTGTAAGTGGGTGGGGGACTGCCAAGAATAAGGGAATCATTGCTTGACTTTAAGTTTCAAAACAGAGGTTATTAATCCATAGAGAGTTAGTAACTTAAAAGCAAATACTTTTGATTTTCAAAAGCCATGCTTTAATGAGAAATGGGAAAAATTGCACGTTTCAATGAGTCAGAGCTTAAAGGACTGACCACAGAGTAGATGATAAAGCAGAAAAAAATCCGGAAAATTATGTAAGACTTTCCTGGGGCCAGAGAGGAGGACCCAGAGACAAAGGGAGGGGTGGCAAGGAGTCAAATGTGAATGTCCCTTTTTCCGCCCTTATAGGTTGAACACCACAGAAAGAGCACATTTTTGAATGGGAAGCCAAAAGCATGTGCTTTGATTCTCATTTGCTACCCCTTCAAGAGAATTGCAGAGTGTCCTGCACCAGGAGGAGAGTAGAAATGGCAACATGGCTAGCTTAAAGCATAGAGGGGTCAGGGCTGCATAGGCTGTATGTGGTTGACAAAGAGTCAGAGATTGTCACAGGCCCAGGGAAGAACAGTGGGCACAACTGAGAATTAAAGTCTTAATTTTAAAGACTTTGTGTCTTCAAAGGAGTAGAGGTGATACCAGGCAAAAAGGCAGCCCAAGGTGAACTCAGAGGTAAGCATCAGTGTGCCAAGGGTAGGGCATCATCAAGCCACAAGACCTACCCCTGGGAGTGGCCCATGCCAGAAAATAGATCAAGGGTTTATCATCTGCAGACTTGGCAAGTGGGGATGCATGACTTCAAACTTGTACAAGAGACCAGAAAGATGGTCTCTATGGATTGTAGAACTATCTGAATACATTAGCTACCCCTGTACTCAGACACCATGTTATAAAGAAGGGAAAGTTTAATATTTGTTGACAGGCTATGAACTGAAGGAAAAAAATTAAATTACAAAAACGTTTATAGTGGCATCTTATTTTTGTTAAGAAAAACTACATTTATAAGTGTGGGTGGAAAAAAGTATGCACATATATATACATATATACGTATATGTGTATATATACACACATATGTATAAACACACACATACATATACACATGTTAATAATAGTTACTACAGGATGGTGGAAATACAGGTGATCTGAATTTATTTCTTTAAATTTATTTGTATCTCCTAATTTTCTACAATGAATAGGAATTTGTTATATAATACTTTTTGAAAATAGTATTTTTAGGTTTCTAGTGAATTGCAAATACTTTGAGCATGAATAGTAAACAATTTGGTTTTAAAAATGTGTTTTTGTATACATTATTTTAAAAATATGGGACATTTAGTGTTAAGTTTTACATATATCCTTTACCAAAAACATATTCAATGATTCGATTCTAAATGTGGAGTCTTTAAATATTTGGCAATCATATTCTTTATTTTTTAAAAAGATTCAACTTTCTTGCTGAATCTTTGTCCCTGTATTTGTTTCTTTGCCCAAGTTCACTTACAGGCCAAACAAACTATAAGATGCTTTTTCTATTGGCAAGCTGGTCACAAGAAGATTATTAAATTTTAGGGTTGCTTAGGACAATCTACTCTGAAGTTCCATACGGAGTGAAATAAATACTTCCTTCCTACTTTGTTCCTACATGGAACAAAGTTAAAAAAAAAAAGTATAGTTTTAAAAAAAGAACTCTGCTTTTATTACATATGTGGGAAAATTTCAATTTGTCTCCCTGTCAAAAATTTCTTAGTCTTATTGTTAATGGTCCAAGATCAAGGCAAGGTCTGAGAGTAGGCGTTCTGGAGTTGTTTGGGGTCAGGTCAGTTGTAGCAGCTGTTTGCATTTAAAGTTAAGTTTCTGTTCCATGTCCTACCCATCCAATCATAAAAGGGTAAATGAGATGAGATTGGCCAGCAATTTATATCTGGGTCAAAACTTAGAGGATTGTCAATGTGCATGGCTCTGGAGCCAGAATATTGTCTCCTTTTGAGTACAGTGCATTTTCATCATGCTATTGAATGGCTTTTGTTTTTGTTGATTTTTGTTTGTTTGGTTGGTTATTTGTTTTTTAGGCTTTGATGCTGTTGTTGTTGTTAAAGTAGATGTGCCTTTAAGCTTTGTTTACTCTTGACAATAATAGATCTTTTTGCTTGAAGGAAACAAAGCTTATAAAAAAATTTTACAAGGCATTTTGGACATCAAATGGCTCTTACAAATGATTTAATTATAAGTCAATCAGGAACATGTGGATTATATTTCTCTTCCTAAATACTCATTGGTTTAACATTGCAAGCAAGCTCCTAGAGTGCTTCAGAATATTTGTTGTTACTCGGCTTTCCAAATAGTAATGAAGTGATGGAGAAAATAAAAATTCGGGCCAGGCACTGTGGCTCACACCTGTAATCCCAGCACTTTGGGAGGCCGAGGCGGGAGGATCATTGAGGTCAGTAGATCAAGACCATCCTGGCCAACATGGTGAAACCCCGGCTCTAGTAAAAATACAAAAATTAGCTGGACGTGGTGGTGTATGCCTGTAATCCTAGCTACTTGGGAGGCTGAGGCAGGAGAATCACTTGAACCAGGGAGTCAGAGGTTGCAGTGAGCCGGGATCACACCACTGCACTCCAGCCTGGCAACAGAGAGAGACTCCGTCTTAAAAAAAAAAAAAAAAAAAAAAAAAATTCAAAATTTAGATCCCTTTCCCCAATCACCAAACTGTTGGAAGAGCAGCTTTTGTATAAGCAGTCATTCATAGGCAGAAGTAGTAGTTAATGGAACAAAATTTGCCCAATGACATGCTCTATTTAAAAACGTTCTTTTTGTTAGAGTAGTCAAAACTGTGACTTATTCCTTTGTGAAGATAGCTTAACCTAGGGCTTTCTTGGTTAGGGTACATCATGGCATTGCACATTGGCACATGTTTTTCAGTGATACTGACATGCATTGCGTAAATGAATGAAAATTTTTACTGTATGTGACACATTTTGTAAAAACTATACTTTCTTATACCAATTCATAGACTGATGCATGTAACCTTGCTCTTGAAAAATGAAATTATATTATCTTTTTGCCCTATGTATTGAAAAAGGATGTAATTTTATTTCTATTTTTTCTTGTTTTTTTTTTTAATAGGAACATCAGCTGACCTGTGCCTGAAACTCTTTCTATATACATTTTATAAGAAATGCTAAGGTGTGGCAATTGCTAAGGTGGACAATTGCTTAGATGTGGGATTAGCTCCATCCATGCATTGATATGTAAACCTATTGGCAAATTCTCTTTTCAGATTACTTAGTCATATAATCATATTGATTTAGCTGATATGGTTATTCTTCTTTCACACTACTGCTAACCAGAAATCAAATTTCCTGCTATGGCCTCCTAAGCCCTGGTCTGGACTGCTTTGACCTCCTTTTGCACCCTTCTCTGCCTCACTGTTTTCCAGCCACACTAACCTACCTTCTGCTTCTCAAAGGAAAGCAGCAAGCATGCTGCCACCTGCCCTTCCCCAGGCCTCAGCACCAGTGGGCCTCAGAGATGCTTTCCCTGTCCACCTATTCGAAGACACTGCACATCTACTCCCTTGAAAGTTCTCCTTCCATACTTAATTTCCTACGTTGGATATATCACTATTTGGATCACTTTAATACATTTTTTTTTCCTACCAGCTTCCCTTCATTAGAAAATAAGCTTTTGGGGAGCTTATTGTCTTGATCAATGATGTGAGAAGGAGTTAGGGACAGAGTAGGTTCTAAATCAACGTTGTATAATGAAGAAATAACGAACAAATCAATGTTCCTTTCATATAGCCCTTGCAGAAGACTATATATTTTTAGGGAGATGGGTTGGTTATAAAAAAAGAGGAAATAATGACTCAAAAAAAGGACTTTAATGCTGGGGCTTTTGCTGGAGACTGGGACCCCTAAGTCAGCTCCACGTTTTCGTCTGGTGCAGAGAATTTCACCTCTGGTTGAAGAAAGAATCTTATCCGCACCAAAGGATAGTGCCCAATGGAGAAGAAGCATCTCTAGAACCATTCCTGGAAAGATGGATTAGCAACGGGAACAATTGGCTGTGTCACAGCATAAAGAGAACACTGCTGAAGAGGTGGTGGCCAGGAAAGCCACACTGCATGTTCCTGAAGCTTCTAAGAGATGGAGAGTTGATAATGGGTGAGTGATCTTCATGATCAAATATACTCAGAAGAAAGGGAAAATAAGAACCATCTGGAGTTTTGGTGATTTGTCTTGCAGGTCTTGTCAAGAGAGACACTATTATAATTTTAAAATTCAATATTATTATTATGCTACCTCTTAATTGTAGTCCCCAGGCTGTTGTATTCTGGCAAACTTCATTACATATTTTCAAATAAAACCTGCCCCCACGCTGCTTCAAAAAACCAGCACCCCTTGGGTGCCACAGCTATACTCATCTTCATTTGAGCTCAATATCCTGTTTTTATAATGTAGTCTCCTTTCTCTCATCATTTGAAAATATTTCAAAAGTAAATTGACTTTTTTGTGTGTGACCTCTTCCTTTCATGTCCCTAGAAGAATTAAAGCTGGGCAGCAAAAATAATATTGCTTACATTTTTACAAAAATCATTTACAAAAATTATTATTTGAAAATAGAAGATTTTCGGTCTATGAATTATAAAGTTTTATTTTGTTCCTAATAATTTTAGTTTGAGAGATTGAATGTATTTGTATAATATGATTTAAGGTTTTCAGCTGGGAACAATAAAGTTAATAATAAACTAATAAATTTCTTGCCCCTCAAATAATGAGCAGAGTAGTGTGTGTGTGTGTATGTGTGTGTTGTCTTTCTTTTGGTTATAGATGAAATAGCTTACAGATGGTGACAATAAGTAAAGAACCAGATCTCTCATTCCTCATTCAGTTCAGTTTAATATCAAACAGATAAAATTTAGCCAAATTAAGATTTGGGCATTTGAAAGCCTGCCTATGAAAACAAGTGTGTGATTTTCACAACCATAGGGCATAATTTGGTGATTAAATACGACGTTATTTGGTGGGCAGGAGGTTTCAGTCCAACATACATCAAGGGAAGAATCTAATTTCAGAATAAAGCCAACTGATAAAAATCAAGATGCCATTTTGACTAATCTAAATTTTTTCAATCACTTTTCTTTGGATTAGAGTGTTCTAATAGGTAGCATTGCATAAAGAGGAAAGTTTTATGGAAGTGAGGAAATAAAAAAATCAGGAAACAACAGGTGCTGGAGAAGATGTGGAGAAATAGGAACACTTTTACACTGTTGGTGGGATTGTAAACTAGTTCAACCATTGTGGAAAACAGTATGGCGATTCCTCAAGGATCTAGAACTAGAAATATCATTTGACCTAGCCATCCCATTACTGGGTATATACTCAAAGGATTTTAAGTCTTGCTGCTATAAAGACACATGCACACGTATGTTTATTGTGGCACTATTCACAATAGCAAAGACTTGGAATCAACCCAAATGTCCATCAGTGACAGACTGGATTAAGAAAATGTGGCACATATACACCATGGAATACTATGCAGCCATAAAAAAGGATGAGTTCGTGTCCTTTATGGGGACATGGATGCAGCTGGAAACCATCATTCTCAGCAAACTATCACAAGAACAGAAAACCAAACAGCATGTTCTCACTCGTTGGTGGGAAATGAACAATGAGATCACTTGGACACAGGAAGGGGAACATCACACACCAGGGCCTATTGTTGGGAGGGCGGAGCGGGGAGGGATAGCATTAGGAGATACACCTAATATAAATGATGAGCTAGTGGGTGCAGCACACCAACATGGCACATATATACATATGTAACAAACCTGCACGTTGTGCACATGTACCCTAGAACTTAAAGTATAATAATAATAATAATAATAATAATAATAATAATAATAATTTCTTAAGTTGGAGGGCCATGTAAATGAGGGCAAAAAAGAATCGTTAGGGTCAGTGGGGGAGTGGTGGTCACAGAAATGAATCGTTTAAAGAAAGGGAAGATCTCAAGCCTGCATAGACTAAGGGAATAGCTATTATGTGAGCCAAGCCTCCTTTTTCTGATCTCCAGCTTTCCCTGTTCCATCTTCTTTCCAATTCAAAAATGCTAGAAGAGGCAGCACATGCAGCAGCAGCTCCAACAGATCACAAGCCTGGCACTGCCAGAATCTAGGCCAGTCACAGCTGCAAATCTTCCTTCAGCTTTGGGGTCCCCGGCATTAACTGGCAGCTTTTCTAGGCTCATGGAGCAGTTAATCAACAGCACAATTCACACAGTGGGAAGAGGGAAGAGGGAAGAGGCTCTCTTCAGGCCACCTCTGTAGGTCTGCAAGTCACACAATGCATTTTTAAACAATAGTATAAACCTGGCATATAGACACTATCTAATTCTGAGATGTGTGATGGGTTAAGTGTATTTAGCTATGACTTTAAACATATTGTTTTGCAGCATCAAATTCTTTTGCAGCAACATCTATTATTTCGAAGTAGAGTTCTGAGCTCCAGAAAATGGCATCCTTGTTTCAAATAATGTTTCCCATTATATCTCCCTAGAAAGGCTCCAGAGAGTTTGCTGCAATGCAATTCAAATTACTGACGAGTTTACTACACAGTTCATATGAAAATTCTAGTGAGGAGCATTGTTATGGATGGGGTAGCAAAAGTAACATCATTTATGCCTCTAATTTTTAGAAAAATAGTTCTCTTGATCTGATTAGAAGGTCTAATAATTAGAGTAGGACCAAAAGTTACATGTGAATTGGCAAGGCAAGACCGTTTGTAATACATGAAAAGTCCATTGTTATCTTTTATGAGGGAGGGATATATGTAGGCAATGAGAAATAGTCCTCATGTACTCAGTTTGAGACCTGCTTTGGCATATTCGCTCTAACTTTCTTCTCTATTTTAAGGGAAATAAAGGATCCTGAAGGTATTGAAGCAAGTACAGAGGAAAAATAAAAAGAAGGAAAAAAATAACTTTCTAGATGATAATGGAGAAATTTGTCCTTATTTATTTATTTATTTAATCTGGAATGGATTCAAGAGTAACAATTTCTGTCTTCGAGTCACGACATTTCTATAAAGAGTAGCATAAATAAAAGGAGAGTCTTTAAATGCAAGGAAAGTTTGGTCAAGGAACACAGAGGGCTCCTCAGGCATTTCTGCCCCATAAGTATGACGGAAGATTGGCTCAGACCCCAATGTTCTCACGAAAATACTTGCTGATTCCAGCAGGGCTCAATCACTCAGGGTCATCTATGGCATTTATGTCCTGCCCATACTGCTTTCTGTTCTCCCACCATACCCTGTCCTTCCTTTACTCTCACCCTGGCATGGCCCAAACACAATGCAGTCTGTTTCATTATTTACACACATACACACAGACACACACACACACACACACACACATGCCATTAATGAAAGACCCTTTTGGAAGCAGCAGACTTTATAGAAGGTTTGGAGGAGATAATGGTTTATATCAGAAAAACTCAAGCCATGTAAACTTAGCAATTAGATGTCATAAACCCTTTGCCATGCCTCCCAATTCACCCAACTGTTCCTTATTTATACTCTTCTGTTTCTCCCCCACTGTATTTGTTTGTCTTTCCATCACTCCAAATTGCAATTGCATAGCAACTTAATCCCTTTTTTGCTCGCCTTCTGCCAAACCTTGCTGTCATGATTTCACTTTTCACCACAACCAGTTTATCAGGTATTTTCCCAAACAAAAGACAGTTATTTTCTTCAAAGGAATGCTAACACCAACTATTTCAAGGTATTATTATTTTTTTACTTTGCTACAGTTTGAAATAAGATGAACATATTTATATATTAAGACGATTAAGTGTAAAACAGACTGTCAGATGAGGTGATGTACATGTCAGTTCTAGTAGAACCCTAGATGAATAGAAATGTATTTATTCATTCAAGAATATTTATGTGCTCAGTTATTTAAAAACTAAAAAGAAGAGAAATTCCTTGCTGTCAGGGAGTTTACATTCCAGTGGAAGAAGACAAGTAAAAATCACATAAATAAATCAATATAGAGAATATGTCAGGTGGTGATATGTGCTATGAAAAAAAAATAAGATGGTGCCTACAGAGTAAACAGGATATAGTTATGATATTTTACATAGCATTCAGCAAAGTCTTGAAGAAAGTAAATCTGTAAGCCATGCCAATATCTGGGGAGAGATTCCAGGAAGTGGAAATAACAGATACAAAGGCTCTGAGTCAGAAGAGTGTGAGGCTGTTTTCAAAGAATAGCCATATCCAAGTGACCAAAGCAGAGTAGGTGAGAGATAAAATCAAACACTGTCCAATGTGATGGAGCGTCCTTTAGGAAATAACTTTAGAGTTTATTCCATGTGAAATAAATAAAAAAAAAAAACCATTGAAAGACTTTGTGCAGAGGAGTGCTGTGACATGACTTAAAAAAAAATTGCTGCTATGAAGATACTGAAAGGGATGAAAGTAAGAACAGAAACAGGAGCACCAGTTAAAAGGTTATTGCAATAGTGTAGACAAGATAGATGATATTGGCTTAGACAAGGTCAATAGTAGTGAAATCATGAGATATGATCAAGAGTGATGCCGAGATTTTGGGGTGGATCAATTCAAAGGATGGAGTTACCATTTACTGCAGGAGAAGCAGGTTTAAGGAAGAAAATTAAGAGTTCAGTTTTAGACACGTTATGTTTCAGAAGCCTGGAGCAACAAAGAAGAGACATAAACTGAATACACACTTCCAGAGTTAAGGAGAGTGGTTGATGGTCATATAGATCATCATGTAGATGGTATTTAAAGCCATGGGACTGGATGCAATCACATCAAAGTGTGGTTCCAAGGATCAAACACACAAGAAACTCAGAAGATGTGGCTAGTACTGAGCTAATCGCCCTCATCATCCCACTGAATATTACTGAGAGGTAGACTCTTTGAAAGCCCTTTCAGCTTTAACTCTGAATTGCCTTATTTTACAACTGAAGAAATTTATAGCTGAGCCTGGGAAGAACCTCTTAAAGCAGGTGCAGAGTTCATGATTTCTGAAGGCTTCATTTCCTAGGTCACTTGGAAGCATATACGTGATGGGAAAATGGTGACCATGAGTGTGGAGCACCTTCAGTAAGGTTGGCTAAGAAAGGTTATGGGGGTAGGGCATAGCTAGAGGAGGCTCTTGGGCAGAGGGGCTATTTTTAGGATAATAGGACTTGAAATGCCAAAGAAAGAATCCATTTTAGAGGAAGTGGACAATTTAAGGAGAAAGGGTATAATTGGTAATGCATGACTTCTGAGAGAGGAGAAAGGGCCAAATCTAAAGCACAAGTGAAGGAACTGGCTTCAGGAGGAAGAACAACTCCTCTACGGCTAGATTTAAATGACAGAATAATATTCCATTGGATAGATACACTACCATTTCTCTATTATTAAATGAATCTTCCTTCCTTCCCTCCCTTCCTTCCTCCCTCCCTCCCTCCCTGCCTCCTTTCCTTCCTTCCTTTCTTCCTTCCTTCCTTCCTTCTCTCTTTCTTTCTCTCTCTCTCTCTCTCTTTCCCAGTCTCCCTTATTTCTTTCACTATTACAGGTAATTCTTGTATGAATATATCTAGTTATAAGTAGAAAATGAGCATTTAAATCCTATTCCCTAAACACTGATAATAGTTGGGTTTTTACCAATGTCATATCACTGTAGTTACGAGTTCTTTTTGTTTAAGATGCTTTTATTTTGACCTTTCTTATAGTAGTATCCTAACTGATAAATCCTAACTAATTTATACCTAACTTTACTGCAGCATTTTCACAATATATTATATTATGTACTACCCTATACAAACTTGTATCCCTACCCCACTGAGAACTGAGTTCCTATCACCCTCCTAGAAATATTATTCTTAGATAACTACTAAATTTTGTCAAAATTAAAATTAGTGAAATAGGGAAATATAATATGAAACAGTTGACTGGGCTTCAAGAAGCATCAAACTGTAGCATTATTATGAAAATTAAATGGCAGAAAATGAACAGCATTGAAGTCCTGAAATTTTTTAATTACTATTTTAACTAGAATGCAAAGTTGTAGATTTCCTTCAAAAGCCTTATTTGTTCATTCCTATTTTTTAAAAAAATGATTTTTAATTCATTTAAATGTTATAGAGTCTATTCTGAGTTGGATGTTGTTCTCAGTGCTGGGCACACAAGAATGGATGGTCCCTGCTCTCAGAGTTCAGCTAAAGGACTTAACAAGTAAGCTAAGAAGATAATAGTAAAATAATATACAGTGATGAGTACTACAGTACAGATAGATAAAATTAATTGGAACACATCCATTAAGACATTTTTATAATAAAGACCAAAATACAGTAGCTTAAACAAATAGAAGTTTATTCTCTCACTGAACAAGACACCCTGAGGCTGTTAGTAACCACTCCACAGTGTGGGTGACTCAGGTTCTTTGAGTCCTACTGCTTTGCCAGCCTCATCTGTTGCTTCTATTTTTGTGGTGTGAGATGGCTGTTTAGCTCCCTCTACAATGACTATAATCCGGTGAGCAAGAGGGGAGGTGAGGAAGGGGAGGACTAGAGCCATCCTTTAAATGACCTGAAAGTGGTGTACAGCACCTGTGATCACGTACCACTGGCAAGAACTTCGTTACACAGCCATACTGGAGAGGCTGAGCAGTGTCATCTTCAGTGGAGTGGTGACGTGCCCAGCTCAGGATGGTGCTACTAAAGGAGAGGTGAGCCTCTACCACCCTGGGCAAAAGAGAGGTCCACGAAGGATTTGCAAGAAAAGTGAGGTTTGGCTTGAGAACTTGTTTTAAGAACAGGGCCTTGGATTTAAATAGTATTTTATTAATAATGAGTGATTTTTCCATACGTTATTTGATACGATACTGACAATAGCCCCGATGGGTAATCAGAGCCAATGTGACTAATTTTATATCACAAATGAGAAACAGAGACTTAGGTTAAAGTGATTGTTCAAGGTCACTTGTCTAATAAGGGATCCTAAAATAAAACCAATGTTTTCTGACTTCTCTAATCCAATGATCTTGCAGGGAAGACAGCAAAATTTGACTAGTATTGAATTAAATTGGTATTTATTAACTTATACCTTATTTCAAAGGCATTTTCTGTTTAGGGACTCTTTGTTGCTTCAGTAATGTATCATCCAATTTAAGAGTCTGTAAGAGTAAGTGGAATGATGCTAGGAGAAATATAAATTAAGTGCTTATTTTCATAGTTTATCATACTCAGAAAACATCTAGACTTTTCCAAATGGTTTACCTTAGGAGAGGAAGGAAGGAGACCGAGGTCCCTGAGATACTGATGAAAAGTCACAGCCCTTCCTGCCCTGGCTGACTGTTTCTACTCAGTGTGAGTCACTTCATTTGCAAAAGTGACTCGATGCCAACTGCTGCCCTTCAGAGAGACTGTGGCTGAGGGAACTAAAGTCTTAGTTTCGCTTTCACACCTTTCACAAGTAGAGACTCAGTGGCAGCTGCTAGGCCCAGTATAACACTGGCTGTGACTGCGTTCCTTAAACTCTTCGTCTTAGTTGTATCTCGGATCTTAAAACCTTTGCAGCCATCAAGTATGCTCTTATATAGGAAGCGTGAATTGTGGGGTCCTCATTCCCTATTACGCATCCGTGCATGACTGGCTTCCTGTTACTCACACTTAGCATGCTTTATGGGTATTATTGTTTGTAAAATAAGAGAAAAAATTTTTACCCAGTTTCATAATTAATTTCCTTGCAATAACCAAAAAATAAAAGTAAATAAAGCCCTATCCCCGAGTCTATCTTGAGGTGTGCACAGCTCAGCCTCTTCTGGAAAAAATCCACAATAATAGCATTAGTCCTGGAACACAAATTCTCCATGTACCTTTCTTCTTGTGCTTAAGGTTTTACATTTTGGGGTGTTTATAAGATGATGTATATCAGAGACATTTATTCAAATAAACAGATGGATCTATGAAAATTGATTCAAAACATGATAAAATTAGTCAATGCTGTTATTAATTTATGATGGAGAAGTGATGGGGAAGATGACGAGGAGAGAAAGAGAGAGTAGGAGATTGAGTAACAGCCAAAACATCTGCTTCCTCTGACACCTTGTACAGTTAAGGGAGAGAATATTTCTGAAGTGGCTTTTTCTTTTCCTCAGAATAATTTTGGCGTTATGATAATTACCTCTACCACAACTTTCTTCTTCCTGCTTTCTTTTTATTGAGAGGGATATAGTATATTTTCATGGGGAAAGTGAAGAGCTGCCAATGCATTGGTACCTCCCATCCCCAGTACAAAGAATCGTCACAAAAAACCCCATGGACATTCCCTAACTTTTGCTCTCTCCAAAGGATGTGATGAGAAGAGAGACAATTCATTCTGGAATAAGTACAGGTCTCCTGTCAAAAGAGCTTGAAATCAAATGAAGGCTTTCCGTCTGCTGCACAGTGCTCCTCATTTCCGTGTGAGTGTTTGTCCTCCCCTTCACTTTGGTGTCACACTCTAGGGACTGCTGTGGTCATTATCACCATCATCATCATTGTGGGACATGCTAGACTTCACAGATCCCTTGATCTTTATACCTTGTCCCCAAGGGAGGATATGGTTTTCCTCCTTTTCCATCACTGGCCAACTCTCCTGCCCATGTAATAAATAAGGTCATGAGGCTGGTCAGCAGCTGCTCTCCCTCTATTTGTCACAACTAGTTGGGCTCTTTCTTCTGCCCCATTTGGCTTGAGACCTTTGCTCACCCCTCACTTCCTTTCTTATCCTAGTTCTCTGCTTCAAACCCTTTTGGTTGATATTAAAATTTCCCCAACTCCTATAGTCTTTTAAAATTTTCCCTAACTCAAAGCTTAGAAAAAAAAAAAGATTTTTAAATCAAATTTGCTAAAAATAGTGATAATGGAAGTATTTTTCAGAAAAATGAAAAACTTTTGGAACCACATTTTTTTCATTATCTATTTTCTAATGATTTTTAAAAAATAAACCCTAAGGCCAAAATTTTTAAGGCAATTGACCAGTTAGTTACGTCTTGCATCTGGAAATGGGAATATTTAATTTGATTGCCAGATGTCCCCATGCGGACATGTGGATCCGCTGAGTGATCATTTACAATGGGGAATTATAAATTGCTAATTTATGAATTTGTTTTATTATCCAGATATAGCTCTTAAGAGTTCTCCTTAGTTAATAGAATGAACTTTGATAGCTTATAGGCTTTTATGCACTTACAGAAACGCATCAAATAATTGTAAATAGAAACATTTTTCTTTTTATTTAAGGTAGAAATAAAATGTTAATCAAATAAGGTTATTTTACCTCTGTTACTCCCTCAAATCTTATTCTCCTCTATATTTGTCTTAAATTTAACTTATATGTTGACTTCTCAGATGAATTGTTTCTCATAGATTTACACACATACACACACACACACACACACTGTGAGAGAGAGAGAGGGAGGGATGAAGAAGGAGAGGGAAAGACAGAGAGAGAGGGAGAGGCAGAGGGAGAGGGAAGGAGAGCAACTGCAAAATTCTCTGCAGGTAAAATAGATTGCTATTTGTGGGGAAGCAGATGTCTGAAGAAGGCAGGTGCTTGATGTTCTCTGCAGCCTGTTTCTCATGCTCTCAGATAAAATCTTCTCATGGTTGCTTTGTCTTATCGTCTAGGACTCAGCTCAGACATTACATGTTCGAGAGGCCTTCCCTCTTTTAGATGCACCCATCTAAAAGAGTCTCATCTTCCCCTGCCCTCAAATGCTCTTTGAAATCATTCTGATTCATTTTCTTCCTGATCCTGGTTTCATTCTGACATTATCTTGCTTATTGTTCAATTACTTATTTATGGACTGTTTCCCCCAACTATGATGTAAGCTTCCCTTAATTATCTATTTTGTCACCACTGTGTCCTGAGTGCCTTATCTGACACCCAGGAAAGTTAAGATGTATTGAATGAATATGCGAAGAATTGTTGTCAAGGTCACAGAGAAAAAATACAGAGCTGGTGCAAAATTGGAGGGGACAGGGCACCGCCTGGGCAAATGACACTGGAAAATTCTTTACAAGCCATGCTGTTTTGTATCATAAGAGCAAAAATTTCGGCTTCTTTATCTGCAATCACTGCTTTTAAAGGAAAACTTTAAGATCGTTATTCCTGAAAAGACAGAGAGAAAAAATTATCTTAAAAATTAAATTAAATGGGAAAGAATAAGAACATGAAGGAAAGAAAAGATGATATTGCTGAAATAGTTTAAGAGTTAAAAGACATACTTTAGGAGACCTTAAGAAAATAT
Source organism: Macaca mulatta (assembly GCF_049350105.2). Lineage (NCBI taxonomy): Eukaryota > Metazoa > Chordata > Mammalia > Primates > Cercopithecidae > Macaca > Macaca mulatta. Next base: position 85,704,972 of record NC_133409.1, read on the forward strand.
TTAATAAATAAAAATTGCATATATTCAAGGTATACAATGGGATGAATTAATTACATATACATTGTATAATTATGACCACAACAAAATTAATTAACTCATGTATCACTACCAATAGTTACCACTGTGTGTGTGTGGTAGGGGGGCAGTATGTGTGTGTGTGTGTGTGTGTGTGTGTGTGACTTTTCCAGTAAAGATTACTTTTATCCTTTGAAGTGAGATCAGTGATTTTCAATATGGGGGACTTTATTTTGAAGCAGATTCTCAGAGATCATAATTGAAGTCCTGCACCAAGAAGGACCTTTGCATCTCCTCATCAAGTCTGTACATCTCTTTGGAGGGCCAGGGAGGCCTTCACACTTGGGCAGAGATGGTCACTGTTGCCCCTTCCCTGTTGCTTTCTCAATATCCCTGCCCTCTTCTTAGACCAGCACGTGCACATGGGGGCTGGACAGTAGCAACTCAGGAACCAGCTGAACTGCAATTGCTCCACGTGGACAGGAAGTAGAAGAAGCCTGGGGTCAAATCTGAAGGAGGCCTAGAAATCAGAGAACGTTGGTGAGAGAATACAGCTTACTTTCAATTCCCCTGTTCACAGGTTTTGGTATCAAGTCTAGAGCTGAAGCTAGGAGTCAGCCAGGGGATTACATACAGAACGAGACAAGAGACCAGGTTCATTATGAGGGAAGAGAAGAGAAAGGGTAAAGGTTCCTGGAAGCAGGGCCAAAAAAAATAAAAATAAAAGAGGAGAGCAAATTTACTTTCAAATCAGCCTTATTTTTAAGCTCTGAAGTCCATCAGACAAGGAAGAACCCATCTTCTCAGAGAGAATAACTCTCTCTATTCTATTCAAGGAAAAAAATACAAATCAACTTTTAAAAACCCGCAATCTTTAATACAGAAGCAGTTATATAATACTTGACTATAAAATTCAAGACACTCGTTAGATGACAGAACTGAGACAGACTTGGCCTTCATCCTCCTGGGGTGCTCGTTCTGAAGGACAGTGAGAACAAAGACCCAGAAACTCACAAATTAATACTTTTGATAGGTCCAGAAATTACAGATCTCATAAACTTCTCTCCAGAAGTGCTGTTTTGGGTGAGGAATAAAGAGATGGGGAGGGAATTGGGGGACGATATCTCTGCTAATTTCTCTCTGCTTTTCTCTTTTGCTGATTTGTTAAATTATAGGCTGGATAATATTTAAGCAAAGCAAATATAAATAAAGAATACTGCACCTGAAATCTTGGAACTGCCCAAGGAATCATGGGGTTTAGTTGCTAGTTTTAAGAGATAATCAGTGGGGCTTGGTTTTTTAATCTATATAACTATCCTGCTTCAGAAGGAATAGGCCCATCAGGTCTCCTCACTTTACAAATCATTCTGAAAGTGGCAAAACTATGGAGACAACAAAAGATCAGTGATTGCCAAGGGTTGAAGGTAGCAGAAAAGGATGCATAAGCAAAACACAGAGGAGTTTTAGGGCAGTGAAACCACTCTGAATAGTCAGGTAATGGTGGATACCAGTCATTATACATTTGCCCAAAGCTATAGAATGCACAACACTATGAGTGAACCCTAATGTAACTTATGGACTGTGGGCAATTATGATGTGCAGGATTATCAATTTTAACAAATGTATGACCCTGGTGGAGGATGTTGATACGGGGAAGGTTATGCATGTGGGAGGAGGACAAGAAGTGTATGGGAAATCTCCATACCTTCCTCTTAATTTTGCTGTGAATCTGAAACTGTTCTAATAAAATAATACCTTTTTAAAAATCTAATAAAGCACTACGGTTGCATAGGATTTTTTATATGGGAGCAGCTGGGTGAAGGGTACACAGAATCTCTCTGTAGTATTTTAGCTACTGCTTGTCAGTCTATAGATACTTCAAAATAAAAGTTTAGAGACCCTAAATATCTGTTTTCTAAGACAGAGACTCCACAACAATAAACTTATTTGTATTCCACACAGATATAAACACACTTTCAATAGCAATCTCATGTACTCATTTAGGTTAAACACAGTAGAGAAACTCTAGCCCCAGGTACCTATTAAGAGATGTTTATACTAGACAGTATTGGCTCACTAAGCTGCGGTGCTGGAACACGGCACCCCAAGTACTCTGTTTAAATGATGGATATATGATAGCCATTTTCACTGCTTCATTTCTCCAACATGAAATTGCCACTTAGCTTTCATAAAGATTTTAATGAAAAAAATGAAGAACATAATGAAATAGTCTGCAAACAAACCATCAGACTAGTTGGAATAATCGTCTATGACACGTCCACTGTGTTAGCCTTATGTAAGAAGGGCTAAAAGCAAATAACTAAAATTATTTTTAAACTCCCATGAGATGTTGATTGGACAGCAAAATGTAACCAAATTATTAATCCACTCCCTTTAGCTTCTAAATTGTCCCGAATTTTAGTTCTTTAGACTCAACTTTTTAAACAAAAATTAGATTTTAAAAATGTGAAAACAGAAAGCAAACACTTATCAATTTGAGTTGTTTCAACTACAATTGAGAATGAAATAATGTAGATTATGCAATTAGGTTTCAACCTGACCAACATACCAGAGAGGTTTCTTTTTATAAGCTGGGGAAGAAAATTTAAAAAAACTTCCAAGAAATTAATTATGGTTTACTTACCTTTGACACATTAGTTTTTCTTCAGAAAATGTCTGCTACAATTTTCTTTATAGGACTCATTGACTTTCTGGAGACATCCTTTTTTTTCAACAGATACTTGTCTTGAGTGAGGAATGGCCAAAATCAAGCAAACAAAACGTGAGTGATTAAGCAAATACTTTGCTATAGATAACACCTCATTAAGAAAATGATAATATACCAGATATCAAGATTGTTTGGTGGATTAGTGTTATGAATATTATAAAACATATGTGAATTTATACTTAGGATAAAGTAGAGCAGCAGAAAGCGAAATATTCCCACCGGGTAAATAATACATGTGAAGTTGGATAATGCAAACAAATTCTAAATATGCATAAAACATAACCAACTAAATACATATTTACTTAAGAGGCCCTGTAGAAATTTATACTAGATGATTCACTAATATTCATATAATATTAGTATGGAACCTATTAAAGGGCATTTGGTCACACATACCAAACATGCAGAGACTATGAATGACTATTATATATGAGCTAATGTTAGTTTTTCACAATGGAATGTGAGAGCCCAAGAGAGATAATTAGACATTATAGTAGGAGGAGGTGAATGCAGCATTATCTTACCAAATAACTGATATTTATGGCAACATGATAAAGTTATGAGCACACTTGTGCTCACAGCCAAGTAATTAGAATTTCAATCAATGTAGCAATCTTGAAGCTACCAATTAAAAAATTATTTGGGAGTAAGGCCGAAAGAACCATAATATGCACATAATGATACCTTCATTAAAGGAAACTTGCTTTTCTTTCTTTCAAACACTGCATATGTAATTAAGTTTAAAATTCATTCACTCATTCATTTATTCATTCATTGAATGATGGTGAGCAAAATGATAGAAACCTCTGAACTTATAAGGAAAATAGTAAGACATATAATATGTATCAAATGTCAGGTAAAGAAAAATAAGGCAGGAGGAAAAGTGAAAAGCAGATAGTTTACAATTAAAATAGGGCATCAAGAAGGCTGACATTCGGTAGACAAAGAAGGACTAAGCCATGCAGACTTCTAGGGGAACAGAGTTCTGGGGACAGTGAGTTCAAAGGCTTTTGGTGTGAAGCGGCCTGACATGCTTCAGGAAAGGCACACTGGCCACTGGTGCTGTGGGAGAATTGAGGAGACCCAGAGGTACGCGGGGCGAAGGGAGGCCATGAGGTCTAGTGACCGACGGACTACTTTAAAGACTTTACCTTTCATCATGAGATGCAGGAGCACATTATCTTTATGAAAAGTAGCAGATGAGAAGCAAGTTAGCTGGAGGGAAGGATTGCTGTGAGGACTGCAGAACATGGCTGGTTACTCTGTTTTTCTTCTGTTGGAAAGCTTGAGCGGAATTATTCTTATTGATCCTAAGCCCATTTTCATGTAAGTGAGTGAAAAAAGGAAAGCAGGTCCAGGGGAGAGGCTTGAGTTCTCTTCCCAGCCAGGATGCTGATATGCGTCTCCTCCTTCCCTGCAGGCCCAGCATCCTCTGGCTCCTCCTTTATCTTTAGACAGCAGAATAGTAGGTGTGGGTGGACTTAATCTCCTTTCTCTTGTTACTTTTTTTTCCAATTAATTAATTTTTAAGTTGACAAATAAAAATTGTATATATCAGGCACAACATATTGTTTTGAAATATGTACACATTGTGGAATGGCTAAATCAAGCCAATTACCATATGCATGACCTCACATAATTATCATTTTTTTGTGGTGAAAATACTTGAAAATCTCCTCTCTTAGCATTTTTTGATATACCAAGGTACCAAATGCTGCTGTGCATCTTTAAATTTATACAACACTACAATGCATTAATACCCAGTGAAGTGCAAAATATGTATATGTGTGTGTGTGCGTGTGTATATATATACACACACACATTTACAGTAGTATTATTAGTCACCAAAATGGAGAGGGGAAACTTTACAATTGCGAGAATGTGCAAATGTTTCCATTAAGGCAATATTAACCCAGATAACCACTTAATACCTGTCCTCTCAAATGCCTTACAGTTCTGGAATGTCCATTGTGAAACAAAATGGTGCACAGTCTTTCCTAAATTCTCACACACGCTTCATTTTCTGACTTGACCGGGAAACTGAAAATCTGGCCATAGGCAATGTCTGACCCAAACGTAAAGCAGTTACATCTTGTCTGACCCAAATGTAAAGCAGTTACATCTACTGGCAGGCTAGCTGTGGCCTTTGCCCCTTCCTCTGAAGTGCCCAGTTGAGGATTGACTTCAACAAGATCCAGCGCTGACAGCAACCCTGTACTATGTATTTCCTCAGTCATATAGATGCTTTCTTGAAGGGTCAGTCCCCCTACAATAGGGATTCCTGTGACTGGAGCCAGTGTAGAGTCAAATACATCAACATCAAAACTCAGATGGACAGACCTTTGTCTTTCCCAATCAGCAGATCAAATTTCTGTTGCATGACCTTCTGGGTACCAAATGGATCAGTGTCTCTCATGGAAAAATACTAGATATCATTGTTCTTTTAAAAAAATATCCCAGAGGGTCCACATCTCCTAGACCAGAATACACTACACTTGGGGAAGAGATACCAGGTTTGTCCAGGGAAATCCTAGAAGTTCTGGTACCTTTCCCTGTAGTTCTCTGAGGAGAAATGAAACTGATAGTCCCTGGAGATTTCCTGATGAAATGGTAAGGGGTGTACTAATGTCTGCTGGGCATCAACCCAAGTGGCACAAAGGCCTGGGCAGTTCCAGGCATGACCACTAATGGTACTAATTGCCAGGCTAACCAGCAGAGCCAGTTGCTGGTTGGCTGAGCCACTGAGCACAGATTCACTGTTGAGTTGTTGAAGAGCTCCTCTGTGGGGACTGGAGTAAAACTACAATTTCCAAAGTCTTTTAGGCAGCAGCCCAAATTGGAGACCCTTTTTATCAATCCAACTTTTCTTCTGGCAGATGGACCACATTCCACTCCTTTTCTTTTCTGTCCCTACAAGAACAGGGCTCCTATCAAAGCCAGACTTCTTCAGGACAGAATGCACTTGAGTCTGGAGGAGACAAGTTCCTTAGGGACTTGATTGGCAGTGTGACGAATCACTGGGGCAGACGCAGAGCTCGGTACAGCTGGAAGCTTCCAGTCTCAGCAATTTTCAAGACAATATATTGTTATTAACTATAGTGGCCATAATTTTTAAATTCTGACTTCCCACGCACAAACACTAACAGACAGCAGGCAAATACACCAGGCATGTCAAATTTCTCAACCCAGACACATTTAGCAGATTTTATTTTAATGAAATATAATTTTTAAAAAGATTTTATACTTCATTAAAGTTTACTTACTGTGCACTTTCGCTCCCTCTGCTGGTTGTGAAGACTGTGGAAAACCACAATACATTGCCCTGCCAGGACTTAGACAGCAACCTGACATCGTTTATGGTTAATCTAGAGAAGGAATGAAGGCAAGCAAGCAGTGAGCACTAGCCGTACCACTGACACAGGGGCATCTCACTCTCTGCCCTGACTATGATGAAGCTGTGAGGGATCATGCACTGCAGCCCCTATTGTGCAGATAAGGAGGGTGAATTCCAGAGATTCAAAGCCTTCCTTAGCTCCAGATCCACGTGTAACTTAGGGTTCGGGGCCGGAACTCTCATGTGTAACTTGGAGAAATGTTCCTAGTGCTTGTAAACTTCATGGGCAGGACTTCATGGATAAATCAGATTGAGCTGTTAATGAAGAGTTAACCTAGCTTTAGATGCAGCATCCTTTTCTTGTTTGCTGATTGCAAGTGTCAGGTATCAACTGGTGGAAGGCGCTTATCTCAAACCCTTAACAGACAGAAAATGTTCATTTCTTCATGTGATAAAAGAACAGTAAAATTCCAGCTTAAAGTTGTTACAGCTTACTCTCTGAACTCATTAAATGACTACTCTGCTTGGATTTTTAAAATGTGGTTTCATAAATTAAACACTGAGTCTTAAAACCTTCCTTGAGTTGTAATGGCTTTCCTTTGTGAAACCATGTTGGGAATCCACCACCAACAAAGCGTTGTTTCCCATGCTCCTGTGCGTGCCTGGTGTCACCTGGGGTCTATGCCAAGTCAAACAAAAGAACTTTGGAAATCGTTTGTGAAGAAATTAACTCGTATACTTAAGTATATTTAAGTAGGTCAAACATCTCCTACTCCCCCACATTCCATGACTAATGCCCCAAATAAAAGTATATTCACTTTACATGCACCACATTTCCCAGAAAAAAAGCAGCAAATACAAGACATTTATCTGTCAGGGTGAATGCACAAGGTTCTGCTCATTTTTGCAGGAGGCAGGGAGCTGGAGGAGCTGCTGTCACCATCCTCTGACTCACAGATCACATAGGAGTTATTTGGTGCAGATGTTAGAGGAGAACAACATGCCTGGAACTTGTCTCTTGATAATGCTGTGGCTGTAGGACTGAAGAAGTTGGACTTGTAGTTTGTCCTTCCTCTTTGTATGACAGTTATTTATGCACTATTCTTTTTGCCTTTTTTGATTATAAGATCATTAAAGGCTGATACAATGTCTTACTGCTTACAGTATCTAGCGTGTACTATTTGCTAAAAAGAGGTTTGTTAAATAAAGATTTATATACTAGGTTCTGAATACATGTTTGTTAAGTGAAAAACTTTTAAAAGGTAATTCATTTGTGACTTTTCCAAAGCATTTCCAAACTATTTCCTGGACACCATTCTCACCTAACGTGATGAATTAGAAAAGCATCCAAATTGTTTACCCCTTTAAAAATATTTTATAACAATGAGTTGCAAAACTATTTCTTAAAACGTATTTCTAGGTAAGTAGTTTCTGAAAGGCTCCAACCATTAAGATTTAGTGTGTGATCATTATTAGTATAAATTTTTGAAAAGAAAAATCTATTTGCTACACATTTAACACTAAAGAACTAATATACATGTGTGAATAGCTGTATGAAATTTTGAAGCAAATGTTAGATCTAATTCCCCTTAATAAAAAGAAAGAATCATGTTTAATTGATAGAATACAGCATTTCCATGGTTCTCTAGCAAGTCAAAGGGCTTGTCCATTTTCTTGACATTGTATTTACTTAAATGAGTTTATCTAAAGGTAGAGAGCAAGGTTGCAGGCAGCTTAGAACAATGTAGTAATTGTCACTAATTAAGTGCCCTCAGCTGTGTCTATACTGGGCCACTGTTTACTTGCTTTATACATACTCAGCTGCAGGTAGCCACACTAAAAATTCCTCTACTTGTTATCGCCCCTTGCTGTTTTAATTTTTCCGGTGAAATATTGACAAACATGTCATGCTTGACTCTCACACTTTTCCTATGAATGGGTAAATTGAGAATAGAACCATTCTCTCTTATTTTGAATTTTCTGTCTAGAAGGTAGTTCAGGGTAGATGGATGTTGGCACTCGCTCATGAACTGGCCTGATTAAATGATTCTGAAAAATCGAAATTCAGAATGATTGTTCTTGGAATGGTGCTGCACTAGTATTCATTCATCAATATACTCTCAAACATGTTCTTTATAAGCATTACAAGCAATTCCCAAAGCTTGCTGGGAGTTCAGCAGAGTTAACCTTTGTAGACCTGACCCTTGACTGGGATCTACATAGCACCACGCTTGAACCACCATAGCTTTCAGCCATAGATAAGAGTTAATTTTTGCCACCTTGAACAGCGTTCTCAAGGTTTCTTTGCCTTAGTTGCCATGTGTATACAAAGATAATGAAAGACTAAACAAGTGCTTCTCAAACTCTAACATGCACATGAATTTCCTGGGCATCATACTAAATTTAGATTTGGATTCAAAGGTCTGTGGTGAAGCCAGAGATTCCACAGTGGTTCCCAGGTGCTCATCCAAGACTGCACATTGAGTGCCAAGGGGCTAGTTGATCTCTTTTGAGCCCTCAGCCCTGATATTCTCTCCTAAGGCCTTTGCTTGTGAAATATACTTTATCCTAAATTATGTGATAATTCATTGATTTTTGGTTATCATGCTATGAGGGTCTTATAACGTCACTGAACAAGGATAATGAATGAAGGTATAAATTGAACCACTGCACTATTTTAGAGGTTTTAAAATTCCTAAGCGTACAATAATAATAACTGCAGGAATTATATGCCAAGACTGTGTGTTCATGATTTTATCATGAAATACTAAACAGCAAAAGTAGATGGCATGTTCTGCCCATTATTATTATCAACACCACTTCAAAACTTTATAGGACCACATGAAATATCCATTAGTGCTAGCTATTTCATTTTCTTCAGTGTATATAAATACACAGCCTGGGAAAAGAATGAACTTTCAAATATTTATTTGCAAAATGTTACCTACATTTTATTTTGATGCATTGCTTTTCTTCAAGATATCTCAGAATTATTGGCACCCCCTTAAAATTATCTTTGCTTTTGCCTTCTGGCCACATTTCTGCCATCTACCACAATACCACTCCACCCCAAGGTAAAAATATCTACTTCTGGTGTCTTTTTTATTTAAATCAATTGTACAGGTAGGTTTTTTTAAACAGCAGAAATACATTAAGAATGTAAAAGGCTCTATGTTCTCTGGTTTCTTGGGATGTTATTTTAGCATCTGCACTCAATTTCAAAATCAGCTTGACTATTTCACATTTCTAGGGTTTTATAAATCTTGAACAGCATACCTCTTCATCACTTGGTTTCCTTGCGCCAATTACTAAGCAATAATATGCAAGATTTTAACAAAAATATTCATTTCACATTTTTCTTTAAGAGATTAAATGTAGTACAAGCAAGTATTTAAAAAACAGTGATTGTTTCAAATGTTGTTCAAAGCATATTGTGAAGGGCCAGAGTAAGGGTTTATGCAGATAATGCATTCATGATTGAACTATTTGTATATTAAATATGATGTTAGGTTATAAATTAACTTAAGCTCTTGAAATTTATAGACGAATTCAAAAATGTAAATCTGCTCAGAAAAGGCTATTTATCTCATTCGTTTGTATGGTAATTGAAGGTTCATAATGAAATAATCTGATGCACAGAACCCAGCTAAATTAGCCTGCCCATAATGTACTATCTTGAAGTGACTTCACATTTTCATTAGAGCCTTTCTAATTTCTAAAGCAAAATTAATGCAATTAGTGATCAAATCAATACATATTGATCATGAGTTTCTTCAATATGGCATGAACATATTAGGTCAAAAAGAAAGGGCTTTTTAAGATAATAGAATAAATATAAGAAATTTAAGTTGTAAATAAGACAGCTTTGTGCTACTTTCTATTGTAGCTACTATTTATAAGGAAGTGGCAATATTATTTTTATCATTGTTTGGATGCAATTCAACACAATGTGCTACATCCCTGTCCCTTCCCCCCAATGCATTAATAGGGTATTCATTGTCCATATGGATTTTTCTCTCCATAAATATCCAAAAGCAATTTTTTTTCCTCATGGTGCAGAATTTCAGATGACTAATTACTCAAAAGCATTTCTTTCTTTTCACATGCAAATGTAAGCAAGATTCCAGGGAGGAGCCCACCCCCCAAACCCTCAGCCCAGTAAATGTACCTTTGACGGAGTAGGCTGCGGTTAAACGTATGCAGGAAAGGCTTGAAGCCCAGAATAAAAAATCAAAACGCATTTGTGGAAATCAAGGGACTGTTGCTTTTCTACATACTAATCAGCTTATTTCACAGTGAAATAAAATGATACTTCTAAGAGAGAGAGAAAAAAAGACCCAGTCCTAGAAACACTCCTCCTCACCCCCAGCTAAATGGATTCTGAGATGTCGTTCAACTGGTGTCTACTCCTGAGGTGTGAGGGAAAACTATGATAAACTGTCTTAACTGGCCAGCTTCTTGTTTTAAGAGCAGATCATGTAGATTCTGGGGAAAATTTTTGAGTAAACCCAAAAGAAAAGATCATATTGTTGAGTCAAGTCTGCCTTTGAGATCCTGCAACATCTAAGCCACGGAGAGAGACGAAAACCACAAGACTGTGGTTTGCAGTTATGGCCCGCTAATTTGCTTTTCCATCTTGAGGACATGTGAGGGCATGAGCTACTTTTTCTTCCTTTTTTTTTTTTTTTTTTTTTGAGGCGGAGTCTCGCTCTGCCGCCCAGGTTGGAGTACAGTGGCCGGATCTCAGCTCACTACAAGCTCCGCCTCCCGGGTTTACGCCATTCTCCTGCCTCAGTCTCCCGAGTAGCTGGGACTACAGGCGCCCGCCACCTCGCCCGGCTAGTTTTTTTTTGTATTTTTAGTAGAGACGGGGTTTCACCGTGTTAGCCAGGATGGTCTCGATCTCCTGATCTCGTGATCCGCCCGTCTCAGCCTCCCAAAGTGCTGGGATTACAGGCTTGAGCCACCGCGCCCGGCTAGCTACTTTTTCTAACTCATATTTCATGACTGTATTTTCAGAAGCTTTATGGCATGTAAATAAATTCCCTTACTGTCTGTGATAAATTTCAATTGCTTTCTTTTAAAAAAGGTAATTAATTTAAAGTTTTCCTTGCAATTTTCACACCATATGAACATAAATAAAGCTTTTCATGGTGTTATAAATTTATAAACTGTAATGACTCGAAAGAATGGCAGTGACAGGTGTACATTTTATTTTGTTTAGAGACTGGTCCGCTTTACTTGAAAGTGATGTCACAGATTTTGAGTTCATTTATTCAAAAATTGAGTACATTTATTCACGAATATGAAACTCTTTAGTGCTGGTGAAGCAACCTGGTAGAACTGACAATATGACTAATCTCATAATTTCTGAAATTAGAGCATCTTTGATGAAAATAATAGATTTATATTTGCTAAACTATTTAAAAATTCTCCTGAGGGAGTTACTATATGTGTTTACAGGTGTTTCTAGATTACTACTTAGAACAGTGTTGCCAAGCAATACAGCATTCACTTGTCACTGGTCCCATGTGATGCTTTGGCAAAAATGAATTCCATGGATAAATATAAAGTTGGAAAGACTGTTATTTTGTGGGAAATATACAATATACATTAGCATAATGAGGCTCTCAGAAGTCCTGCAAGAAAGATGACTATTTAACACTAGTTAACTCAACATTTCCCAAATTGATTGAGTTACCCAATCTTTTGGTTTTTCTTCTTCTAACATATCTACTTTGGGATACTCTGATTTTGATTTGGCGAGTGACAGGGAAGTCATAAAGTCTGAATTCTGAGGATATGCTAAATGGCAATAACCACTTCACATTTTATTTTAGTCATTAGGAAAGAGCTGACAAATCCAGTTCATCAACATACTTCTCTCCCTGTGATTAAAGTCTTATTCCTTAGCCTGAGCTATTTCAATCAAATCAAACCACTAAGACTGATAATAACTGATACTACAGCCACCTATTTAAGAATCTCCCCCTTCCTGGCTGGGTGCAGTGGCTCACACCTGAAATCCCATCACTTTCAGAGGCCAAGATGGGAGGATTGCTTGAGGCCAGGAGTTTGAGACCAGCCTAGTCAACATAACGAGACCCTGTCCCTACAAAAAAAAGAAAAGAAAACTAGCCAGGCATGGTGGTGCACACCTATGATTCCGGTGTGCACCTATAGTCCCAGTGTGCACCTGTGGTCCCAGTGCACACTTATGGTCCCTTTTACTTGGGAGGCAGAGGTGGGAAGGTTGCTTGAGCCCAGGAGGTCAGGGTTATAGTGAGCTGTGTTCAGAAAACTGCACTTCATCCTGGGAGATGGAGTGAGACTACATCTCCAAAAAATAAAAAATAAGAAATAAAAATCTCCCTCTTCCTGCGGAAAAGATAAAATAGCTCTTTCAAAAAAGTAAATAAACAAATAAATAATACATTGTCTTCATAAAGAAGACAGATAGCACAAGGAAAAAAAATACTTGTAATAATCCCTTCTTTGTAAACATCCAGATGCATATTTTTCCAGTCTTTTTATATGTATATAACCATTTACAAAATTGGATTTGGTATTTATTTCTCATAACCTATTTATTTTCACTCAGTGATACATAGTGAACATGTTTCCATGTCAATAAATCTATAACATCATTGCTTTTCATTGTATGCATGTACCATATATTTTAAAAGGTTAAAAAGATGGCAGTCTTTTAGTCAGTAAAGATTGGTATGTTTAATGGCTTTGCTGTATTCTTGATAGGTGTATGGCAGGGACAGGCTCTGTGCAGGCATCACTGCTGTGCTGAAGGGGTGGAGGGGGAAGGGAGGTCTGTTCTTCCTGGAGGTCCGTCTCCTCCACGGAGATAAATCAAGGACCAAGCAGAAGCTGAGGATTCTGCCTGCATCTGCCACTCCCTTCTCCCTTCCTCTTCCTACAATTCATCTTCCCCAAACACCGTCTCCCCACTGAGTTGTCTACCTGTAAGTGGGGTCTTTCTGCAAGGTTGGGAGCTCTGATTTGGAGGTGATGTTTGCTGTAGAGATGGTCCCTGCAGGGTAGAACAACTGCTGCCCTCCCCTCATGCTTAATCTGGGAAGGATAGTCAGAACCTCTGCCCATCAGGACCTCTGTGGTGATTGGAGAGTCAGCCAAACTCACCAGACAGCTAAAGCTGCTCTAGAGATGCCCCATGGCCAACATGTTTTCAGAGGGGCAGCAGAGTACCCTGGATTGGCCCCTGGTTTCTGGTCAAGCTATGGCAGCCTGAGTTTTGCTACTATGGACCCTGATCTTACAATAGACCTAACAGAAGCTAAGGGTGGTGCTAATTTTTTTTTCATATTATATTTGAAATTATTCCTGTGAACATGCTGTGCATACTTAGGCCAAAGGTTGCAAGAATGCCTGCCAAAAAATAGGGGCACATATAACTAGATTTTCTAGGGAAATGGAAACCACAATTCATTATCTTCTTCTAAGATTTCTTTGAAGACCCCAGTCTGAGCTAAATGCTCCCTTATTTACATTTCCTGACTATTCTGTACATTCCTGCGACTTCTATCACCCTATAGTTTTTTGTCTGTCATTGCACAGGCATGTGAGGACCTGAAGGATAAGCTGCCATGTCTTACCATATTTATTTATTTTTTAATTTTTAAAATCAAGCAGAGACCCTAGACACTAAGTGTGGAACCAAAAACTTGGGCTCTTTTTCCAGGTTGAGAAGTGGAAAAGCATGGACTCTGGAGTCCAACTGCCAAGGTTCAAGTCTCAGTTCTCTGTGACTTTGGGCAAGTTATTCAATCGTTCTGGGTTTTTTTATCTTAAAATGTGGATAACAGTAGTACTTGCTTCGCAGGGCTATTCTGAGTAATAATGGGTTGATTTTTCTACAATGCATTTAGAATAATTCATGACATTTAGTATTATATGGCTATTAATTTAATTATAATTTGGTCATATCAAATTGCTCCCCAAGCCTCTTTTCCTCACAGGTATAAGTGAGATATATTGGCGGTGATTAGCACAGTGCCTGGGACATACTACAGGCTCAGTGGATACTTCCTGGGTGAGATTGATAATCCATTGTGTGAGCCTGTGAAAGTTCTAAATGGGGCAAGCATGAAGTACACTAAGGGTGGGCACTGTAGCCACTTCTTGGGCTTGCTATGCTCCCTGTTAATGGCACATCTGTGGCGGCCATACAGTTAGCTAAGTTAAGTTATACTACTTCTGGTTGTTTGTTGTTGTTGTTGTTTTTGACATGAAGGTAGATAAGAATATGTAAGTTCGTAATATTCATATTAAAATAGCAGGGAATGTCCAATCCTGTATTTCCTCAATGCTTCCACTCATGAGCATAACACCGTATAGTGTAAATGAGAAAAAAAAAATCATAGCTGAGTCTTCAGATTGGAGATTGGAAGGAGGTCCATTTTTAATGGCATTGAAATAAGAAGTGAACCTAAACTCACCATTGCTTATTTATGGCTGTAGTTATTTCTCTCTGGTACACCCCAGAGGGTTACTTTCTGTTGTTAATTGGAACTTCTAAGCCATTTTTATTTACAAAGTGTTTTACAGTCATTGGTATTGATGACTTATAATTCCCCCATGAGTTAGGTGTCAGGATGAGGCATTGACACAGGCTCCACTCTCAGGAAGCTGAGACGTGAGGGCGGATAAATCTGCCCCCTCCCACATGGCAGCCATGGGGTCCTGGTTTGCTTTGTTTTGGCTTGTCGGATTCATATTACCTTCTCCATGTGCACTGATAGCAGTTACAATTGGATTCCTGAATACAGGGTCTTTTGAGGAAGGACTGAAAGAGAGTGACACCAAAACCACTTAGCAATTTTTTTGTCGCTCTGTTCTCCATTAAAATGAGTTTTCCTTGCAACTGTATGTCTTTCGGCACACTTATTTTGCTTTTTAAAGAAGTAAGACAAATAACTGCCTGTTTATTGTTAAATTTGTAGTGCCAGTCATGACAAGCATAAGGATAGTAACACTTTTGCCAGCAGGGTGCTTATCTGTTTTACTAGTTCAGAAGGACTTGATTGATGCGAAAGACCAAGGTCTCAGTAAAGACAATTTAGCCATTTCCATACAGTTTATGCTTGTGTTAGTTGTATCCTGCAGGGGAGTCCCCAGGGGTGGCTTCTTTGACCTTCCCTCTAAAAGGTAACACATAGAGATTCCTAAAGGAACCATCGTCTAACAAGACTAATGATGACTCCCATGCCTATTATCATTCAGAGACAGAGAAGGAGGCTTTAGAAATGCAGTACCACATTCCTCCCTTGATGTTTCACATGATCTATTAAAGCATTATGTGGCAGATAAATTAATCATTAAAAACTTACAGTTAAGTCTTTACAAATAATAACCAGGTGTACCTTGATTATCTTTGATCTCAATATATATATTTTCTGTCACTAAACAGATGATACATAGCAGTTTGTTTTACTGACGAGTTTGAGAGACTCAAGGAAAAAAAAAAGCTATTTTCCTCCAGCATTCTTTCTTTTTCTTTTCATTTCTTTCTTTCTTTTTTCCCATTTTTCAAGTTAGAAGAGCTGAAACAAAGTTCTTCATTCAGTAATAGCTCATGACAGCCACGATCATTTTTTCATCTTGCTTTGCTGGAGTGTGAGTATGAAGCATCTTCACTGTTTATTATTCCAGCTATCCTTCCATTTGATTTATTCCTCCCATTCATTGCTACTTAGTATTTAAAAGTTCTGACCAGGGGACATGCTCCACATCTTGTGTGCATTAGGTGCTCCAGGATACACTGGGTTCCACTTAATGCCATCACTTTGGATGGAGGTGGATTTTTTTTTTTTCTAATGTGCTTTTCGTCACATTAACCACTTCCAGGGTTAACATTTTCTACATTCCAAAAAGAAAAGAAAAAAGATGATAACATGAAATAATGCAGTTGCAACAATTAGATATATGCCAGACAACTGAAAATTCATGACAACACAAAGCAGTATTTGTACCATAAATGATTTCTTCATTCTCTATTAAGAAAAATACTTCAACGTTTTAAAATACTGCTGGTGAAGCTCAGGTTAATAACAATGGTTTGGGTAAGTGATAAATTCAGAAGCAGCACCAGGAATGTGGTGGTGGAGATAAGTGCAACCAGAGACGGAAAAGTACTCCTCAGCAAACAGTAGACTTCTTAAAGAAGTTGAAAGAAGAAAAGAATGAAGTGTGGTTGAAATCTTTGTTTATGTCATAGATATTTACAATCTATCTACAATCTACTCCATTAAGTAATGATCTGTTTTTATTATGTCAGTCTAGGAAAGAAACAACTTTAATTTGTCGTTTCAAAATTTAATTTAAAATTAAATGTGTGGGCCAGGTGCGGTGGCTCATGCCGATAATACCAGCACTTTGGGAGGCCGAGGTGGGCAGATCACGAGGTCAGGAGATCCAGACCATCCTGGCTAACACGGTGAAACCCCGTCTCTACTTAAAATACAAAAAATTAGCCAAGTGTGGTGGCGGGCACTTGTAGTTCCAGCTACTCAAGAGGCTGAGGCAGGAAAATGGCATGAACCCAGGAGGTGGAGCTTGCAGTGAGCCAAGATCACGCCACTGCACTCCAGCCTGGGCAACACAGCAGGACTCCATCTCAAAAAAACAAAAAAAAATTAAAGGTGTGATTTTCCTTTGTATATTGCTCAATAGTATAAGGACTGTGTTATGGCTAGGTATTAAAATATGGGAATTACTTGGGAGCAGAAATTAAGATTATTTTTTCTGATTTGTTGAATTCCTTATATTTAAAAAAAAGTATTTGTCCTGAGCAGTTAGTGATGATAATATGAATTTTTACTTTTTAAAAATTCTTATTAAAACAAAAGTTGTTATTGAAAATTATTAATTGGAAACAAAGATAACTACATCTTCTTGAAATGCCAGTTAAAACTAACTCACTCTAGAGATGACAATATCTCAGGGTTGTTGATATAACTAATTTTTTTCTTTGAAAGAAAAATAATTCTTGGAGAAAGTAATAGCTATTATTAGTTATGATAATAGCTAAAATGTATTAAGCATCTTTTATATATCAACTGATTTAACTCCTTTTATTATCATGACATCATAGTCTAGTAGGCATTATTTTTCCCTGTTTTTACAGATAAAACAAGACAAAAACAGAGGCAAAGAGAGATGAAGTAAATCTCCCCAGAACATATGGCTAGTAAGGGGTCAAGCAATGGTGGGGTGAGATAATATATCTCCTCTGCTGAACCAATTACAAGATTTCAAGGATGTAAGTTTTTCTCTTCCCTTTCTTGGTAAGACTGACAGACGATCTAATGACATTTCATCATTGTATGATGCTGAAACCAAGGTCCAGAGATGTTAAACAATTTGCATGGAGTCACACAGCAAGTTGGTGGTGAATAGGGAAAGCTCTTTTGAACCCTACTATGTTATCTGAGTTGGGCCAGTTTGGCAGCCTACACTGGACAAGAGTAAGGCCAGGAGTGAATGAATTGTACTCAGAGAGCGGGACAAAAGGAGAATGGTTAAATAAAAATGATTGTCTCTTCAACTAAAAGCGTGACACATTTGGGAGTGGAATAAAGAGCATGAGTCAGGACCACTGCAGGCACATTTATGGGGCAACTGATGTTTTTCTTGGGTATGATCCTCACCTCCTACCATTACCTTCCCTTCTTTTTTTTTTGCACTATCTGGTGACCTGAATTAAAATTAATTATGTTTATGCTGTCTGAACTCCAGTCTCCCTATAAAATCATTCATTTAAAAGTATTAGTGCTATAATAATCCCTTCCTAGAGATTCAAAGAAACTGATAAAATGAATATTGGATGCTGATCTTTTAAGCAGTGTAGTATTTAGGGAGAGGAAACACTTTGACCTAAGAGGAGTTTCCCAGCATTCTTCAATTCAGATTATGTAAAAACTAACTTTTACACCTGTTTATAAATATGCCTGACCCTTGAAAGGTAATACTTTTTTCTAAAGAGCATTTACAATATGAATAATATAATACATTTGCTTAAAGACTACCCACTTTTGAGATGCCCCACCATGGTCTGATTTTTTAAAAACCCAACTCCATCTTAGACCGTTATCCAGTATGGTGGCCTTTCCCTTATTCAAATCCCTGGAGATAAAATGGAAGCATGGAGAAGTTATTTTCCAACAGTGAAATCAAAGCTAATGTGGAACCTTTCTAATTCCCATTTGCATGACCCATTATGCTGATTTATTTAATGTTAGATTTTATGGATGAGAGTAGATGCTGAGAATATGTAACTCTCAGATTTCAGACTATACAATCACTTTGAGTTCTCAGACTTCTGGACAAGTTCGACTAAACTCTATTTTTCTAAGTTCTTTTTCCTCTGAATAAGTGGGTCTTCAAGTGGAGAACACAGACCTGTGAGCAAAATTTTTATATCCCTTCCTGTCTTCCCTTAACTCAGCAAAGAGAAAAATGGAGGATTTCTATCCAAAAAGGGAAGTAATTTCTCCCTACCACAGGAATAAGATTGTCAGATTTAGCAAAGAAAAATATAGGACACCCATTTACATTTGAATTTTAGATAAAGAATGAATAATTTTTTAGTATAAGAATGTCCTATGAAATATTTGGATACCCTATATTTTAACTGGCAATTCTACCTGAGAAGGACTCGATCCACTTCCCTTAGAAAAGAGGTGTCAGCATTGTTCCAGCAACCTGTGGTCCCTGTGGAAACCGTTGCCTCATCAGGATAGTAGAACATCACTTTTGCCAGTAGCTCTTTGTATGTGCGGTAATAGCAGCACTGTCCCAGTGTTTGTCCTGTTGTCTTGAGCTTTGCTGGAGACATGGCCTTTGGGTCTTTTTTTGTTTATGGTGTCAAATTGGTGTAGGAAATGTGGCCATGCCTTCTGGAACTGGACCACTGAGGAAGAGGTAATCCTTTTATATTATGTTGATGGAAGCCACTCATATTTTAAGCATGGCATTGATGACTACATTCAAACTGCTGCATTGTAATCCGGTTACATTAGCTGGATTATATTTAAGGCCTGCTGGCTTCGTCTAATTTAAGGCATAGTTCACTGACCAAATAAATAAGTTTTATAACAAAGAGGCATTTGTTTTAGGGCCCCCTGCATAGTATCCCAAAAGGGATTTCATAGGTATCCTTCTATGGCAATCAAGGTAAAATTATTTGTCCTTTCTCAGTCTTGGCTTTCTTGCCACCATTAGGTGTAGTGATGCCTGTTGGAGGAGTAAGATTTCATTGAATGATATTACACTAGAGCTATAATGATAGTATAAACTGTAATTGTTTAGCAAGTAGTCAAATTAAAATTGGTGCTGATGTTTTAAAAATGGTAAAGCAGTTCTCAGAACAATAACTTTATTCCCATCCCTGGCTATCTATGATTATTTTAAAATGTAATCTAGAAAAAGGCACAAGCCATTTGTAATGATTTGAAATGTGAAAGGTGAAAAAAAATAACCCAAAACATTGCCTTCATTTATTATTTTAAAAATATTAGCCAAGAAGAAATGGACACAGATTGTGATGAACATGCTTAACCGGTAGTTTGAATAAGAAAATCAATACATTAAATGACATGTTAGAAGCATTAAACAAAGGAGAAAAATTAAACAAAGGAGAAAAGCCAAAGTACTATATTGAAAGGCATGTTTTCCAGCATAGCTGTTTTCAATTGCTAAACGTTTTTCTCCTGTAGCATATGAAGGGCGCCTAGTGACCCCTAGCTGAGGAATCCATATAGCTCTGCACCCTTCCCCCACCTGACAGACAGCTGATGTCCTAGGTGCGCCTCTGCCCCTGTACTCTATTAACTCTTGGGATAGAGCAGCTCTCCATGCAGCAAAGCACAACTCCAGCAGTCTATGTCTTTCGTGTGTTTTAGCAATCAAAACTCACATCTGCTTCTCTCTTTCTCTAATGATTTGTTTCTCTCCAGTACTTACATCCAAAAGGAAGATGCTCACAGTCATAAAGTGGTCCATAGCCTCTAACAACACAGTGATGAGGCATGCATTGCTCCCTGGAAATCAAGTGCAGTGTAAGTCATGGCCTGGAAAAGTGGCCCAGTGTGTACCTGCAGCTTTTCCACCAGTGGCTTCCCACACAGCCATTGTTCTCTTAATTCGTTAGAAATTAAGACAAGTATCTATATGGGAAAGACTTTTTATTTTTAATCTTGCAAGAAAATGCATGAAGATGGATATTTTTAGATGAGGCATTATAGTTGATTATTTTAATTGTATTTGCTATAATTTTAAAAATATGTTCTAGTAAAGAAATATAACTTCTGTAGGTAAAATAATTGAGTAAACTTTATCTAACAAAGAAAAAGGAATGTTGATGTTTTTATAATTTGAGTCCTTGCCTTTCAGTAGGTTTCAGGATCTCAGTAAAATCTGAGTTTATGTCTTAAGCTTATTACCAAAGTCTAAGGAAAACAGGACTCAGGCCCATCACTGAGAAAAGCTAAAGCTGAAATGTCCTGAAGATATCTCATTGTTACCTTTGTGAGCTTTCATGGTAAAATCAAGTCAGTCATGTTACTGTCAGAGAACTAAAGAAGGAGTATACAACTTAAGTTGTAGACACCCTCCATCCTTGAAGCTATGAATGTAGGATGCAAATGGGCATGCCTCTTGAATTAAGAGAATAGTGTTTGGCTCTAACCTACCTGGACTGAGCTGGCTTGTAGCAAATCATGCAGTAGCTGAAAGCTAATGTAAAAGTTACTTCAGAGCCTACAAAAATGGATTGCATAAACGAAATGTAAAATGATGCACGGTGATGGATTGTCTGAATATGTATATATCCATTCTCCTTTTCTTCTTCAGTACAGTGGAATCTCTCTGGTGAGGTCAGGGACCACATGTATTTTGTGTAATTTCCCCTAGAAGTGCCTGGCACATAGCAGACACTCACTCAATTTCCCTTGAATGAATGAGCTGTGAGGCTGACTCAAAATTAAAGCATCAGATCTGTTCAGAAGCCAATTAAATGAGCAAGCACACACTATGACCTCTAGCACAATGGCCAGGACAAGAGCAGGTGGGCACACAGCAAGTGCTAGATGATGTCTTTCCTATAGACCTTGGTATTTTCTGCTTTCTATAAAGTTGTGTACTTTACTGTACCGTGATAATTTACCAAATGGTAACATTTCTGCCTTTGTAGATGTTAATAAGTAATTGTTTTAAGAAATACATTTTTTAAAGATTCTAGAATCAAGTAAGATTGGTGAATGCTGATTACACTATTCCACCCTTAGAATTTTTCTACTTAACTAAGTATTTGAGAAGTACAACAGTAAAGCAACTTGCTTAACCTTCTTGAAAACATGGTTTTATCTTTATGAATGTTTTGTATACACAATAGTTCTACATTATGTGTTATGAAAAATAGCAATCCTTTACCCCAGCTTCTCATTTCCTTCTTCCCCAAGGCACTGATTGATTCTGTTGTCATTTATTTCAATGCCTCTAAATAGCTGTAAACAATTGCTTATACTCCCACTTTTTTTTTTGTTTTCGGCACTATATATTGACTTCTATTTGGAGAAGGGCTTAGGCAATGTCACAAGCATCAAACACTGCAGGCTGGAACTCACAGGCAAAAGAACTGGCAGAATACATGGAGACCTCAGTCTGCAGACCCTTGGCATCACATGGAGAGGTATACTTGGGCCAGGTTTGTACTCTAGGAGAGGAATGCCTCTGTAAGCTCTGTTGCTTTCTTTGCATATGGGGTTGGGGAAGGCAGGCAATGTGACAATAGGGCTTTTACATACATAAGAGGGCTGTTGCCAGTGGAGACCAACACCTTGCAGCTTGATACCAGCTGCCTAGGGGAGTGGCAAACCAGTTCTGATAGACCCTGTAGGGAGAGGAGCACTGGTCCCATTGGCATGTTACCAGGTAACCAGAGAAGAGAAGTGCTGGCTCACCAGTGGACAATCCTCTAGGACTCTTTAACTCCACTACCCCCACTTCCAATGCCCTATCCTCCAAGTAGAGTTGGTTTTTTGTTTTTTGTTTTTTTTTGTTTTTGTTTTTTGTTTTTTGTTTTTTTTTTTTTGGTACGTTTGATTAGATTAGTATTCAGTTGCTCAGTATTATGACCACTTGAAATGCTATTCATGGTTGAACCATATAGTATCCTTGATTAATTTATCCTTCAGTACTACTTTTTATTTTCCTTGGAATTATTATATTGTTTTATGTTTGCAAAGTTCTCTATGTACCTGTCACTAATTTATACACAAATTCTCTATCAATTATACAGACCTCTTCTTAATATGTTCAAACACATTAAGCATTCCCACAGTTTTATTTTCCTGAAATGCCTTTTCCAGAGTCCTCAGAACTGCTCTGTCTGAATATCTTGCCCTCAATGGCTGTTGCGCACTTGTACTCTGCTTTCTCACTGTTGAAGTGGTTTCTCTTGGTAACCTACCTAGATCCCCTTATAGGGTTGGGGCACATGCCCTCCCACTGATGTGAATGCTAATGCCTCAAAGATGCCTTCTTCTTCAGGAATGACTTTCAGCCCAATGAGAGTAACCTTAACCAGAAGGTTACACCTTTCCCGCTGGGACCTCTCCACAGTCGATGGTGGATTGACACAAAAATACAAAAGTTGGGTCTCTTTGCCTCTAGGTGGTACCACCTCTGTGGTGCAATTCATGCCCCCAAAGCTGCCCTTGGGACCAGGCTGAGATATCCTCCAGCTGAGTTGACATCTTTGCTTGCTTCCTTCCCCTTTCCTATTCTGCTCCCCATTGTCTCTCTCTCTGCTGAAAGTGATCCCTCTGTAAATTACAAGCACATGAATTCCTGTTTCAGTCTCCGCTTCTAGGATACCTGACCTAAGACAACCATGACCCTAAGGTTTATTTTCACATCTTTTGAGTTGATTCTCTATTTTTCTGGATCTAGGTCTTCCTCTTTCTTGGTGTATTTTCCTGGGTAAAAGACACCTTTTGTAACTTCCTGAGCAGGTGGGAAATTAAAATTTTAGTTAGTAAATGACATAAAGCATTTTTATTCTACCCTCACACAGGATAAATCATTTTGCTTTGTGTAGAATTTTATATTGGAAATAATTTTGCATCAGAATTTTGGAGATAGGACTTCATTACTTCAAGTATTCACTGCTGTTGTTGAGAAGTCTAGTGAATTTCTGACTCCTGAACTTTGTGTTATCCTTTTTTTTCCCCTCACTATACATTCTTAGGGTCTGTTTTCTTCTCTAGTGTTCTGAAATTTATCAGTGATATGAATTCATATGAGCCTATTTTGATGTATTGCATTGAGCACAAAATGGGCTTGAATCTGGCAACTTATGTACTTCAATTCTGGGAAATTTTAAGAAATTATTTCTTTGAAAACTTTCCACCCTTAGTTTTGTCTGTTCTCTGTTTTTACAATCCCTATTATTTGGATGTTGGAATTCTTGAATTAATTATTTTTAAAAATATTTTTCTCTGATTTATCACTTCTTTGTGTTTTCCTCTACTTTCTGGAAGATATTTTTCCATTTTATTCTCAAATCCTCACTAAATTTTTCATTTCTGTAAGCATATTTTTAACCTGTAACAACTCACAAAAATTAATATATATATTTTTTGAGATGGAGTTTTGCTCTTGTTGTTCAGGCTGGAGTGCAATGGCACTATGTCAGCTCACTGCAATCTCCGCCTCCCAGGTTCAAGCGATTCTCCTACCTCAACCTCCTGAGTAGCTGGGATTACATGCACCCGCCACCATGCCCAGCTAATTTTTGTATTTTTAGTATAGACAGGGTTTCACCATGTTGGCCAGACTGGTTTTGAACTCCTGGCCTCATGATCCACCCACTTTGGCCTCCCAAAGTGCTGGGATTAGAGGCATGATCCACTCCACAAAAATTTATATAAACTTTTCAAAACCAATAATTATCTCAGTTCCATTTTTATGGTATCTTTATCTTGTTTCATGGACCCAATATTTTATCTTATTTATTTAAAGATTGAATAATTCTTGGATTTTTTTCTTGCATAGTTTCTATTTTCTCCAAGTTGCTTTCTTGTTGTTATCTTTTTTATAAAAGATATTCTCTTCTGTTGTTATGATTACAGTTGTTGTGGTCTCTGTCCTTATGATAGTTCAAGAATCCCTCAGGTTTTTGGGAATCCTTGGTTGACTTCTTAACTTTAAGAGTGAGGCACTGAAAAGCTATTTGTTAACTCCATGTGCTTGGCCAGAGGTCTTCAGGCACATGTATGCCTCTTTGTACGGTTATTAGGCTATGCTGTTTCATGTGGAAAACATCTTACATTATTGTACTGGTTAAAATGTGTGCTCAGTTTTGGGTAACAGAGAATTAAAAGAAGAGAAGCTTAAACAAGAAAGACGCTTATTTCCATTCAATGTAAATCTGGGCTAGTAGAGTGCTATAGAGTGTCCAGGATTCAGACATCTTTTGTCTTGCTGCTCCACCGTCTCTAGGATGTTTCTGTGCATTCTGTGTTCCAAGAAGCCTTTGCATCGTGTCTACACTCTAGCTAATAAGAAGAAGGAAGGAAGGATATATATCCCACCTTTTGAAGTTATACATACAGCATTTGCTTACATCCCATTGGCCAGAAATACTGGCCACAGGTCATGGCAAGGGAGGTTGGGAAATGTGTCAATTTTTTTTTTAATATGCATATAGCCATTTGCTTAATAAAAAATTATATGATTGTAGAAGAAGGGAAAAATAGATATTCGGAGACACCTAGAAAACTCTGAGTCACACCTTTAGGGGATTTCTCTCAGTCTGGTTACATCCCCCAGAAAATATTCTTCCAAAACCCTGCCTGGAAAGCTATAAGTCTGAATGCCAGAATTCTGGGAATTAAATGGGACAAAAAAGCTGAATTAGTGGTAGTGCTAATAGTGGGGACTGTGTTTCATTGTTTACTTGAATACTTTTACTTTATCATGCCACGTGTTTTCTAGTCCAAAGACTAGCTCTCCAGAAATAACTCAGTTTTTTTTTTTCTTTTTTCTTTCTTTTTTTTTGAGATGGAGTCTTGCTCTGTTGCCCAGGCTGGAGTGCAATGGCTCACAGTCTCTGCTCACTGCAAGTTCCGCCTCCCGGGTTCACACTATTCTCCTGCCTCAGCCTTCTGAGTAGCTGGGACTGCAGGCGCCCCCCCACCACGCCCAGCTAATTTTTTGTGTTTTTTTTTAGTAGAGACGGGGTTTCACCGTGTTAGCCAGGATGGTCTCGATCTCCTGACTTCGTGATCCACCCGCCTCAGCCTCCCAAAGTGCTGGGATTACAGGTGTGAGCCACCATGCCCGGCCGTAACTCGGTTTTCTGTTGGGAGTGGAGAGCAAGTTGATTGAAAGGTTGAACAGTGATGTTTCTGGAGTGGGGAGGAGGTCTGAGAATCTAACATTCAACCAGTCCTTGTGTATTCAGTCCATCGTAGTTCCAGAAGTAGTTGCTCCTAATTCCTAAGGACAGTAGAAATTGGATTGCTTCTCAGAGTTTCCCACTCCTTGACTTGGGATTCCAATTTTTTAAGTCTCCTAAGTGATTAACCATTCATTCATCTGCTTTATAGCTTCCAAGATTTTGTTTTTGTTGGCTCCTCACCAGTTCTATTAGTCCTGATGAGCTCTGATTTTTTAAAAATCCTCTTGCATTTGTTTTAGTGAGAAGCTATAGAGAGAAATAAATAGGTCAACCCATCATCTTTAATTCAAACTCTGAATTGTTTTTTAATACTTTTTGCCTCAGCACCTCACTTCTTTTATTGTTGGAACACATTTCCAATGGCAAACACTATATTGATGTAATGATCATGATGGTGATGATCATAATAGTCAAATGCACTTAGTTCTTACTTTGTTGTTGTTTTGTATAAACTTAAGGGGTATGAATGCAATTGTTACATGCATATAATGGTGAAGTCTTGGCTTTTAGTGTATGCATTACCCAAATAACATACACTATATCTGTTAATTACTCATCACTATCCTCTCTTCCACCCTTCTAGTTCTCCAATGTCTATTATTCCACACTCTATGTCTATATGTACCTCTTGTTTCACTCCCACTTATAAGTGAGAATATGTAGTATTTGACTGTTTCTGAATTGTTTCACTTAAAATAATGGACTCCAGTTTCAGCCACATTGCTGCAAAAGACGTGATATAATTCTTTTTTATGGCTAAATAGTAGTCCATTGTGTATATATACTACACTTTCTTTATCTAATCATTTAGTGATTGACACTTAGACTGATTCCATATCTTTGTTATTATGATAGTGCTGCAATAGGTATACTGTTTTTTGTTTTTTTTTTTAATTTTCAGGGCACACCATTTATATGTGCTTTTAGATCCAGGCACATGAGACTCTCACACAAAGTCCCAAGCTCAAGGGGTCTTGCACTTTGGGAATGCCTACTTGAACCATTTCTATGGTGGTTACTTTTTATGTGTCAACTTGACTCGGTTAAGGGATGCCCAGTAAAACACAGTTTCTGGGCATGTCTATGAGGGTGTTTCTGGAAGACATTAGCATTTGAATCAGCAGACTGAGTAAAGAAAATCCACCTGCACCAATGTGGGCAGGCAGTATCCAATCCATTGAGGGCCCAAGTAGAACAAAATGGTGGAGGAATAGCAAATTAATTCCCTCTTCTGGAGCTGAGATATCCATCTTCTTCTGCTTTTGGACATCAGCACTCCCCCAGTTCTAAGGCCTTTAACTTCAAACTGAGAGTTATACCATTGGTTCCTCTGGTTTTCAGGCCCTTGAACAAAGGCAAAATCATGCTTTCCTGGTTCTTTGGCTTGCAGGTGGCACATCATGGAACGTCATGGCCTCAATAATCAGGTGAGCCAATTGCCATAGTAAACTATCTTATGCTATCTATCTATCTGTCTGTCTATCTATCTATCTATCCATCTGTCTGTCTGTCTGTCTGTCTATCTGTCTATCTATCTATCTATCTATCTATCTATCTATCTATCTATCCTATTGGTTCTGTTTCTCTAGAGAACCCTGGCTAACATAATTTCTTTTCCCTTTTTTTTTTTTTTTTTCTTGAGATAGAGTCTTGCTCTGTCTCCCAGGCTGGAGTGCAGTGGCATGATCTTGGCTCATTGCAACCTCTGCCTCCCAGGTTCAAGCGATTCTCCCGCCTCAGCCTCCTGAGTAGCTGGGACTACAGGCAAGTGTCACCATACCTGGCTAAGGCTAATGTAGTTTATAAGTCCTTCTGTGGGGCTTAGAATCAACCAGGGCTGGCAATGCCACCCGGACAGAGTACTCCAAGCCCTAATTAGAATCATGTAGGCCCTGGTTCTTGTTTCTTTTATTTAGGGTACTCTCTGACCTCTACCCTTTGTGTGGTATTGACCATATGCCTTGGGAAGCTCTGGAACTCATATCAGTCATCCCAAAGGCTGGTAGCCACCCTGGTTCCAGTGGTCCGCCCTGATAAACTGAGTCCTCCCACGGGCTGAAGCAGAATTCTTTCATAAAAGGATATGAGACTGGGTTATAAGAATGAGGCTTACATGCTTATTGTGGCTGACTCTCACTCAGTCAGAGAAAGGATGAAGTCTTTTATACTGCTTGGGCAATACACAAATACGTAAGTTCCTTTTCTCTACCATAATTAAATCTTCATTGACAAATCACTGGATCTCACTTGGCCCTACGAAGATTCTTCATCCTGTGTCTAATTGAACAAGTCTTACCTAGGATATACCAGAAAATGTGAAGACATTCACTTTATGGCTATGTTATATTTACCATTTGGAAATTGATAGTGCCAAAGTAGACTAACATAGCTTTCAACTATGTCTCCTCTCAAATGCTTTAGGCTGCAACCACTGCATTCCTAGAAAGTAATCTATCTCAGTATCAGCTGCACCTCTGACTTTACACACTGCTATCAGCAGTAGGAGAGGGTCTGTGGGCAGTGAGCAAAGTGGTCCCTATATACATATATAGGGCTATTCTGGTGATTTTGGCTGGTTCTGATCATTGGATGCCTTATTCTGCACCAGTCTTCATACATTTTGAATATCAACACTGTTACTGCATTTAATTTTGTTTTATTGTGCTTATTGCAGTGATATCAAACTGAAAGTTAAATACATAAAGTACTTTGCCTAAATTTGCAAACTGAGAGTAAATGGCAAAGCAAGGATGTTGCCCAAAGACTATCTCATTCTATAATTTGTTTCCCAGACTATCGCATCTCAGATTGGAAAACTCTCATGCAGAGTTTAGGTATTCCTCCCTATGCCCCAAGAATCCATTGCACTTTTTGGTACTCTCTACCCCAATTAAAGTAGTTATATTATTGTATTATATTTGTATTATAAATATTCTGGTAACTTCATGTAGCTGCGGTGTCTAAAAGAGAGAATAAAATGAAATGGTAAAAGGCTTAGGGTGTGGAGCAGTAAAAAAGTTCTTAGGCTTTTATTCACACCAAACTGAACACAAACTTCAGGAAATTACTTCAGCTTTCTAAATGTCAATTTCCTCATCTGTAAAAGGAGAATACTTATAGCTATCTCAGTAATTCGTTGAGGGTATTAAATACGATTACATAGGTAAACCATAGTGACTATACATAGAAGGCACTAAATGAATGTATCTTGTTTTTCCCCAGCTCCCAACACACACATTTAAGGGTACGGATAATTCTGGTGGACAGATCTCTCTAGGGAGAACAAACTCTGTCAACATATATCCTTGAGTCTGATCAGAGATATAAAAGAAAGAATCAGACACATAATAAACGTATGTTGTAGATTCTCATCTTTGATTACTTCATTTTGCAAAATAGTTTAATCTCATGATAGACAATTTTATAGAAAAATTTGTTTAGTATAACCTAGGCTTGAGTAACTATTTTTTAGTTTTCAGGGCTAGGAACAAGCCAGAAATACATACCACAAAATACTTGTTAAAATGAGCTCAACGCTTTACAAAAAGGAAAGCAAAAGCAAAAAGGATGAATTTTTAAAATGCATATAATTTTGTAGATCCAATTTGGGAATCTTTTGAACATGAGAAACATAGTTAGGGCAAAAGTTATTTTTTATGGTAAGTTGGTGAGTTTGCAAAAGCGAAGTTGGAGAGTTTTTTTGACATCCAAGAGCCAAGATTTGTAGACAGCAGCTGGCTAGTATTATGCTCACATTTCCAAGCACAATAGATATGTAGAAATGAGGTAGTTTCTGAATACTAATCTTGGGAGAAAACCAACCAGAAATTCTGCTGCTCATCATTGTTATCTGAATTGTCTTTTGCCCTTTCCTGCTACTGCTTTCCATTTGCAGGACATACTATCCTGGTCACTAGGCCTATGGGAGAGCTTTTGCACATTCATGCCCCACCTGCTTTCCACATTGGATGTGAAGGTCAATTCTTCATGGAGCTCTTTGCCATGTGTGGAGAGGACAGAGTGATAGCTGTGTGATCCCATCTGGGAAAACTGTTGCTGAATGTTTACTTTATGAAAAATAGCCTTGTAGTGTTGGACGGTAAAAACTGGCAGAGACCATTTTTGGCTATTCAGGGAACTAAATTACATGAACTCTCAGCCCTTTTCCATGGGAAAAAAAAACTGCACATTTATATTTTTTAATAACACTTCTCCATTCTTAGAATGGAAGCCTTCACAGAAGTCATGGCCACCCTACTCCATCCCAGAGGTAAAAGTATTCACATATTCATATTCATGATGATTAAAGCCCAACTTTTATACATTTTCTCATTAATCATTTCATAAAGCAAATATAAAATTGAACATTAAAATCTTACCGACAAGATGCTGGTTACTAGCTGTGCATCCCTTGAAAAACAATAGAAATTAAATTATAAATCAAGTCAACTTTTAAAGTCACAATGGAATCATGCATGTTTGAAATGTGTGCACAAGCTCAATAGACTGCCCATAATATGATCTAGCAAAGATAAGAGTCAGAGAAAAAACTGAAAACTGTTTATTGTGTGCAGTCGCTGAACACATATATACCTCCAAACAGGATGGCAGATGTGGAACAGCTGCTCATTATCCATATCAGAAGAGGGAATCTATCTTTGAAATTATTTATAACCTACTTTATGATTAGGTCTAATATTTTTCTTTGGGATAAATAAAATTAAGCATTCATGAACATAATTTAAAAATATATGTTATTTGCAGCAAAAACACTCACTTATATCAGATTATCAAAATGTTTCACACTTTAATCATAGCCATATTCATGAAGATCCTATTACACACAGTAATGATAGCAAACACTTACCAAATGCTTACCTTATGTATCAGGCTTCACTCTAAATGTTTTAAACTCATTTGATCCTCACAACTACTTTAAGAGGAGGTGCTATTCTCACTTTTACAAATTTTAGAAAGGTCATTAACTTGCCCAACATCACACAGCTAATAAATGGTGTTACCAAGATTCAAATACCAGCATTCTGACTCCAGAATCTGCATTTGACTAAACTGTCACATTGTATACTATTGTTCATAAAACAAATGTAGACTATTTCAGGTTTTTATGTTATGTAGTATGAGAAAACTGTCACCTTGGAAGAGAAACTTTCCAAGCAACAGTATTACCGGTCAGGATAGGCTTGGCTAAGCTGTGGAAATAAAATGGCACAATAACATTACACGTCCAAGGTGGGTCTGTGCCTCAGGGTTTTTTTTTTTGTTTGTTTTTTTGGTTTTTTTTTTGGCAGAAGAGAGGATGTGGAAGTGGCACATCAACTCTTAAAAAATGCCTTAGCACAGAAGTCTCATATTTCACTTCCACTCATGTTTCGTTGGATGAAAATAGTCAATTGGCCTTGCCTAACCACAAGGCTCTTGGGAAATGTGAGCAAAGAGTAGACAGATTAGAAAAAGGCAGTTGAGGCCAAAGAAGAATAAAAAGGTTGTAAGGAAGCATTTAGCTGCTCTAAATGTATATGTCACAAACTCTTAGATTACAGGAATTTAGGAGATATGATATGTCCAAACTTCAAGAAAACATTTGCCAACAATGTCAAGTAGACTGATAGAGAGACAATGATTGGAAAGTGTTGTAGTTAAAGAACAAGGATAGCCTTTGGGGAGGTTAGCTGGACACTTAGCAGCCCCTTACAGGGGCCTTGGCCTGATCCTCAGCTCTTATGTCCAGAAACATCAGATGGCTGGCACATCTGAAAGTACAGTTCTCTCAAAGACAGACTAAATATAATCCTACTGACAAGTGTAATGTTTAGATCAGATTACCAATATTATTAACTTATAATGAGAATGATAAAGGTGGAGCAGTCTTCTTATTTTGACTGACATAAATTTTGTATGTGTGGAATAAATTTACAGGAAGTCAAAATACATATGACAAAAGCAAAAGGAGTGAGCTAGATTATTTGAATTATCATTGGCTTGACGTAGGAGAGCCCTTCACTATGCCAGACTACAAAAGTACGTCCATGTGTAAGCACTGGTGAGAACGACATCTCAAACTCAGGCAAGTCTATTTTCACTTGATCTGCTTGTCACTTCAGCTAGCAAGCAGAGCAAAGGTCTTGTGGGCTGAAATGGATCAGCTGAATCTAACACTGAGAGATCTATTGATTGTATATTCCAGATCCTTTACCTGGACTTCAGACTTCAACTACATAAAGGCAGAGCAGGGATATATGGAGACTGTACATGCTCACTGGTAAGTCTTTCTTCTTTTATATTTTCCAGGCTCCCTTGCAGTTAAGTTCGCACTGGTTCTAACAGTGGAATGTGAGTGGAAGTGACGTGTCACTTCTGAGATGAAGTGGTTAAAGATCAGGTGTGCCTTTCTCCATGTTCCTCTTCCTCCTTTCTGCCAGCAGGATGATGCCAGGAGACTGTGAAGTGGCGAGATGGTGGAGTCACTAGTTTAAAGCAGCGTGATTCCTCAGTCACCTCTTTGAAGTGAGCAACCTAAATCTCATCAGGCTGGGATGTGAGCAAGAATAAGTCGTGATTCTATCAAGCCATTAAGATTTTGAGGTTTTTTGTTTACTTCTGAAATACGTTTAAGGATTTTAGTTGGCAGTAAATTTATATGAATCAACTAGAAAGACACTTTCTATCCTTGACTTCTCAGCAATATTTAACTGCCAGCCCCCTTTCCTAATAGAAACATTCAATTCCTTTTGCTTCTGTGGCCCAACATCCTCCAGGTTTTCCTCCTATCCTGCTACCTGCTCCTTTATCTGCCTTTCTTTGTATCCTCTTCCAAAGGGCTATTAATTGTTGAGTTTCTTTCAGTTCAGTCTTCTGGACTTTCCTCTTTCCTTTTTTTTTCCACATGATTTGGATTACCATCTATATGCAGAAGAAGACTCGGAAATTTATATCACTACCTTAAATGTTCTTCTGCATTCCACACACATAATCCAACTTCCTACTGATATTTTCTCATGGACTTTTCAGTGACTCTTCATACAAATCTGCACTCATAATTTTTCCTTCCAAATCTGGCACTCTTCAATGTTTCCCACCTCAGTGAATAGCACACCACCTATCCAGTCACATGAGACAGAAACCAAAAGTCCAGGAATCCTTCCTCACCCCTGTCCACTCTTCTCCCATCTTAGATGATCCATTACCAAGTCTTATCAACTTCCCTCCTAAATATTTATCAAATGCATTCTCTCCCTGCTGGCTCCACCAATGACCCTGCCATTATCTCTTACTCAGGCTCCTACAATAACCTTTTGTACTAATCTATGTGTATATGCTCTGGTGTCTCTTCAATCGTGATCCCCTCTTCATAGTAATATTTAAAAATTAAAAACTTGTCTCTTTCCTATTTAAAGTTCCTCAGTAGTTTTTCCATTTGTTGTGTTAGGCTAAAGATAAAACATGGTTTTGACGATCCTGCACATTCTGGCGCCTTCTATGTCTCTGGCTCACCTCACCTCCTTCAGACTCCACGGTTCTTTGCTCCATTCATACTGGACTTCCTTCCATCCCTCAGACTTTCATCAGGTTTTCTCCTGCGACTCCCACTGCACATGTCCTGAGACATTTCTTTCTCTTCTTAACCTATCAAGTCTACCTCTCTTTCAGCTTCTGCTCAAAAAAGAAGCCATTTTTGATCTCCTAATTAGTTCAAATCTTCCTATAACAGGTTTTCATAAGATTGTATACTTTTTATTAGGACTTGTCACAGGTGCAATTTTACATCTATTTGTGTGATTATTTGATACCTCTCTGTATCCTCCACTAAACAATAAGCTCTAAGGACGTAGGTACATGTTGTCTTTTGTTCGTTTTTATCTCCAGCCTATAATACAGTGCCAGACATGATGAGGCTCTCTCAGTAAGTATTTGCCAAAGGAAGAATGGTAGGAAGATGGGAAAGAAGGGAGGAAATAAAATAGAAAGTAGATGAGTCCATATCTTCTCTACATTTGCCAATTTGCACCTGGAGCATTGGATTTTGTTCTGGGTGCCATATTTTGAGATAAAAACAAACTGGAATATATTCAGAAGAAAGGAATCAGAAAGATCAGGAGAGGCAAAGTTGGGACTGATGCATCAAATAGGTAATTGGATGCTTTTTTCAATTTCTTCCAACCAAAAGATTCTATTTCAAAGAAACATATTATGTACTACTTCATGTTGTAAAATAATTTACATAATTCCTCTTTCACAAATTAAGGCATTTAAAAGGAAAACACTTTCAAGTTTGTAAATAATCTTCAAAATAGTTTACTAAGAAAAAATTCATGAAAAATTTCTGCAGAGTCTCTGGGCACTTATTTTGATTGATTGGTGCAGGCACTTTTAGCCCCCTTTTTCTTGCTTTCTATTTCTATTCTAATACAATGGAATTATCCTTTTGCAATAAATTTCATGAGTAGTCTACTGTAAACATATATGTTCTAATCGAAGAAGATATAGCTTATAATGATTGTCAAAATCATTCTTTTATATTATGTAGAATTACTGCCTGATTACTTCTAAGTGTGATTTTTTGGCTTTTGATACTATTGTATAGGTACATGAAATTTAGAGTTATGGATTAAAGAATATATAACCAGATTAGTTGCAAACTATGAACATTAATAAAAGATACTAATAAAATTATAAAACTATCTACTATGACTATTTATTGAAAATTACAAATTTCCTAAAAGTTGCTATTTATTATGCATCGTAAGCAGTAGTTTTGACTTCCACAATTTTTTTCATTTGTACTTCCCTTTTGTAAAAATACAAATTTTGTTTATTAATATCTTTCTTTAACCAAAACAAATCATTCAGTGAAGGAGGAATTGATGTCAGTTTCTGGAAAAAGTATGAAGATTAATCCCTTCATTAGTCAAGGAGGAATTATAACTGATTTCTTCATTTTCTTCTGCATTATTTCAAGCACTTCTCTTTTTATACTTCAGAATTCCATGATGCCAAATATATACTTCTTACAAATCATAAACCTTTGAATTACATCCCCAAGGAGTTTTCTTTTTGTTTGTTTCAACACCAATAAAAACAGAGAATTAAATTACATATTTCTGAATTAGGGAAGGATATTAACAGTTTCAAAAGAAGGCATTGCATTCCGCAGCATTTAGTTAGCCACAGTGGAACAATGTTAAACTGGATCTGCCTCATTCAGTAACCAAGGACTCAGTCAGTGACCACCTTTAGGGAGCCAAGCTCTACGGTAGAGGCTATTGGAGTCTTGTGGCCATGATGTTGGAAGGACAGGAAGACACCCACTCTGTTTGGGAAAGAGGCCTGGGTTGGAGCAACACTCACAAGGACATAGTCAAGGCACAATTCTTAGAAATCACATAGGATTGACCCCCAGCTCCAGACCCCAAGTAGATAAAGGCCAAGGATAAGGCAAATGGAAAAACTGAACCTTAGTCACTGGTAAAATCTCATGGGATTGCTTTGAACAGAATCCAGATAAACTCCACTGCTGAGGCAGACAAAAAGTTAGATGGAGCTAGCACCACAGAGTGGAGAACAAAATTGCTTCAAATGAACCCTAAATAAATGGAAGGAACTTACAGAGTCTTCGGGTCACATTGACAGTATGGTCATATGTGTATTACGGAAGTTAATGATTAAAATAAAAAAACACACTCTTTGCCTCAGTTACATTCATGTATCTTGTAAAAGCATTCTGCAAAATAACGATGATAGTAAAAAATTATTTGGCTAACTATGTCAGACTCTTCCCCATTTTTGCATATCTAGCCATTGGCAGCATCTATGCAGAACAGGGAATGAAGATTTCAGATTGCTAAAAAACATTTCTAAAATCTCTTCTGAGAAATATTTTTTAAATGCACTTTGTCATCTTATCTGAGTAAATACATTTATAAACATCGTTACCAGGTAGCAAGAGGTGATCCTGTCCAATGTTTGCAGAGATTTTATGGTTGGCAAATATAGTGTGAAATTTGCAAAGATATTGGGTTATGAGTGTGTTTACATTGGATAAGTGAAAAAGCCCAGCTTACCCAGTGAGCTTCATTAATGTAGACAGTCAATTTGAATAATACAGGCCCCAAAGTTTGCTTTTCCTTATCAAAACTTTTAGGTCAAAACTATTGAGAGAATGTTTCATCTCACACCTCTCTTTCATTTTTATGGGAAGAGTTTTCAAACTTATGAAACACCAAATATTCACTACTTGACAAGATTAAAAGAAATTCATTTGAAAATATTTGCTGGCAGCATACTGTATGATTTTTAAAAAAATGTACTAATGAGGCTTTAAAAAATAACCTTCGATCTTATAGACTTGAAGCAGTTATATTCTATTTGTAGTAACTCTTGGGAAGTTGCATATGTAATTAAACCCTGAGTCTAAATCTCTAATCACTTGGTTTTGACAACTTCTGTTTAGTGTGTTCTGCCAACAACATATTAATTAGATGTAACCCAGTGGTTTCAGGCCATTTCAGGAAAGCAAACAGAGCTCCAGGGATTACATGCTAAAATTCAACTATCTTCTTGGCTATTTTGTAAAATAAAGAAAGTGGAGACCTACAGTAATTCTCATAAAGACCAGCTATATGGGGAAAAAGAAGAGGTTTTGGACACATGTATTACCAAGATTATATATCTCTATTAATTGTTTACTTTGCCAGTATAGACCTATTCAGAGTAATCTGCTGAGTTCCAAAGGAAAACGTAAAGGACTAAATAAACAACTTAAATCTTATGAAATAGTTTATATGGAGAGTACACTGCTAAATAATAGAAGCAAGTGTAGAAAACATTTGTGCACCACACCAAGGATTTGTACCTAAGTCACTTAGCGGGGAATTATCATATCATCTGTCCTAGTCATATCAGTGTTTAGTTGAGAGTAGTTGTCCTCCCAAAAGACTGATAATAAAACAATATGTTTCATCTTTATTATTATAGTAATAACAATAAAAATCACTGGACAAAAATCAGTATTCATCTACAACGTTGACTTGAATCATAACATTAAATTTATTGTAGTTAAAATGCTTACATATGTCAAAATAAAGTCATACCAACGGGCTTTATATGATTATAATATTGATTTAAAAATCACTAGGGAAAATGAATTTCTTTAGTGTATTTTAGTTTTTTGTTCTTAGAATTTTAGAGAAAAATGTTCCTTGACCTTTCAAATAATTTCCCTGTCAGAAATACTAATTTCCTTCTATATCCAGTGCTGGGCCAGGAAATGGATGCTTTTGCTTTTCCCAACACGTGGTATTGCCTTTGGAGTAAAATTTAAATGGGACCAAGGTATTTCTGCTCCTGGCCCTCCAGCTCCTGCCTCCAGGTCTGCAGACTCTGGGTTTTCCTTGGATCAGCCCTGACTCATAACTCAGCACCTTTTGCAGTTCCTTAAAAGAAGCTTTCCTCTCAAAAGCATTATTAAGATAGACTTTACTGAAGACCTTGAGAAGAGAGAAAGGAGGTTTGCTTTGCAAACTTCATAGAAAACAACTTAAAAATTATATATATATATAAAATATCTCCCAAGTTCCCTTCTCAGACACCCCAAAACTTTTCTCTCTTTCTGATCATTCTGGCTAGTTTTTACTCTTCTTTCCTTTGGATCTTCTCCTGGAAACTTCAAATCACTCCCCCATCTTTTGTGCAGAGCCATTCAATTCTGCCCATCTTCCACGCCAACATGGTACACTCAAACCCAGCATATAGGGCTCTGAGCCATAGGGCTTTCTAGGGACAAGACCCACAAGCTTTGTAGGATGATTAATTAACCCATAGGGATTTCATCTTCCATACTAAGAAGTTTGTACAAATGGTTTCTTTTTCTAAAAATATATGATGTTCTCCCTAGGAGAAATTTTGTAGGATAAAATATTCTCCATTTCTTTTAATAATACAATCACTTTTCTAATTGAGCAATCCCAATATCCTTTAACTACGCAGTAAGAAATGCCAAGGAATAGGAAAATCCACAAAGATATCCATCAACTCTCTGGAGAATTCTCTCCTAAAATAAACTCCAAGCAATTATAATATCAAAGTATACATTGCCACATATGTTTTGGTCAATCTAGAAGACCTGATTCTAAATAGATATTTTTGTTTGAGAATGACCTTTAATTATTCATCATCACTTCTCCACTACACCCCCTAAGAGTAAATCCAGCTTTTAGATTTAAAAGCCTTAGAAAGTTTTATATCTCATAAGTTTATATTAAGGGGATCTAAATTATTTAAAAGAACAGATTCAGCCAACTTAAGAGCTTCTATTCAAAGATAAATGCTCTTTTCTTACAATATCAAAGAAATTTGGATCTGCAAATGTAGTTATTAAAGATGTCACTATATGTTTAAGAAATGACTTACAAAATTAAATGAGCATTGACTTACAAACCTAAGAAGGGCTTGGTGAGGTGATGAGAAGTTGGGTAAGGATGGTGTGGGGTGAGTTAAAATGATGCCTATTTGCTTTTCTAGTTTTGTGTTGTGATGCATGTTAACTTGACAAGAGAAAGGACTGGCTGCTCATAGTAACAGATCCAGGTCTGACTATACCTCCATTTCTAACCTGTAACATTGGTGAGTTATGTAGTCTTTCTAAGTTCCAACTTTCTCATCTGTAAAAAGGAAATAACAAATCCTGCCTGAGGGCATTACTGTGAGCATTAATTATGTGAGAGTTTTACACATGGAAAGACATCAAGACAGTGCCATTGGATTTTCACAGATGCAGAGTGGTCAGGGTCTTACTGGTTTTTTTGGTGAGCCTCTTCTTCCTTCTAGTCTCAACCCAGTGTGTCTCCCTGTCGGCCCCCAAAATCATCTGTGCTTAGCACTGAGCAAGCTTC
Organism: Macaca mulatta; assembly: GCF_049350105.2. Taxonomy (NCBI): domain Eukaryota; kingdom Metazoa; phylum Chordata; class Mammalia; order Primates; family Cercopithecidae; genus Macaca; species Macaca mulatta. Next base: position 85,743,452 of record NC_133409.1, read on the forward strand.
TATGGTGACTACTTTGATCTAATATTTCTCTAAAATGCGCAGGGTTAGCCCTAGGGCCACCTTTGCCACAGGCAGTAGGCACATTTACTCTTGTAGGCCTCTGCCTCCAAAAAATATTAAAAATTATGTTTTGCAAATGTGTTGGTATAAAGATAAATATAATTCAGGCTTGATCCATTTTTATATATTTTATTATATAACATTCAGTTTTCCTTCTGATTTTTAAAAGAACTTAGCAATATTTTTGTGTGCCCCTAATGTATATTGGACCCTAGGCAGGGTGCTTACTGTGCCTAATTCCTTGTTTTACAAAATATTTATTTATTTATTTATATTTTATTTTTTGAGACAGAGTCTTGCTCTGTCACCAGGTTGGAGTGCAGTTGCACGATCTGGGCTCACTGCTACATCCGCCTCCTGGGTTCAAGCAATTTCCCCACTTCAGCCTCCTGAGTAGCTGAGACTACAGGCACGTGCCACCACGCCCGACTAATTTTTTGTAGTTTAGTGGAGGCAGGGTTTCACCATGTTGGCCAGGACAGTCTAAATCTCCTGACCTCATGATCCGCCCGCCTCTGCCTCCCAAAGAGCCAGGATTACAGGCATGAGCCACCGCTCCCAACCACTCTGCCTAATTCCTGTCGGAGTCTCCAACTTTTCATTTATAGTACTTTTTCTTAAGTATTTAAGAAAAATTCTCAATCCCCCCTCCTCTTTTGCTGTTCGTTGCACACATTAATTTTCTCTAATCTTTCTTCACAGATTGATTTCTCTTATCCTTTTATCATCTTGGTTTCCCTCTTTTGGATCCTGCTGGATTTTAGCCAAGGTATTGATGTTTCTTTTCAGTAAGCAGAAAATTATACATGATACCCTGGGCCACCTGATGGAGGCCATAGTGAATAAAATGATTTATTTCCTCTTAGACATGTGAAACTCTACTTTTTGAACTTTTCTAAGTGCATTTGTGCTTTTTAATTTTTATTTGTTTTTAGTAGCTATTAGGGCATATTTAATTTCTTCTGAACTCTTACCCCCAGATCTTACTGCTCTCCAAATGTCATTGTTTCATTTGTTCCTTTTTGACCTCATACTTGAAATATTCCCAAACCAATAATAAATCAAACATTTAGCCATGGAGATTGAACGCACAATCACCTGTCTCCAAAGTGTAACTGTTAAAAGAAAGGAACAACCTGAGGGACCCAGATTTTAAGAGGGCTTAAAACAGAGTGGCTCTCGAAATATGACACAATTCACCTTTCAGTGGTACTTGGTGATCACTTTACTAAAAATGTTCACTTCACATTGATCTAGAAGTCATTTATACTAGTTTTCATTATATCTCATTTACTAGTTTATATTTTATTTGATTCCTAGTTTTAAAAATGTAGGTGTGTAAAACAAAAACAAAAACAAAAAAACATGGTTTATCTTCCCGCCACCCCAGGTTCACTAATGAGCATTGGATTCAAGTTCTTAAAAAACTAATTTTTTATTTACACTCTGCCTTATTTCACAGAAAAGACTTAAGGAGGTCTACAAAGATGCATACATTTTGGTAACATAAAATACATTTTAATAAATTGGGAGAAAATCAAAGAGAACATAGGGAAATAAGTTGGAAACAGATAGGATGATGTATGCCATCCATGCACACACTCTTGCTGGAAGCAAGTCATAATTGGACTCCAAGCTGAGTTTTTGAATTCTATGTAAGCCAAACAATGTAGACCTCATTTTTTTCACCTAAAAACTGGTGAGAAAAAATGTTTACCAGATACTTACCTAGGATAAATATAAATAATATCAAATAATTTTTAAATGGCTATGACTCCTTTAAAGGAAAGACAAAGGCTTATATTGTAAAGACTCCCGCTGCTTTCCACCGCCCCTCTGCTCCCTACCCACCACCACCAACCTTCCCATCCTCAAGGTCTAATTTCTCAGTAACAGAGGAAAGTGTCAATTATATACAGAAATTCTCATCTGCTTTTAAAAAATTATAAGGGCCATCAAGTTGTGCACTGGCAAACTCTAGGGAGTACTATTCACAGACTATATGCTAGAAATTCTAAAAATCAGGAAACACAACATAAAAATTGGAAAAACTCTTACAAAGAATATAAGAAGAGCATAAACTGTATCTTAATTACACAGCAATAACACCTGTTAACACTTTGTTTCCTTCCAGTTTTATTCTTATAGGACAAATTCCTAAAAGAGAAATTCTTGTGTCAAAAGATATGAGATGTTTAAAACTCCTGAGATGTTTTGCCCATTACCCTCTGATCTATAGTGTATACGAATGGCTATTTCAGTACACCTTTGTTATTTTATGGTCTCATTTCCTCATTTATTACATGAAGATAATATTACCTTACATTAATGATATTAATATATGACCTCGGGTTCCTCATTCATACAACGAAGATAATAATACCTAGCAATAACCGTATTTCCTCACAGGATTGTTACAAGTGTTAAATAAGTGTAGTATATAAAGTACTTAAGGCAATGTCATGCATATTTTTGCTATTATTATTTGCAAATTTGGTAAGTAAAAGCAGTTCATTTTATTTTGTTTTTAGTTATTAAGAATATGGAATGTATTTTCATATATTTATTAAACATTTTTATTTCTTCTTTCACGAATTGTCTATTCATATCTTTAGCACAACTTCCTAATAAGTGTTTGATTATTATTTATGTGCTCTATATACTAAGGATATTAACTCTATGTCTGGCATAAATGTTTTAAATACTTCCCTCAGTTCTTTGTCATTTAATTTTGGTTATTTATATTTTTACATATAGACATTTAAGTTTGTTATTAGATCAAATAACTAACCTTTATGTACAGTTTTCTTTTTCTTTTTTCTTTTTATATTTAGGAAGTGCATTAATTTTCTGTGGCTGATATAACATATTCCCACAAACTGGGTGACTTAAAACAACAGAAATTTACCTCTCATGCTTCTTAAAGCTAGAAGTCCAAAATCAAGATCTTGGTAGAGTTGGTTCCTTCTGGGGGCTGTGAGAGAGAAACTCTTCCATGCTTCTCTCAGAGCTCTTGGTGCTGTCGGTCATCCTTGACATTGCTTGGCTTGTAAATGCATCACTCCAGTTTCTGCCTCCACTTTTATATGGTTTTCTCCCCTGTATATCTGTGACTCTGTGTCCAAATTTCCCTCTTCTTATATGGACACCAGTCATATTGGATTTAGGACCCATCTCAATTCAATATAACCTCATCTTAATCTCCGCTGATGTAATCTGCAGAGAACAAATGACGTTGCATTCATAGGTACAGGTAGATACAAATGTTTAGAAATAATATCAGATTATTCAACCTAGTACAGGAAGTAATTTTATATTCTAAAATCACGAAAGTATTCAGCTATATGTTCATTTATGTATGTGTTTATTTATTTTTACATTTATTTCTTTAATGTATCTGGATCTCCAATGTTTTTCTGATATAATTAGTAATTAATTAATTAGACTGAAGTACATTACCTTGAAATTTAAGAGTCCTCTCATTTTTTTCAAGCAGTAAGGTAAAGGTGGAGATGGGCGGAGCAAGATGGCCAAATAGGAACAGCTCCAGTCTCCAACTCCCAGCGCGAGCGACACAGAAGACCGGTGATTTCTGCATTTTCAACTGAGGTACTGGGTTCATCTCACTGGGGCGTGCCGGACGATCAGTGCTGGTCAGCTGCTGCAGCCCGACCAGCGAGAGCTGAAGCAGGGCGAGGCATTGCCTCACCTGGGAAGCGCAAGGGGGAAGGGAATCCCTTTTCCTAGCCAGGGGAACTGAGACACACAACACCTGGAAAATCGGGTAACTCCCACCCCAATACTGCGCTTTAAGCAAACAGGCACACCAGGAGATCATATCCCACACCTGGCCGGGAGGGTCCCACACCCACGGAGCCTCCCTCATTGCTAGCACAGCAGTCTGTGATCTACCGGCAAGGCAGCAGCGAGGCTGGGGGAGGGGCGCCCGCCATTGCTGAGGCTTAAGTAGGTAAACAAAGCTGCTGGGAAGCTCGAACTGGGTGGAGCTCACAGCAGCTCAAGGAAACCTGCCTGTCTCTGTAGACTCCACCTCTGGGGACAGGGCAATAACAAACGCAGCCAAAACCTCTGCAGACGCAAACGACTCTGTCTGACAGCTTTGAAGAGAGCAGTGGATGTCCCAACACGGAGGTTGAGATCTGAGAAGGGACAGACTCCCTGCTCAAGTGGGTCCCTGACCCCTGAGTAGCCTAACTGGGAGACATCCCCCACTAGGGGCAGTCTGACACCCCACACCTCGCAGGGTGGAGTACACCCCTGAGAGGAAGCTTCCAAAGCAAGAATCACACAGGTACACTCGCTGTTCAGAAATATTCTATCTTCTGCAGCCTCTGCTGCTGATACCCAGGCAAACAGGGTCTGGAGTGGACCTCAAGCAATCTCCAACAGACCTACAGCTCAGGGTCCTGACTGTTAGAAGGAAAACTATCAAACAGGAAGGACACCTACACCAAAACCCCATCAGTACACACCATCATCAAAGACCAGAGGCAGATAAAACCACAAAGATGGGGAAAAAGCAGGGCAGAAAAGCTGGAAATTCAAAAAATAAGAGCGCATCTCCCATGGCAAAGGAGCGCAGCTCATCGCCAGCAACGGATCAAAGCTGGATGGAGAATGACTTTGACGAGATGAGAGAAGAAGGCTTCAGTCCATCAAATTTCTCAGAGCTAAAGGAGGAATTACGTACCCAGCGCAAAGAAACTAAAAATCTTGAAAAAAAAGTGGAAGAATTGATGGCTAGAGTAATTAATGCAGAGAAGGTCATAAACGAAATGAAAGAGATGAAAACCATGACACGAGAAATACGTGACAAATGCACAAGCTTCAGTAACCGACTCGATCAACTGGAAGAAAGAGTATCTGCGATTGAGGATCAAATGAATGAAATGAAGCGAGAAGAGAAACCAAAAGAAAAAAGAAGAAAAAGAAATGAACAAAGCCTGCAAGAAGTATGGGATTATGTAAAAAGACCAAATCTACATCTGATTGGGGTGCCTGAAAGTGAGGGGGAAAATGGAACCAAGTTGGAAAACACTCTTCAGGATATCATCCAGGAGAACTTCCCCAACCTAGTAGGGCAGGCCAACATTCAAATCCAGGAAATACAGAGAATGCCACAAAGATACTCCTCGAGAAGAGCAACTCCAAGACACATAATTGCCAGATTCACCAAAGTTGAAATGAAGGAAAAAATCTTAAGGGCAGCCAGAGAGAAAGGTCCGGTTACCCACAAAGGGAAGCCCATCAGACTAACAGCAGATCTCTCGGCAGAAACTCTCCAAGCCAGAAGAGAGTGGGGGCCAATATTCAACATTCTTAAAGAAAAGAATTTTCAACCCAGAATTTCATATCCAGCCAAACTAAGTTTCATAAGTGAAGGAGAAATAAAATCCTTTACAGATAAGCAAATGCTTAGAGATTTTGTCACCACTAGGCCTGCCTTACAAGAGACCCTGAAGGAAGCACTCAACATGGAAAGGAACAACCGGTACCAGCCATTGCAAAAACATGCCAAAATGTAAAGACCATCGAGGCTAGGAAGAAACTGCATCAACTAACGAGCAAAATAACCAGTTAATATCATAATGGCAGGATCACGTTCACACATAACAATCTTAACCTTAAATGTAAATGGACTAAATGCTCCAATTAAAAGACACAGACTGGCAAACTGGATAAAGAGTCAAGACCCATCAGTCTGCTGTATTCAGGAGACCCATCTCACACGCAGAGACATACATAGGCTCAAAATAAAGGGATGGAGGAAGATTCACCAAGCAAATGGAGAACAAAAAAAAGCGGGGGTTGCAATACTAGTCTCTGATAAAACAGACTTTAAACCATCAAAGATCAAAAGAGACAAAGAAGGCCATTACATAATGGTAAAGGGATCAATTCAACAGGAAGAGCTAACTATCCTAAATATATATGCACCCAATACAGGAGCACCCAGATTCATAAAGCAAGTCCTTAGAGACTTACAAAGAGACTTAGACTCCCATACAATAATAATGGGAGACTTCAACACTCCACTGTCAACATTAGACAGATCAACGAGACAGAAAGTTAACAAGGATATCCAGGAATTGAACTCATCTCTGCAGCGGGCAGACCTAATAGACATCTACAGAACTCTCCACCCCAAATCAACAGAATATACATTCTTCTCAGCACCACATCGTACTTACTCCAAAATCGACCACGTAATTGGAAGTAAAGCACTCCTCAGCAAATGTACAAGAACAGAAATTATAACAAACTGTCTCTCAGACCACAGTGCAATCAAACTAGAACTCAGGACTAAGAAACTCAATCAAAACCGCTCAACTACATGGAAACTGAACAACCTGCTCCTGAATGACTACTGGGTACATAACGAAATGAAGGCAGAAATAAAGATGTTCTTTGAAACCAATAACAACAAAGATACAACATACCAGAATCTCTGGGACACATTTAAAGCAGTGTGTAGAGGGAAATTTATAGCACTAAATGCCCACAAGAGAAAGCAGGAAAGATCTAAAATTGACACACTAACATCGCAATTAAAAGAACTAGAGAAGCAAGAGAAAACACATTCGAAAGCTAGCAGAAGGCAAGAAATAACTAAGATCAGAGCAGAACTGAAGGAGATAGAGACACAAAAAACTCTCCAAAAAATCAATGAATCCAGGAGTTGGTTTTTTGAAAAGATCAACAAAATTGACAGACCACTAGCAAGACTAATAAAGAAGAAAAGAGAGAAGAATCAAATCGACGCAATTAAAAATGATAAAGGGGATATCACCACCGACCCCACAGAAATACAAACTACCATCAGAGAATACTATAAACACCTCTACGCAAATAAACTGGAAAATCTAGAAGAAATGGATAATTTCCTGGACACTTACACTCTTCCAAGACTAAACCAGGAAGAAGTTGAATCCCTGAATAGACCAAGAGCAGGCTCTGAAATTGAGGCAATAATTAATAGCCTACCAACCAAAAAAAGTCCAGGACCAGATGGATTCACAGCTGAATTCTACCAGAGGTACAAGGAGGAGTTGGTACCATTCCTTCTGAAACTATTCCAATCAATAGAAAAAGAGGGAATCCTTCCTAACTCATTTTATGAGGCCAAAATCATCCTGATACCAAAGCCTGGCAGAGACACAACAAAAAAAGAGAATTTTAGACCAATATCCCTGATGAACATCGATGCAAAAATCCTCAATAAAATACTGGCAAACCGGATTCAGCAACACATCAAAAAGCTTATCCACCATGATCAAGTGGGCTTCATCCCTGGGATGCAAGGCTGGTTCAACATTCACAAATCAATAAACATAATCCAGCATATAAACAGAACCAAAGACAAGAACCACATGATTATCTCAATAGATGCAGAAAAGGCTTTTGACAAAATTCAACAGCCCTTCATGCTAAAAACGCTCAATAAATTCGGTATTGATGGAACGTACCTCAAAATAATAAGAGCTATTTATGACAAACCCACAGCCAATATCATACTGAATGGGCAAAAACTGGAAAAATTCCCTTTGAAAACTGGCACAAGACAGGGATGCCCTCTCTCACCACTCCTATTCAACATAGTGTTGGAAGTTCTGGCTAGGGCAATTAGGCAAGAGAAAGAAATCAAGGGTATTCAGTTAGGAAAAGAAGAAGTCAAATTGTCCCTGTTTGCAGATGACATGATTGTATATTTAGAAAACCCCATTATCTCAGCCCAAAATCTCCTTAAGCTGATAAGCAACTTCAGCAAAGTCTCAGGATACAAAATTAATGTGCAAAAATCACAAGCATTCTTATACACCAGTAACAGACAAACAGAGAGCCAAATCATGAATGAACTTCCATTCACAATTGCTTCAAAGAGAATAAAATACCTAGGAATCCAACTTACAAGGGATGTAAAGGACCTCTTCAAGGAGAACTACAAACCACTGCTCAGTGAAATCAAAGAGGACACAAACAAATGGAAGAACATACCATGCTCATGGATAGGAAGAATCAATATCGTGAAAATGGCCATGCTGCCCAAGGTAATTTATAGATTCAATGCCATCCCCATCAAGCTACCAATGAGTTTCTTCACAGAATTGGAAAAAACTGCTTTAAAGTTCATATGGAACCAAAAAAGAGCCCGCATCTCCAAGACAATCCTAAGTCAAAAGAACAAAGCTGGAGGCATCACGCTACCTGACTTCAAACTATACTACAAGGCTACAGTAACCAAAACAGCATGGTACTGGTACCAAAACAGAGATATAGACCAATGGAACAGAACAGAGTCCTCAGAAATAATACCACACATCTACAGCCATCTGATCTTTGACAAACCTGAGAGAAACAAGAAATGGGGAAAGGATTCCCTATTTAATAAATGGTGCTGGGAAAATTGGCTAGCCATAAGTAGAAAGCTGAAACTGGATCCTTTCCTTACTCCTTATACGAAAATTAATTCAAGATGGATTAGAGACTTAAATGTTAGACCTAATACCATAAAAATCCTAGAGGAAAACCTAGGTAGTACCATTCAGGACATAGGCATGGGCAAAGACTTCATGTCTAAAACACCAAAAGCAACGGCAGCAAAAGCCAAAGTTGACAAATGGGATCTCATTAAACTAAAGAGCTTCTGCACAGCAAAAGAAACTACCATCAGAGTGAACAGGTAACCTACAGAATGGGAGAAAATTTTTGCAATCTACTCATCTGACAAAGGGCTAATATCCAGAACCTACAAAGAACTCAAACAAATTTACAAGAAAAAAACAAACAACCCCATCAAAAAGTGGGCAAAGGATATGAACAGACATTTCTCAAAAGAAGACATTCATACAGCCAACAGACACATGAAAAAATGCTCATCATCACTGGCCATCAGAGAAATGCAAATCAAAGCCACAATGAGATACCATCTCACACCAGTTAGAATGGCGATCATTAAAAAGTCAGGAAACAACAGGTGCTGGAGAGGATGTGGAGAAATAGGAACACTTTTACACCGTTGGTGGGATTGTAAACTAGTTCAACCATTATGGAAAACAGTATGGTGATTCCTCAAGGATCTAGAACTAGAAGTACCATATGACCCAGCCATCCCACTACTGGGTATATACCCAAAGGATTATAAATCATGCTGCTATAAAGACACATGCACACATATGTTCATTGCGGCACTAGTCACAATAGCAAAGACTTGGAATCAACCCAAATGTCCATCAGTGACAGATTGGATTAAGAAAATGTGGCACATATACACCATGGAATACTATGCAGCCATCAAAAAGGATGAGTTTGTGTCCTTTGTAGGGACATGGATGCAGCTGGAAACCATCATTCTTAGCAAACTATCACAAGAACAGAAAACCAAACACCGCATGTTCTCACTCATAGGTGGGAACTGAACAATGAGATCACTTGGACTCAGGAAGGGGAACATCACACACCGGGGCCTATCATGGGGAGGGGGGAGGAGGGAGGGATTGCACTGGGAGTTATACCTGATGTAAATGACGAGTTGATGGGTGCAGCACAGCAACATGGCACAAGTATACATATGTAACAAACCTGCACGTTATGCACATGTACCCTACAACTTAAAGTATAATAATAATAAATAAATTAAAAAATAAAAAATAAATTAAAAAAAAAGGTAAAGTTAAAATACCAAATGTACCATTTAATTCAAACCTCAGAAGTTTCACACACAAAGAAAAAATAAAGTATTTTAAAAGGGCAATTTGATGACCGAGAACTTGCTTAAAAATATCTGGCTTGATTTTTATTACCTGTTACAAAATAAGCACTCCTTACATTGGAAATCTTCATATTTACTAGATAATCCTCATGCTTCCCTTCCAGGGATTTACATCGTTTTATACAGATGAAATTATGCCCTAATTTATCAGGTGCTGCTCAGCTAAAGAGAAGATATTTGTATCGCAGAAAGCACTTCAGCATTTCTTTTTTTTTTTTTTTTTTTTTTTTTTTGGGTCCTCAATTACCCCATCTGTTTGCTTTCATGTCACATTTTCTCTGAGATCCAGCTTTCAGATGCATGAATGCTCCACCCAGCACTTTGACCTTATTCATTTCCATATTTATCCCTCCTCATCCTGGAGTGGTTGTACTGATAGGACCCTGTTTGTTCGCCATATACTTTTCCAATAGTCACATTTGATTCTTTAGTGATTATCAATTATATTAGCTTCCAACAACTTTCCTTCTTGGGTTGCCTTGCTGTCTATGTAATGTTACAGTCCTCAATGCCTTGTGCTTTGATTTACAATAGTAAAGAACACATATATTTTGGCCACTAAGACTATGATCCTCTCTATCCTCCCTGAAATATCTATGCATAAACTGGTATGCTAATTTATCCCATATCAGTTATCTCTTTTCTGGAGACCTGTGTACTTCTACTAAAGATTTTAGGTGGCCCTATACACCACTAAAACCTATTGCATTGAAGGCATTTTATCCACTGCAATATTTTCTGTGTTGTGTAAATGCCACTTAATGTAAAGTTTAAGCTGTTCCTTAAATTGATATATACATCCTATATTAATCCACCCAAAAGTGAAGTTGGAAAAATTGTTTTCCACCAGTTGGTAAAGATGCACAGATAAAAATATTCCTTCTGGATATGAATTTCTGGGTGCTGGGAAGAAATAAAACAAATGAATAGACTAATATTAAATTAAGGAAATATCAAAAGAACCTAATAAAAATTATTTTTTGGCAGAATGAATCACCATATCTATAGCTTGTATCTCATATATAGCTCAGTTTAGAATGTAAGTGGCTAACCAATATTAGGACACATGGACATTAGAACTCATTGGGTATTATTTTATATATGAATATATCTAAATATTGTTATCATTGAACACAAAGTATACACAAGTACACCAGGCCCCATTCTATTTTGTGTCTGCAAGGCCACCAGCAAAACTGTCCCAGATGGAAATGTTATCATGAACTCTCTGGGCTCCCCTTAGTTTTTCTACATGATTGTTATCATCATTAAATAGTCCTAAGATCTACTGGGGGTGTTTCCTTTGAAACATACTTTTATTGGACCACAACTATAGTTGCTAATAGAGAACTTTGCTTCTGTGTGAGACAAGAGGTCCTAATTAGAATATTTAGCCAAGAGATGTTAACAGATGTTAACAGGTTTCTGACCTGCAATCATTACAACGAAGGCCTGGCTACTATCATGAACTATCTTTTTTATTCACCTGACAAATAATTATGTGGCACATACTGTGCACCAAATCCAATTCTAGGCATCAGTAAACAAAATAGAAAATGATTTTCTGTTCATATGGAATTTACTGTACAGTACATCCTTTTCAACCCAAACTGTAAATTCCACAGCTTCCTAAGACTGATATTCCAAAAAGGATGTTAAAAATACAGAAAGGCTGGGCACGGTGGCTCACACTGGTAATCATAGCACTTTGGGAGGCCAGGGGGGTGGGGGGCGGGTAACCTGAGGTCAAGAGTTCGAGACCAGCCTGGCCAATATGGTGAAACCTCATCTCTACTGAAAAACCAAAAATGTATACCTGGGCATGGTGGCATGTGCCTGCAGTCCCAGCTACTCTGGGAGTCTGAGGCAGGAGAATCGCTTGAACCCAGGAGGCGGAGGTTGCAGTGAGCTAAGATCGTGCCACTGCACTCCAGTCTGGGTGACAGAGGGAGACTCCGTCTCAAACAAACAAACAAAAAAAGAATAGCAGAAATAAACCCACTTTTTATTGAGATCCGGTAAGAATGACATTTTTTCATAAACTGGAATAGATATGAGTTCTCAATTGAGAAATGTAATAGGGTAGGGTCTATATTAATATTATAATAACAGTGGAACAAAACTATTATAAGGTAGGGCATTACTGCCATTAGGATGAAATGAATGTGAGGGCCATCTGGATTTTCTTTAGTAGCTGTTTAAGTCTAGTTCATTAATAGCAGAGCTTAAAAGCAGCCATGCATAGCACAAATTAGGCAGCTTTGGACTGTGCTTTCTTGAAGTTCTAGACCAAAGGTAAGAACAGTACCAAACCAAATACTGCATTCATTCAGTCTTTAATCCTTTTGTTCAGCAGTGGAATGCTAAATGACAGGAGAATGCATCTTCATAAACAATAATGATTTGTGTCTCATGTCAGCTGCAAAGCCATCTAGAAACAAACCACAGCCTTGCTCAACTGAGCAGCTGCCATTTCCCTGGTCCTGCTTTTATTGTTGCAGAGCTGGGAAACACAAACAATGGTCCTGCACCTGCTGCCAGGCCTGCCAGAATGATGATGATGCTGTCATTCAGGCCAAGAGGAAGGGACTATAAAAACAGACACATGCCCTCACAAGCTCAGCTGCTCGCCTCCCTGGTGCTGCTGTCCTGCCAAACCTATGGCCAGTCCAGGTTGCCGCACAACTGTACAGACCATTGCAGGAGACAGACAGATTCTCTGGGGAAGCGCAAGTAAATTTGGTCAGGTTGGACTCAGCTTCATTAACTTCCTGTGGGAGAAAAAGTGTAGCCTGAGTGTTAGAGAGGGGCACATGTGGGACTCCCTAATGCACATGACTGTTCTCTTTGTCTTCTTATATTTTTATCTGTCAATTCCTTTCGTCAACACAATGGTGATGAGACACAGCCTGTTTGCCATACCCAGAAGAGAGAGATAAGAGTCTTTTATGAGAGCTTATATCTTCTCTTTGACTTTCTCCTCCTGGATGATTTAGGCTTTCACCACTACTTCTCTTGGGATGACTCTCCCAAACCATCAGTTCAATGTGGAATCCGGGAACTTTAGTGCTAAAAGTTGCCACTGAAATTGTCCTGTCCAACTTCCAAATGTTAAAGTTGAGAAAACTGAAGCTCTGGAATGGCAAATGATTTTCCAAGAAGGGGCTAGTAAAATCAGATTAGAACCTGCCTCGACTCCCAATCTAGTGCTCCTTCCATGCTCCATATCCTCTCTAATGTCTCCTACAACATCTTGCCCTCTCCCCTTACTTTTATTTCTACAGTCGATTTTGTATTCTAAGTAGTTGCTAAGTTTCACACAGCTTTGTAATAGCTTCCTGGCTCATATCCCACCTGCATGCACAAATCTCTTCTAAGATAACCACTGCCGATTACATGTTTAAAATGTATTTTAAAATGCTCTATTTTTGCGGTTATTTTAACTAAGGCTTCTTGTTGCCTCAAATGAGGTCAAAGTAGATCAAACCCACCTTGCCTGCCTATCTCCAAAAGGCTACTATGTCTCTGTTATTCTCTAGCCTAAACCGACAGTTTTCTGTTCTTATAACACTGCCGGTATTTTTCCACTTACTGCTCCTTCCGTCTGGAATGGCCGTTCAAAATCTCTGCCTGTCAATGTGCTCCCCAGCCTTTAAGACTCAGATCAGACATCACCTCTTCCATGAAGCCATCACTTAGGCCCCAAACTCTTCCTTCTGTGTTTTCCTATGATGAGTAATTCCTCTTTTGTATACCACATGAAAGTGTAGTTATTAGTGTATATATTTTATCCTTTCAAGTAGATTTATAATTTTCCTATGCCTGAGATTCTGTCCCATACAGTCTTCTACCCCTGCACCCTCTCCCAACAGTATCTAACATAGTGCCTTGAATATAGTCAATGTTCAGGGATATTAATTGAATGTTATACTATTTGATCAAGGTCTGACAACAATATTTTTCCCGTAGCTTAGAAAGTTCATTTTGGAGCTGGGCGTGGTGGCTCACGTCTGTAATCCCAGCACTTTGGGAGGCTGAGGTGGGCGGATCACGAGGTCAGGAGGTCGAGACCATCCTGGCTAACACGGTGAAACCCTGTTTCTACTAAAATTACAAAAAATTAGGCCTGCGTGGTGGTGGGTGCCTGTAGTCTCAGCTACTCGGGAGGCTGAGGCAGGAGAATCGCTTGAACCCGGGAGGCGGAGCTTGTAGTGAGCCGAGATCCCGCCACTGCACTCCAGCATGGGCAGCAGAGAGAGACTCCATCTCAACAACAACAAAAAAGGTTCATTTTGACTTTTTAAACTGTATCTATTGCATCACGGCATCTTGGAATTAGAAACCAAAGACCAAGGAACATATTTAAAATTATAGTAAAACATACATAACAGAATATCGACCTTTTTTTTTCTGTCCCTTACACTTTATTGGTCAACTCTAGGCCTGTGTGCAGCTGGGTGGGTTTGGAGGAGAGCATCATTATTCACCAGCTCCCAGGTGGAGGCCTGCGAAGGCCTTGGCCTAGCCTTCCAGGGTCCCAGACTGTGGACTTTGGAGGGGCAGATCAGGCCTTTCCTGGGTCAGCACAGGGCACCCAGGTGACAGCACTGGTGGGTACCCAGGTGACAGCACTGGTGGGCAGCCAGCACAGGCACCTAGGTAAGGGCACAAGCTCACTATCCCTCAGCCAGCCTAATTGCGTTTGGAGAAATACTCCTTGCTGTCATCCACGTTGGGCTTAATCGTGTCACTGGCAGGCTTCCAGCCAGCGGCACAAACTTCCGCGTGCTCTTCTGTGTACTGGAAGGCCTGGACCAGCTGCAGAGCGTCCCACAGGCAAATCATTAACAGTGATCTGGGAAGGACACAATGCCCGCATCTGTTTTCAGCACGGCACAATCCTCAGACAAGCCTCTGGTCATGTTAGCAAGCAGGGGAATGTTCAGGGGGCCCAAGTCTCCCTCCCTCTGGGGGTTGTTGATCCAAGCCAGGTGGGTGAACTGAGAGTCCACTGAGATGCCCAGCACTTGGCAGCCCAGCTTGCAGAAGTCCTCAGCATGGTCGCTGAACGTGATGATCTCCGTGGGGCACACAAAAGTGAAGTGCAGAGGGTAGAAAAAGAGGACTACGTACTTCTCTTTGAAGTCCGACAGCTTCACTTCTTTGAAAGTGCCATCCACCACGGCGGTGGCGTTGAAGTCAGGGGCGGACTATCCCATGCACGCGATTACAGAGGCCATGACTGAAAGCTGTGTGGGCTAAGGCTGGACTTAGGGGCAACCAGACGCGTGGACCCACGTTCTCAGCACCAAAACTGGCCATCTTAACCATCATTTACAGGTAAAATTCAGTGGTGTTAAGTACATTCATAATGTTATATAATTATCACTACTATCCATCTTCAGAACTTTTTTCATTTTGCAAAACTGAAACTCTATACCCATTAAACAATAACTCCCCATTCCCCTTTCCTCCCAGCCCCTGGGAACCATAATTCTAATATCAAATTCTATGAATCTGACTATTACAAGCACCACACATAAGTGAAATCATACAGTATTTGTCTTTTTGTGCTGGCTTGTTTCACTTAGCATGATGACATCAAGGTTCATTAATATGGTAGCATGTGCCAGAATTTCCTTCTTTTTAAAGGCTGAATAGTGATTATATAGAGAGAATATTTTGAATATATATTATACATGTAATATTCCATCACACACACACACACACACATCACGTTTTAGTTATCCATTTATCCATAAGTGCACACTTGCCTTGCTTCCATTTTTGGCTATTGTAAATAACGTCACTGTGAATATGGATATAAAAATATCTCTTTGAGATCCTGCTTTTAATTATTTTGGTATACACACAAAAGTGGAATGGATCATATGGTAATTGTATTTTTAATTTTTTAAAGGAATCTCCATGCTGTTTTCTACAATTCTACATTAAAAAGTTGGATTCTAGGCTGGACATGGCGGCTCACATCTGTAATCCCAGCAGTTTGGGAAGCCAAGGTGGGTGGATCACAAGGTCAGGAGTTCAAGACCAGCCTGGCCAAGATGGTGAAACCCTTGTCTCTACTAAAAATACAAAAAATATTAGCTGGGTGTGGTGGCACATGCCTGTAATCCCAGCTAGTCAGGAGGCTGAGTCAGACAATTGCTTGAATCCAGGAGGCAGAGGTTGCAGTGAGCCAAGATTGCACCACTGCACTCTAGCCAGGGTGACAGAGTCAGACTCCACCAAAAAAAAATTGGATTCTTTTAAAAAATCTTCCAAAAGTCTAACATGTAAGAGAATATCTGAAGTAAGAAATAACAGAAACTACAGCACTGCTATCTATCCAAGCTGCTTTGGTCAGGTGAATCACAGCTGGTGTTCAGAAGCCAATTCACTGTAAAAAATATCACACACAGCCTGTGGTTCCTGAGCCTGACTGTGCATGAGAATCTTCACACCAGATAGTTGAAGCTAGAACCTCTGGGAACTTAGAATCACATAGAGCTCCTCCAACAGTTATAGTCATTGTCTGGCCATATGTGAGGAGTCTTTTCATGGATTGTGAGTATGTCCACAAACTTGGACTAATGGTATTGGTGCAATTAATATTTACTTAAAAATATCTAGTTGTTTAAATAGGTTCACATCCATGGACATACCTTGAGGCAACCGTGTACGCCCTAAGGTAACTCCAGAGTGGTAGGGCAGGTAAACTGGAGACAGACAGACTGTGGAGCCAGACCCAACAGGAAGGAAGTAGACAAGAAAACAGATGAGTGTGCAGGAAATCAGTAGCTACAGATTTCACTAGCCCTACACGTGGTAGTCAGGGAGATGAGAGAAGTCATAGTATAAAAGAGGATCCAAGAGTAGGCAAAACTTGGAAACCAGGTATTTGGAAAGGCAGTTGGCATCAGGGAAGTCCATCAGTAGGGGGCAAGAGCAAGGCAAAATAGGGGACAGGGGAAAAGATACTAGGCCTAGAGGAAATAACATATTAGGCAGTTCACAAAATTAAAAAGAAATTAGGCACAGATGAACAACTAGAGCATAAAATAAGAACTAATATCAAAGGCAGCATCCCCTCTTTTTGCCATTTCTTCATTTTGTCATTCTTTCATCCATTCAGTGGCAATTGCTGTGGACCTACTTGGTGCTTGGCAATATGGGTCCAGACTGCTCTTCTGGAATCCTTTAATCCCTTTTATTTAAGATAAGGAATAGTCCAAAAATCCTACCACACAATGTCATTACTAACAACATGTACACTGGTTGCTTCCCTTACTTTAAGTAGTGTGCATACGCATGTTTTCCAAACAGCCTGGGTCTGTAAATAAAAAGTGGTCACTCTTTCAGGAGGTATCTTAACAATACCATTGAAAGAGGTCTTTTACTCTGTCAGCATTGTTTTGAATTCCAATTTTGTCAGTGCTTTCTTGATTAATTTAACAAGTGATTACCCAGCCAGTAGACTATTTTTTTCCTGATGTTCTTTTTTTTTCTCTTCTCTCTCCTGTGCTACACTTTATGAACTCTCCTTTCTCATTAAATTAATGTGTGAGCAGGAGTTAGAAAGATAACTAAACTAAAATTAGTCATGTTTTTTAGTTTTTAGCAGCAGTGATATGATTTACTAGAGAAGGAAATTGGAACTGTGAACAAAAATTAAGCTTTTGAATTATTTAAAGATTTCATTCATCCTTGTTATTCCCAACCCCAGAGAACTCTGTTCACCATGAGTAGGGAAAAAGTTTCATACAAAAACATAGTCTAGTTTTAAATGCTTTTTCTGAATTCTGAACAAGCATAAATTGTGTTTATTTCTTGAAATTTAGGTTAGCAATCTTAATTTAAAATATGCTGCCCATAATTTCATCATTTGTGCATTTGTTAATTAAACTGGTAATGTTATCAAAACAAAATTGAGTTTCAATTTAGTTTTGTGAATATATTTTTCATAACTAAAAACAGTTTTACAGCTAATGTAGACATAGAGCATTCTTTGAATAGATAATCATCATTACCCAAATTAAGCAAGTGTTTGAGGGTCCTTTCAATCCTCTGATGGTACATTATTTCTGACTGTAACATGCCACTGACTTATCTGACCCTCAGCAAATGACTGACTTTAATGCATCCATTATTCTTTCTGAAACTGTGCTCTTTTTTCTTTTTGCTTTGTTTTATCTTCACGATATCTTTGTTGTCAAATAGGTATTTAAGGTTATCACTACTGAGAGTTTTTATAGAAGACATTCAATATATTGGAAGTAGAAAAAGAATGATTTACTCTGCTGTCATCTTTATTATCTTATGCAAGAAGTCAAAATGAAAATTCAACATAAATGCTTTCCAGTAGCAAAACTCAATATAAATGATAGAACTGGTACATCTTTCTCTCTCTAGTCTATTGTTTTCCAAGGTGGTTCTAAGAATGCCTAGACCATAGGATGCTCCACATAAAAATGGTTCTGGGATGAGATGAGTTTGGAGAATGTTGCACTGCATACTCACGTTTGGAGATATCCAAGGCCTATTAGTATATTACAGGCTGAATAAACTTGCTGTAAAGTAACCTGTATAACTTTATTCAAGTGTTTTCTACAGTTATTTGGACAGAGAATCATTTCCTCTCCTCTTGGAAGAAGTGTTCCAAAAATAAATGTTAAGAAACACTGATTTATTGTTTCTTGCTTAAAACACACTTACTAGTATCTGTGTAATTACTATATGTTAAGTATACAGCACAGAAAGAGCTGCCTTCTGACTAGCAAATTATATGCTAACTTTAAAATACAATGTAGGTTTGGAGTGCTGTCAACAAGATGGCAGAAGAAAAATTTTTAGCCCTCATCCTGCCACAGAAACACCAATTTCACAATTATATGTGAACCCAAATATCTTTATGAGAAGTTCAAAATTCACTTAAGATGTTGCAGTAACTCAGATTCACACAAAACCAAAATACCATATTGAACTGGGCAAGAAGAGCAATTTCACTTTACTCACTTCACTTCCTTCCTCAGGCACAGTTCAGTGCTAAGAAAGATTGCTTCAGCCCATGACTCCTCTCTCGGAGGGAAAGAAAGGAGTTTGCACCCAACATTCTCAGGCTTTTGGGGTGCTAACTGAGAGACCTGTTTCTGTTCTACCTCACTCAGAATGCTAAAGAAACCACAGCATAATTTTAACACCTGGGGACAGTTAAGAACAAAAAACATGGGTCGGACAGCTTACTGCAGCCAGCATAGTTATGCAAGATTGGGAGAAGGCATACAACCCCAACATTTCTCTCCCAGAAGATGAGGGAGAACAGTGAAGCATGCATCCAATGCCCTGGTCTTTTATTGTACTGCCCTAGGGAAAAGGGGTTGGCAGCTTACTGTGGCCAGCATTGCTCCTTGCAATTGAGAGAAGGTGCACAACACTAAAATTTATCCCTCAGGAGGAAGAGAGAGAAGTAGAAAATGCAATGTACATCTATAGAAAAGGTTTGGGAGGCTATTAGAATCTCTAACCAGGTTTATTGGTGAAGATCTTTTCCTACTGCAGCCAGTCTTTAAAGATTGGAAGAGGTGGCTATTTCTTCAAATGTGCAGGCATCAACAAAAACTACAAAAAGCACCAAAAATTAGTAAAATGTGACACAATCAAGGAACAAAATAACTGTGTAGTAACTGACCATAAAGAATTACAGATATATGAATTGCCTGACAAAGAATTCAAATTAATCATCTTAAAGAAGTTCAGTGTGTTACAAGAGAGCACAGACAGACAACTAAATAAAATCAGGAAAATTATACATGAACAAACTGAGACTATCATCAAAGAAATAAAACCATAAAAAAGAACCAAATAGAAATTCTAGAGCTGAAGAATACAATACCTAATATCTAAACTGAAAAATTCAGCAAATTAAATTGTAGACTTGATTATACAGAAGAAGTAATTTTAAAACTCAGGTCATTTGAAATTATCTAGTTAGAGAAACAAAAATGAAAAATAGTAAAGAAAATCTAAGGACCTACGAAACACCTTCTAGCAAACTAGTTTATGTACTATGTAAATTTTAGAAGGACAGAGAGAAAGGGGTAGAAAGTTTATTTAAGGAAATAATCTTGAAAACTTCCCAAATCTTGGGAGATATATGGAACTGCAGTTTCATTAAGTCTAAAAGACCCAAATAGGATTAAATCTACACCAAAATACATTATTATCCAATTGCCAAATATCAAAGACAAGGAGTTTTCAAAGCAGCAAAAGAAAAGCGATTTGTCACATACAAGAGATACTCTATAAATCCATCTGTGGACTTCTCAGATGAAGGTTTGCAGGCCAGAAGAGAAGAGAATAATAGAGAAAATAATACTGGAAAAAAAATGACAAAACATCAACCAAGAATACTATAACCAGCAAACTGTCTTTCAGAAATGAAGGAGAGGGAAAGATTTTCCCAGACAAAC
Organism: Macaca mulatta; assembly: GCF_049350105.2. Taxonomy (NCBI): domain Eukaryota; kingdom Metazoa; phylum Chordata; class Mammalia; order Primates; family Cercopithecidae; genus Macaca; species Macaca mulatta. The sequence continues at coordinate 85,763,771 of NC_133409.1, forward strand.
AAAAACTGAAGTTTATCTCCACTAAAACTGCATGTCAAAAATACTAAAGGGAATTCTTTAAATTGCAACAAAATGATGCTAAACAGTATCACAAGAACATATGAAAGTATAAAACCCACTAGTAAAATTAAATATATAGATAAATATAGAATATTATAATACTGTACAGGTGGTATATAAATCACTTTTAATTGTAGTATAAATGTTAAAAGACAAAAGTATTATGAATAACCATAAAAGAAAAACTACCAAATTTTTTCAAGGTACACATAACATAAAAGGTGTAAATTGTGCCATAAATAACATAAAGTGTGAGTTGTTGGAGAAGTACAAGTGGAATTTTTTTATGTGACAGTAGTTAAGTTATTATCAGTTTAAAATAGACTGGTACAACTGTAAGAGGTTCTATCTAGCCTCATGGTAACCACAAAGAAAATACCTATAGAAGATAACAGGAAGGCTGGAAGAGATGGCTCATTCCTGTAATCTCAGCACTTTGTGAGCCTAAGGCGGAGGATGATTTGAGACCATGAGCTTGAGATTAGCCTGAAGCAGTATAGTGAGAGCCCATTTCTATAAAATAATTTTTTTAAAAAAATTAGCAAGGCATGGTGGTGTCCCCCTATAGTTCCAGATACTTGGGAGGCTGAGGCAAGAAGATCACTTTAGCCCAGGAGTTTGAGCTGTTGTGAGCTATGATTGCATCACTGCACTCCAGCTTGGGTGACAGAGCAAGATGCTGTCTCAAAAAAAAAAAAAAAAAAAAAAAAAAAAAAAAAGAAGCAGCAGCTACAGGGAAGAAAGAGAAAGAAATCAAAACATATTATTATTTAAAAAAAAAATCAGTAAAGCACAAAGTAAGATACTGCAAGATCAGCAGAAAATAACTAACAAAGTGACAATAGTAAGTCCCTCCTATCAATAATTACTTTAAATGTTAATGTATTAACCACCCAAATCAAAAGAGAGAGAGTTGCTGAATGAATTAAAAAAATAAAAATAAGACTCAACTGTATGTCTACAAGAGACTTATTTTAGATTTAAGGACACATATAGGCTGAAAGTAAAAAGATGTTCTATGCAAAAAATAAATGAAAACAGGAATGGCTATACCTGTATCAGAATTAAAATAGACATTAAGTCAAAATGCAATGTAGATTTCATTTTTACAAACACTGGCTAGATGATCTCTAACAAATAATGTCAGATAGTTAATATTACTGTGCTGAGGAAAAGTACAAAAGTGAAATATTTCCTGGGCCTTTAGGATGTTCAATCAATGATAAATCAAATTTATATAGCTTAAAATTACTATTTGTTTCTTATTGGGAAAAAAACAAGTACAGTCAGCACTCCATATCTATGGGTTCTGCATCTGTAGATTCAGTCAACCATTGATGAAAAATATTTTTAAAAAATCCGCAACAATATACATAGTAACAGTACAACAAAAAAATTATACAGATTTAAACAATATAGTATGACAACTATTTACATAGCATTTCCATTGTATTAGGTATTATAAGTAATTTACAGATGATTTAAAGTATGCAGGAGGATACAGTAGGTTATATGTATTTACTATGCTATTTTATATAAGGGCCTTGAGAATTTGCAGACTTGGGTATCTGCAGAGGGTCCTGGAACCAGTACCCTGTGGATACCAAGGATATGAGAATTAATATCATTTTTTTGACAAGATGAACTATTTTAAGTTCTAGTGTTTCTTTTTAAAATATGATTATTCTTGCCAGCAAATTTTTGATAATTAGAACTAGAAAAAGAATAGTTGTTTCTTCTCTTTTGTCATTTCCTTAAATTGAAATTATGTTTCAAAGAAAATTTACTGTTTTCTTCTTATATAACTGAGTTCTTACTTTCCATTAGACTAACATTTCCACGGGCCTTTGGGATATCAGAGGAAATAGATGGGAGGGACAAGATTATGATCCACATATTTCTATCCCATCTTTGCTCTTGTGAGTAAACAACTCCATTTAGCTTCTCATCAAGTTTTCACATTGTGATAGATAAGCAATGAGATGCAAATGGACTTCAAAACACCTGGCCCTGAATAGGGGGCTTGGAAAATAAATTAATTTAGAATGTAAAAGCTGGATGTCACCTCAGAAATAATCCAATTCAAGGGCTCTCAATGCTGGCTGCAGCATAGAACCACACAGATAGCTTTGAAACAAACAAACCAGCAAGCAAACAAACAAATGGCAATGGTTGAGGGCCCAGTACACACAGATTCATACTGATTAATTACTTAATTAGTATTCCAGTGAAATCTGGAGTCTGAGACTTAATATTTTAAAGAACTCTCCAATGGTGGGGAGAGGGAGAATCAAAAGAGAAGTTAAAGTTGATAACAACTAATCCTCTCAAACTCCATCACATTCTGAGTGAGGAATTTCTTGAGCAAGTAAGTGATTTTCTTGTTTACTGTTGGAAAATCTGTTAGCCATTTGAATTAGAAAACAGATCTTCTTATTCTTAACCTGAGCACTTTCCATCATATAGCGTTGCCTTTCCTCACCATTCTCCTTAGCTGCATGAAATTTTTTTCATGGATAAATCATACAACTTCTTTGATGTTCATGTTTTGCCTTACCTGGTCAATGGTACCCAACAGGACCATTTTAGGATCAAATAATAACTATAAAACATGCCTGCGTAAATGTATATGGTGTTGCTGATATATTACAAATGATCCAAACTACATTGTTCATTTACACTAATTAATAGAATGTTTCCCATCAGCTTTTACTTGAAGAAGTGTTTTCGCAATTTTTCTTTGAAATTTAAGACCATCTCTCAGCATGTTATTTACTCCCAGATTCAATCTCTTTGCTGAAGCTACTGAGTGATTTTCAACATCCAACCCACTCTGGGACATAATCCCTTCTTAGTGACTTTACAAAAAAAAAGGAAAAACAAAAACAAAATAAGAATTCTTAAATAAGTGACTAGCGCCATGTCCTAGACTATGATAGTGTTTTGTTGCCCTACAAAATAAGAAGTGAGAGCAAGAGAAAGTACTTTCTCCACACCGGAGTCCCCACAGGGACACAGCCAGCAGCCTACCCCCTTTGGAATAGCACCTACTTGCCTCCTCTGCCTGCTGGGTCCCTTCTCCTTTGAGCCCCCACCTCACACAGCAGGTTCTACACCTGGCCAGCTGCTCCTTCACCTCCGTGGAGGCTTCTTCACCAGTGGCTCTGTCTGCCTTACACTCGGAGAAAGGCTGTAGGAATGGGGATGAAGGCAGGCTGCCCCCATGATTGAATGCCAGGGCTGCTAGTATGTCTCCACAGAGAAGATGAGCTACATTGCCTTAGTGCTAGAACTCCAGGTGGTTCTTGGGGTGATCTGTAGAGTCCCAGCATCATTTGAGGTCAATAGAGATAGATGGGTTGTTGAGTAGGTGGTACTCTAAATTCCTACCCAAGGAACAGTGCAGAAAGTACCACAAATAAATGCCTAACTGGCTCCTGGGCACACTGACCAAGGGGCTGCCATGATTCCTAGGCCATCAGGATTTAACTAGATGTTCCACTGGGAATTGCAGGGCTGTCTGCCTAGCCTTCATTACCATGAAAAATCAAAGTTGGAAGTGTGTCAGAGGGCTTCTATGGACATTGTTTTTCACCTACCATAAGGTGATGGCAGTTTGCAGGAAAATTATTTCATGGGAAGTCCCTAGAACGTGCTGATGTAAGCAGCTAACACCAGCCTCTCTAAATCAATCATGTCATGGTTTCAGCCTAATTACTAGAATTGGTGCTCAGACTAAAGAAGTCAGTAAATACCAGAAAGAAAGTTTTATTGCAAAACAGATTGCAGTTCCAGTGAAGTTGTTGTATATGAACAGAAACATGCTGCTTACAGATGTCCCTCAGCCCCAATCCTAAGTAATATATATTACAAAATAGAGGGGGAGGATGCCCACAGTGGCAAGGACAGATGCTCCTAGCAAGGCATCACAAATCAAAAGCAAACCTAAATATTCACAAGAGGTATGCCACGACTAGGTGGAATAAAATCAGACAGGCTCAATTTTTAAAACTGCTTTAGGCGACTGTCTTATTCAGGGGGAAAAAAAAAACTGTCTTCATTTTTAATTCAATGCCTGCTTGTCTTGCATAGAGCAGGCCACCAAGAATGTGAATTAAATGAATCCTGTAGATACAAAGGGGAAAGTACCCATTTCAAAGAGCTTTCTGTCATCCTTATTACCAAGTTCTCTGCTTCCAAAGTATAAGGAAGGAAGTCCTGTGACTATCAGGGGGGACAATGTGATGGGTTTACTATGGGAAATTGAATCAAGTTTCCCACACTTATGTCCAGTGTATTTACACAAAACAGTTACCCTGATCTTTTCCTCATTTATTCCCTAATTTCTTTTCTTAGATAAATGATTTCTTTGAGGCTGAGAATCTGCTAGGCCTTTTACCTTCAGGCTGTAAGCCTCTTTGAGGTGTGTAATTGTATCTCATACCTAGCATAATAGGTGTTCAATAGATAGTTGCATATTCATGTCTTATGTAATGGCCCTGCCAATGAGGTCACTGTCAGCCAACAGATTTTTTTGATTCATGACTTTATATTTTGGACATTTTTCCATCTCTACAGATGGACCCTTCATCTACAGATGAAATGACCCTTCATTTCTTTCTTAATTTAGTCTCCACTTCTTTCTTCCAGTCCCTTCCTTCTCTTCCTCTGCCTCCCACCACAGTGTATGGTTCCAGGTCTGAATGCTTTTGGGGAAATTATCCCCTACCTAATTTATATGATTCTAGAGCTAGTGATAGAAATGTATGTACTTAAATCTGAAAACTTTTTTTTAAAGTTTGAAAAGTGTAATTCATGTCCTTTCCTCCAAAATTATTTTATTTTTGGAAAAAAAAAAAGGTTTTTAAATGAACCTCAGGTGTACCAAATTGGACTGATCCAAATTCTTAGCTTGAGACACATTATCTATTGGTTCATGCATAGTCACATTTTTAAAACATTTTATTTATTTATTTATAAACACAATGAACCCTTGTGAACACATTGGCTGACACAAACACTAGAACATTGCCAGTAACTTAAATAGGTTAGCCTATGTGTTCCAGTTCCCCTGACTCCAATGCACAGGAGCCACTATCCTGAACCTTGTCTTTATCTGGCATCCCCATGCTTTTTAATCACATTTATGCCTAAAGGATATTTTGTTTAATTGCTTTTTAAAAAATTCTTGGAAAAGGTATCCTGTTGTCCAAGTTTCTATAGCTCTTGACTTTGTCATTCAATAATACCTTCCTACATCTCCTTTGGTCACAAAATAGAAAATTTGTCACTAAATTCAAAAAGAAAGAAATAAAGAGAAAAGAAAGAAAGAAAAAGAAAGGAAGAAAACACTTATATATTCTCCCACTGTGAATGGTATGACCCTAAACTTAGGTTATATTAAACCAGGCAACATCACCTGAAGAATAATAAATCTAGAGTAAAACATCAGGAGTTCTCTCATTTATTCTCAGTATCTTCAAGTAAGACTAACACAAGAATAACTAACCCATTAAGATTCATCTATGTTTCATGTTGTTCAGTAATACTTTCCATCGTTTTTTAAATAAGGTAGAGTGCCAGAAATATTTTACATTAATCTATGCTGAAACTTACTGTGCATCTCTTTAATATAATGTTTAATAATTTGATTCAAATAATGATTCTAATTGTTCCTTTTAGCCTAATATCTGGTTTTTCAGCTCATGTAAATACATCTAAGATATTTCTCCTAGCATTTCTGGCACAAACAAGCCCTCAAATTTTCTGGGTAAGTTTTCTAGGCTCAACATTATAGCAACTCAAGATTAAACTCCCTGGAATTTTCTGGGGCTGCTCACAGGAATCCAGTCTTTGAATCATCAGAGACTTGAGCTTTTTTTCTTTTTTTTTTTTACACAACAGTCTCACTCCTTTGCCCAGGCTGAAATGCAGTGGTGTCATCTGGATTCACTGCAATCTTCGCCTCCCTGTCTCAAGTCATTCTCCTGCTTCAGCCTCCTGAGTATCTGGGACTATAGGCACATGCCACCGCCCCTGCCTAACTTTGTATTTTTATTAGAAAGGATTTCGCCATGTTGGCCAGGCTGGTCCTGAACTCCTGGCCTCAAGTGATCTACCCACTCAGCCTCCCAAACTGCTGGGATTACAGGTGTTAGCCACCACACCCAGCCTCAACCATTAATAATCTAAACTGATTCTCTCACACTGTAGTTGCCAACTTACCACTGAGCTGCAGCATCAAATCCAATCTGGCCATAGAGGTCCACTCTGCAAGCCCATGGAAAGCCAGGCAGCACCTTGTTCTCCAGCTGGAGAACACGCACCATATCCCTTCTGCCAGGCAATTTGTGCAGCAGCATGGAGTCCTGGTTACTAAAAAGAAAAAAAGAAAAAAAAAAAAAAAAAAAGAGGCCTTTTAGATATCCTCCAAAGCTGATGTTGAAGTTCTGGCAGTATGGAAGCTCCATCTGAGACATCAGAAATAAAAATTACAGGAGGAATTGCTGGAAAAATCCAGACTCCAGTTCTTGTCCTAGTAATAGTGTAGAGGAAGTGTTAAGCAGAGGCTGTGATTCTAACAAAAGAGGGAAGGTTTCTTCATTTCCCATAGCTTCAATGAGAAAGTGTAACTAAGGAAGCAACTTTTAGATGAATTTCTTTGGTTATGCAATTACATACTCTTTGAGTGTTTAGCCAACATACCTGTTTATCACTCAGCATTCTAGTGAAAGCTGGAGATGACAAAAAAAGGAGGGAAACTCACATTTATTATATGCCTACCCCTGTGCTAGACTTTTTCTCTTTTATAGATAAGGTAACAGGGGCTCAGACAAGTTAGCTAATTGCCTTGCTTTGTAGTGCCAGAGCAAGGTCTCAGTGCAAACCCTGTGTCCTTTTCATAATAGCATTGCTTACCAATAAAAAAAAAAAAATTAGAATCTAATTGAGAAGAAAGTCACAAGCATAAAAGAAGCATGGTGTCTCCATTGACAACCAAGGAAGCTGGACTGGAGGAAAATTGTCATCAGAGTGAAGCAAAAAGAGGTGGAATCCACAGAGAAAGGCACGTAGCGTGTTCAAGCTCAAGCTAGTGGTCATTAGGAAATAGTATAGAGGCTTGAGTATGATGACTTCATTAGAGGTAGGTATTAGAGAAGAAGATCTGATTACAGTGGCCCAGATTTGATAGTGGTGGTCAGAGGAATGGAGAGGAAGTGTCCCACAGGAAACCCTGATTTTGATTTCCCACAGCATGACTAGAACATGATATAAGGTAAATAAAAGTCTCTGCAATGATGGAGATGTTGTAAAAGAAGGAATGACAGAATACAATTAAAAAATATGTAGTCATTCCAAAAGTTAGAGAATTATCTTGCTGTTGAAGGAAGGAAAAATAATAAAACCAGCTAACAAGCATTGTCAGCTATTAGCCAAACCAGCTCAAAGTGGCTTTATATACATTAACTAAATTAATATTCATAACAGCCTGAGAGGTAGATACTATTATTATCCTTGTTTTACAGGTGAGAAAACTGAGGCATGGGGAAATTAATAATTTGCCCTGATTTCATGGAGTTAATGAGAATTAGAACCAAGCAGTCTGGCTGTAGAGTTTCCATTTTAACTTCCATGTGCAAGACTTGATATACGAACACCAGGGCAGAGAGAGTCTCTCTTTTTTTGATGGGTCCCCAATGTATTATGGAAACTCAGAAGGGGGTTAGATTTTATAAAGAGGTGCAAGATATACAAGTGATATGTGGACATGCTATGGATATGCAATATAAGTGAAATATTCTAGGGACATATTCAGAGTGTGTTACTACAGCTGACACTTAGGGCTGGGCACTAGCAAAAGACAATAGGTAACTATGAAGCACATTTCTCCATCCTCGCATTGAATGGAGCCATTACAAAGCTTGCTTATAGGCTACGAAACACATTGCACAGGCTACAGTTTTGTGAATTGCTTTGAACTGACCTCTGGTTTTGTTTATATGTTTCTCACCCCCAGCTAAATTTTAAGATCTTCAAAGACAGAACCTGTTCCTTTGGTCTTTTTGGTATTCTCAGTGTCTATTGCCAACCTATACACAGAGTTGGTAGTTAATAAATACTTTCCTAGCTTACAAAATGTTTTTGGAGCATAACCTAGGAAAATATTTTTTTTAATTACGCAACAGCAACTCACCACACAGTTACTGTTTATCTATTCTGTCTTCATCTGCCCTGCTAGTTGGGATAGCTGCAGTTAGAAAGAGATACAGAAGAGAGTGGAATTTCAAAAATTGTGGATAATATAACTATTTTGGATTCCTTTTCAGGCAATTCTAGATCTTCATTTCTTTGGAATCAGTTACTAAAAAATTATAGTGTTCTTTTAGTGGTGTCATGCTTCCTTGCTTTTTCATGGTTCTTATGGCCTTGCATTTAATGTTTGTGCATTTGATGGAGTAGTCACATTTTCCAGACTTTACAGTCTGGCTTCAGTGGTGAAAACTTTTACCTGCAGGTGGGCGTGAGGGCATTGGCTGGATGGGGATGCAGCAGCTTTTGTTCTGAGTGGGCAGCTGCAGCAGTGTAGTGTCTGTACAGTTTTATCAACTGAAGTCAGCCCTGGCAAACACTGCAGGTGTTTGTGACAGCAGCAATGATAGCATGAGCTGTTGGGATCCTTTGTGGTAGAGACTGGTTGGGTTTTTTTTTTATCACAATGGAAAATTCTAGCCAAGGAGATCCCTCTTGGCACTGGATCTGACATGGCCCACAAGTAGCCAAGGCTGTACCAGGTTCCAGGGTGTAAGTTCTCAGAGTAGCTGCCGAGCTGGGGTCCTGGGCTCAGGAGCTTAAAGAACTACTGTGGTACTTGAAGCCTGAGGCATGGGTAAACTTTCCAAGGCACAGGCATGTGCAGATCCCTCATAGATAATCTTTGATCATTCTTCATGTATTATGATTCAACCTAGAATGACATTTAACTTCCTCTCCTCTTAGCTTCTCTGCTTACATCAATGATAGCAAATGACATAAAAAAATAGATAAGGTTTCATGGTAACTCGAATTCAGTCACCTGATTCTGATCACCAACATGTTTTCTGGCTGGTTTTCTGGAGTGTGAAAAAGAGTCGTGTGAGCAGCAGGGAAATCAATGTTCTCACCTCACTAGAAACTCTGGCCTGCTCCTGCATAGCTACATGGCACCAGGATTTCAGGAGAACAACTTTCTGACTCCTACAAATGGGTCTTGACTTTCAGTAACAAGGGGTTAATTTAGACAGACATCAGAAACCAATTCAGGCCCCCAGTGAGTGAAAGGAAAGACTTCAGAACCAGCAGTTCCTTCTGCAGAAGGCTGTTTCTGATTTTCTACCAGTCTGTTTTTCTGTTGTGTTTTCTACTTTTTAATTTGCCTCTCTGCTCAAGCAGCCTACAGCCCATAGGAATGAGAGAGTTTTTTAAATGTTTTCTTAAATAAACATTTTATAAGATAGTACATATAACTTCTGCACCTCGAAAAGCTTTACAAAACCTGTAGGCTTTGAGCGTGCAGACTAACAGTAAGGCAGAAGTAAATAGGAAAGAATGGGCAGGCTCTTTGCTACTCTCCCCAGCACACAACTTTTCTGATATCTCTCAGCTTGTACCTACCTACAGATATTATGGAAGTGGGTAAAATAAAGAAGAGAGCTTCTAAAATAGATTGTGCAAGGCACTGAGTACTGAATAATGGTATTAGGAAAAAAAGGAGGAAGAGTATGAGTGCAATATTGCCCAGGAGCATCTATAGAAAATACATGTGTTTCATTTATGAACTGACTTCTAGTGAACTGCCACTGCAGGAATCCTGTTCCTTCTTTGTGTGTATATTTTCTATAGCCTAATGTTTGAAAGGGATAAAAAACATATTATCAAAAAGGAAATAATACACTACTTAACCAAGCATACATCTAGACCAGAGGATGGAGCAAAACAACCCTTTTTTTCCCTCTGAAATTGCCTATCATGCTATACTGATGTCACCTCAGCTCATTGTCAAGCATTCTCTTCTCTCTTTCTTTTCCCATCTCCATCCCTTTTATCTGACTACACTTTCATCCCTCTAGCCCCATTCCAAGGTACTAGATTCCAATCATGTCTTTCCATCTAGATTCCTCACCTTCTTCTCATAGAGCTAGGGAGAATGAGGGAAAGTGGAAGGGCTTTAAGTTCTTCAGTTACTTTGAAGTAAAATGTTTATTAGGTAAACACACTTCTGCCTCTTGTAATATAGACTACTTCTTTCAACATAATGCTAGGGTGTTATTATTGTATGGTCCCTTTTCTCTGCTGTGTCAAATATCTACTTCTGTTGCTCTGGTCTGACATAGGCAGCACTCAAGGAGAGGAATGAGCAAGACCCTTTCCCCAGTCCCAACAAAGAGGGTGCAGAAGTGGGAGGAAAGCCCTTCCTATGTGGTGTACTCTGAATTCCAGTGCAAGTGTTTCATTAAAGCTCACCGAATAAGATGTAATTTTCATAATAGAAAATTCAGGTCACCACGTTTTTCCTGTTTGTTAATGCTGAGACGACATGGAATATACTAGTTATGCCAAACAGACTATTTGGTCAAGATGGTAGAAAAATGGAATTGGGGCAGTGACTGAAAGTGTCAATAGCCAATGACAGAAGACATGGGCAATTCCCCTTTCTCAGGGTTTTAGCCTTTGCTGCTGAGAGGTTTTCCTGCCTTTTACTGTGGACCACATTTATAAATCCCTGTGCAGTACCAAGAACTCAATACCTGTTAACTTCTTAATCAGTAGAAGACAATCTTTGCAAATTTGAAGGCTGTTTGGAATTAAGGGGCAGTTATATCAAGTTAGGGAATATATCAACAAGCAAAAGTGGTATTAGAACAAACCCTCTTTAAAAGGTTAAGTTTCTAAATATCCTGCGTTTTTTCTAAGTCATAAAATGGTGCCATTTTTTTCTTCGGGAGACACATTCAGAAATAAATGTGTCTCTAAGGCAAATACTGCCTGTGAATTTGGAAATACTAACCAAATCATCCTCTTTTTCCAGAGTCTCAAGGGGCTGAGGCAATATCAGTAATGGAGACGCTCAGATATGGGTAAGACACACATTTAACAAGTCCTATGAAGGAAAGCATGTTTGCTGTGTCACTATGCTCTTCAAAGTCAACTGCGATGATGGCAAAGGGCAACTGCCTTGCAATCCTTTATTTTAGTGCAGAAAAACATCTTCAGTGGTCAGAATTACTCACTTGATTCAAGAAAGTTTTCAAAACATTTCTAAATATCATAATTCACCATTATAGATACCATGTTACTAGAGAAAAGAAAGATATTAAAATAGAATAAGAGGTCAAACTGTCCCCTATTAAACATGTCATAACAACAGAGAAAATGTTGCAGTAACCTGACCTTTTTGTTTCAAATGAAAATCAAATGTAAGCTTTTTCTGTTACATTAGCAATCATGTAATTCTCTAAAGGTGGCTTTTAAAACATAAGAGGATTCAACATTTCCTAGTACATGCTAGGAACATTGTTAAATTGAATCTTTTCTTTTTATGAATAGAATGACATTTAGTCTTTCTGAAAAGCGCTGCTTTGGGGGCTGATGACCATGATGGGCATGTGTTGGTTGACCAGTTTGTATAGAGAAAACATTCAACTTAATAAGCATTTCTTGGTTCAGTACTTTTGGTCACCTACTATGTGCTGAACAGAGTGAGTGATAAGAAATAAGTACAGGATTCAGGGGATGTTTTTTATACTGAGACAGCCAGGTGGGAAGTATTCCCCATAGAAACTCCAACCAGCCTGTGCACTGGGAGGAGCGCACACTTGGGCAGAGCCACAGAAGTTCGAGCTGTTTGCAGTGGGGAGGAGCCTGGCCCCTCCTCTTCCTGGGTGGAAACTGGAATTAAAACTGTGAGGTGGGAAGCACAGTAGCAGGACCCTAGCTTTGTGGAGAATTCCTGTTTTCCTGTTTTTTGCTTTTTTCCTTTTCACCCAACAGATCCCATCATTCTCACCCTTCAAATTGTCTGGGAGCCTAATCTTTTGTGGTCATTTGACAAGGACCCTGTCTTTAGCCGAACTAAGGAAAAGTCCCTCGACAACAAGAATGTAATCTTGTTGAAAAAACAATAAATACCAAAAAAAAAAAAAGTAAGACAAGGTAGAATATGGAGTAGAAACAATAGATGCTGTGGTAGATATTGCAATGTAGAGAGATATTGCAATGAAGAGAGAGGGATGTTAAGGGATACCTTGAATTTGGCAAGAGGGTAGAGATGCCATCCTGAGTGAAATGCCAGAGGGCAGGAGAGCATGGCAGATGATGGGACACAGTGAAGAGCCTTGAGAAATGAGGTCCCCATGACGAGGGGTCAGATGATAAGAAGTTTTAATCCTAGAAAGAGGAATTTTTCAATTGATCTTATAAACAAATAGTCATGGCAGGATTTTCAATCAGTGAAATGAATCATGCCAGTTGGGAGCAGTAGCATGTAGAATAGACTTAAAGAAAGAGCATCTGCAAACATGAAAATTTAGAGGAGGGTTTTCACAGTAATATATCCATTAAGTGATTAAGGTCTAGGGTGGAGTCCACGGAACCAGAAAGAAAAAGTAAAACTGAGAACATGAGGCAAGGACCGATTTGACAGAGTTTGAAGAAAATAAAGTGCTGAAGATCAGGTCCCAGCATCATGTCTGCCAGCATGAATATTCAGCGGATGGTGTTGGAATGGGTGGCTAATAAGTAAATCTCAGGTTCTGAATCTAGGTGACTAAAATTTGATAGACAAGAACATCATAAGCATCTTCAAACAGACTTAACTGTCTCGGAGACTACACAAAATTGACCCGATGGCTACTCAAAGTCAGTTCATTTAATTCGGTATATCCAGTTTTTAAAAAATCAAACTAGTATGTAGAAGAGCTAGCCAGCTTTTGAATACTTCCTTTTTTGTCCTGTTGTTTTTGATGTTGTGGAGACCTACACCGACAAACACAGAAAGAGGAGACTTATTAGGGTTTGTGGAAAGTGCTAACCTTTCCTATATTTTCTTTCATTACAGAAAGATTGTTGATCTGACTGTATGTCCAATTAGTAAATGCTTTCCATAGGTTCATTTGCTAAGGCCAAAAATAAAAAGGACTTTTCAAAGAACATCATGCCATTTTCCCTAGACACAATAAGCTGTTTCTGCTGGGGAAGTCCTGCTCACCTTTCACCAGCCTTCTGAATGTCTGTTACTCCCTTCTCCCCTTCTGCTTCTGGCTTAAAAACACTTTTTTAATTGTTATTACCTTGGCTCAAAGCTTCCACAATGGCTTCTTGCTTAAGCATAAGGACATAGAAATTAGAGCCATGGTCACAACAGCACAACATGGTTGGTATGAAGGACTGGAAATGCTAGTCGGTAATGAGAAACAAGCAGATACAATGAATTATATTAATCCAGAAGTCACAGGTTATGACCTCATTCTTATAACTCTATGTTGTTTTAAGTCTATAAACTTTCAATATTTCCTTGCAAGGGAGTATTTTCATATGAAAGTCAAAACAAGCAATAGTTAGTCAGAGGCTGGAAGAGATCACTAATAATTTAATACATCTTGACTAGTTCCAGGTTGAAGGCACCATATAGGTGTTTATTCCTGGATCAATTGGTTTTTGGTAGTTACTATATTTTTAGTTCTAATTAAAAATGCACTAGAGGAGGATTTGAAAGCTATGAAGGTGCTGCCACCTGGAGGATTTTTTCTGCCCATTTGGAGTTTTACCTCTACCAAGCAAGGGCAGACTAGTGGTGGTAATCATTCTATTCTATAAAGAAGCCGAACTCTCCGGTTTGGGATATCACAGAACAGGGAGACAAGCAGCCTGGTAACCGATGGCACTTTACATTTTTCAGCCATATGTTTTAGTGTCAGGTGCCACAGGCACTGGGGTGAGGTGGCCTTTTGTACCCTCCTCACTGGTAACTGCTTAGACTCACATGAGCCTTTTACACAATTCCACTTCCCATGAACAATATAAAAATGCCGAGAGAAAGAAAAAAGGTTTCTATTTCCTCGAGGTTGAAATTGACATGAAATGAATAAATAACTTAAAATACAGACATAATTGAAGAAAAATAATTATAAAACCCTAACCTCTCCAACTCTCCCAAACTGTATCAATTCTTTCAACATTAATTCTGTATGTTAGGACAACAATGCTCTAAAAGTCCTGCTCAGAAAACAGAGGAGTTAGGAATGGATGGGATACCTTTCTTGAATTTGTAATAAGGGGCCTAATGGTTGCCAAATTCATTATCATTTACAGATGAAAAGACAATGGGACATATCACCAAAGGTGTTCTTTATTGACTGGTACCCTTTGCTAAAGCTTTAGTTCTCTGTACATTAGATTGATGTATTTTTAAAAAATAATCTTAAACAGTAGACTGTTAATTTGGGGGATTTTTTTTTTTTGTATTCCTTGGTTTTTAGAAGCCCTTTCCATTAACCCTTTAGTGCGTTCTCCATGAATTCTTTAACCTGATATTCACCAAGGTGCCTGCTTCTGGCATGCTGAGAAAAATAGGACATGAACTTCTATCGAACCTGACGTCTCAGCACATCTATGGGACAAAAATGTTCCATTTTCCCATTAAAAAGCTTTCATTTGTAAGCCACAGATGAAATTTCATCTGCTTTGCATCAGTCTAGTTTATAACCCTAGAGAACTTGGCACCACAACCCTCAACCCCATTATTGGTATTTTCCCTTCTGAGGGGAAATAATACATTAACAGCTTGGTTTTGTTTATTTTGTTTTTGCTTTAAAAAATGAAACACATTTCACGTGTTGCCCTCACATTTTTTGTTTCTCATTCAAAGCTTTATTCTGGGCTACTTTCAACTGAGCATCTCTGGAATGACAGCCATATGGGGTTTCTTGGTTTGTTGTTGTCTTTCACTTTGGTGGAGGGTGGGAGGGTGGTTTCTGGTCTTTATTTGCATTGCCAAGCAACCTGGAACTCTGTTGGCAGTTACAAAAGCTCTCTTGGATTGCTAAATTCACTTCCATTGGAAACACAGTTTTACATTTAGGAAAATAAAATGGCATCTTTTAAGTTTTCCCTCCAGAAAATGTGATCATGAAAAAATATGCTCTCTCTTGTTACTGATTCTCATACAACAAAAGTGCTACCGAGTAGGCATTTAATTGACCCATAAAATGTAGATAAACTTGATGGGTCCAAAACCATTTTGATCAAAGAATGACAGCTATATGAAGGAGTCCATCAGGATCACTGCAAGGAATAGCTATTCAATAATGAGGTTTCTGATGACCGGAGCTGGTCTCTTGCATTCAGGAAATATTTATTGATTAAGAAATATAGAAGAATGAGATAGAAAACAGGAGAAAGGAAAAAGAGGTACTTGCTGGAAAGTGGTTGAGAGCCACCAGCAATTAACAGTGGCATTGCTAGAGAGCCCTGGGTCACTGTGGAAGGCCCAGGGAGTGGATGCCCATCATCAGCCCTTCACAGAACAAGATTTTTCAGAATTAATCATTTTCATTTCTATATGTGTAGAATGTAAAAATGATTGTGAAATGAATGCAAAATTAGCTGAAATAAACCCCAATCAACTCTCACAGAAATGTGTTTGCCTTTTTTTGGCTTGGTTTATTTTTATTGAGCCAAGGACTTGTAACATGGCCATTCTGTTTTCTGATTCAACATTTTTGCGGTGAGTACAGAGAGATGGTTTGGCCACAAAATAGTTGGCTGAATTGAATATATATTTCACCATAAAAGACAGGGTAAATTTTTGCCAAAAGTATAGTATAGACATATTCCTATCAAATGACACTTAAAAAGCAAAATGGTCAGCTTATTCTGCAAAACGAAAGAAAAAAAAAGGAAAGGGAAAAATGCAATTGTTGAGTTTCTTGACAAATTTAGTCACAAGATATAATGAATACTGAGACTCATATTCTAAATTATGTTATGCCGCAATATTACTTTTAAAATATCTTAATATTTAACTCAATGACCAAATAAATTGTTATTCATCCTGTCTTTCTTCTTCATCTGAAAACAGAAAAAAAATACGACATAGTATAGCTGCCAGTACAGACTTCTAGAATTATGAGAATTTCAAGATAAACAGTTAACCATATGAATGTGTGTATCACTAACCTTAAAAAGCAATAATACAATAATGGTAACTATAAACAAAGTACCATGTTAGATGCTTTAGATACATCATCTCATTTAGTCCTCCCAGCCCATTCAGGAAGTCCTTGTTATTCCATTTCACCCTGACACTTACAGGGATTTAACTAGCTCAGAATTGTATAGTAGTGGACGCCAGATCAGAATTCAAACACCTGGTGCCTAACACCAGAAATCACCCTGTGAACAACCACACAGTAAAGATCATCCTGTTGTATTCGTTCAATTATTATATTTCCATTTCAAGACTCTGTTTACACTGTTTATTAACCTTAGTACATTTTGTCCTTTAAGCAGTGAGTTTTGGTGTCTGTAGTACCTAAATTTGCTTGAGGGATGTTCTGAAAGAATCTGCTCAGGTTTTTGTTTTGTTTTGTTTTGTTTTGTTTTGTTGTGTTTTTGTTTTTGTTTTCCAAGTTACATTGAACAAGAAAACAGAGTCATTTAAACTACTTAACCTCTAAAAAGTCCAAAAAAAAATTATTTCAGATAAACCAAGTTGGTAGCATAGTTTTAAGTCCAAAAAAGGAATACAGAGTTAAAAAACTGGTAGTTGAGAAATATATTCATCCTGTCACTCCATTAAAAATCTTCCTCCTGGGCCAGGCGCAGTGGCTAACGCCTGTAATTCCAGCACTTTGGGAGGCTGAGGCAGGCGGATCACCTGAGGTCAAGAGTTCGAGACCAGCCTTGCCAACATAGTGAAACCCCGTCTCTACTAAAATTACAAAAAAAGTTAGCTGGGCATGGTGGCGTGTGCCTGTAGTCCCAGCTACTTGGGAGGCTGAGGCAGGAGAATTGCTCGAACCTGGGAGGCAGAGGTTGCAGTGAGCCAAGACTGTGCCATTGTATTCCACCATGGGTAACAAGAGTGAAACGCCATCTTAAAAAAAAAAAAAAAAAAAACTTCCCCTAAAAAAAGGCTTAAGAAAAACAACTTGAAAATTTGTTTGGAGTTTCATAATATTGGGAACAGCTCCCATCATTCTGGCTTTATAAACGATATTTGAGCCAGGAAAAAAGATCCCTAGAACATAGTCCTATTGGTATTTGTGGCGTGTCCCTTACTACTTTGTCATAGAAAAAACAAAGATCGCTACATAAACCCATTGCCCACGACTTACCCATATGAATCCTCATAGCCTCAATCTTCTTACAAATTCATATCATGTACTCTAATTAATGAGCAGTTTTGTTTACCTTTTACATGCATATCATTCATTGTAGATGTTAAGTACCACAACAAGCAAAGAGAGAGGGATGAAAGAGTTCCATAAAGATTTTTCATGGTTCACATACCAGACAGGCGTATGCAAGGTCGATTTACAACAGGGGGCAGAGGTTACAATGAGAGCCTTTCCCCTAATTTTATTTAAAAAAAATAAACACAGTGGAATTAGGAAGTCTTTTTCAATGATCTCATTAAAGGCTTTACTTGGCAGGTAAATATAACATACAATATCAGTTTCTCTTCAACTAAACTAACAAATAAAGAAAACCTCTTGGAAGTTTTGTTATTGTATAATAAAAGACAAATTTATGAGGCTTTTTTTGTCTAAAAATGACCCACTTCATGCTTCTTACTCACCCACTATAGGTTGTAAAAAGAAAGTTTGGGTTTGCAGAGACTACACACATGCGTATTTTGCATCAGGAAGAATAAAAGAAGCTTGAGACTCTTCAAAAGTAAGACAGTAACTAAACGCAGAACCTCACATTGTTTGTCTTCTTAAAATTTCTATCTTGTTTCCATTATACAGGGAACTACCTTCTGATATTTCCCACAGAACCTCGGGAAACATCAACACTCCCTCCCTTTCTGAAGCTTCCTTGGCTTCAAGTGGCTTACGATTCTTTTCATGTTTCCCATAAGCCATGTTTTCCCATAAGAAAATATAGCAACATTTTCATCAACTGAAATTTGCATATCAAACTTGCGAAGACCATGATATCATTTATAGACTGTGTATAAAATATTGGGTTTCCTGAAACATTTGTCTATTTAAAAAATCACATGAATGCAGTCTAATTTTAAATTATACTTGGTCGAGGGTGCTTTGGGTTGCTTGGAGTTTTATTTATGTTCTAGCGATTATGGTCACAGTTTGAATAAGTTTTCTCGCCTGTGAAGAGCTTGGTCTGATGAAAGGGATAAATCACCTCTTATCCATGACGCTGCATACAATGTGACATAAGCCACCTTGGTGCTTATTCTGGGTACTTCATTATTCCCATTGCTGTCAGACTCCTTGGTAATCCTATTTTAAAAGCCTAAGCAAACTTGAAGAGTCACAGAGCATTGAAGAGACAAGCCAACAAACTTGAAGAGACACTTCCCTGAAAGGTAGTTGGATAAGCTACTTCTTGTTTCAGACAAGTGTAAGTCACTTGGCCTATTCATATCCTTAATTTGGTCATTCTT